>NW_025111180.1:0-600000 GCF_015476425.1 Leptopilina heterotoma | reverse complement strand
TTAAAAAATTTATCTAATTTCAGGAGAATTTGAATTATTAGGCATTTTTCAAAAATCTAAGATCTTTAGAATTTTTAATTAAACTCATTGAAAATTTTATTTATAATAATTCATATAAACCTACAATATTTATTTTTGAACGATTCTTTAGATACTAAATTATTCCATTGAATTTTGAAGTGACAATCCATGTATAAATTCAAAGAAGACCGACAAATCGGGCACTAAAGTCTTGATTGTACTTTGATTTGTACTTTAAAAATTTTGAATTCTAGTGATGCCAATGAAGTCCCATATAGCATAAAGTTAGACAGTCTAAATTAGACCGTCCAGAAAAATCCCATATAGCATACAGTTAGAAAGTCTAAATTAGACCGTCCAGAAAAATCCCATATAGCATACAGTTAGAAAGTCTAAATTAGACCGTCCAGAAAAATCCCATGTAGCATACAGTTAGAAAGTCTAAATTAGACCGTCCAGAAAAATCCCATATAGCACACAGTTAGACCGTCCAGATTAGACCGTCCAGATGCGTCTAGTTGGGGCAATCTCTGGACTCCAGACTGCCCCGAAATTTTTCTACACGGGTATCAGTCAACTGGTTGATTTACTATACATCTACGAAGAATTTTTTTTCAGTTTTTCAATCCCTTGAAACAGTAGTATACTTGAATCAACTTGTTTCTTAAACCTCGCTTAACTACAGTGGTGTTTACATTTACCCTGAATTTTAGAAAAATTTCAAAATCTCGGGGTAAATGTAAACAGTCAGTTTTAGGCGATTCATGTGCATCAATATTTTTTGTACCTCATAAAATTTTTCTAGGGAAGTAAAGTAACAAGTTCATGCAAAAGAAATCTGTCCGTTTTACCTTTTAACAAAAAAAACTATAATGTTTTTCGTGAAAAATAGATATTCCGTTTACATTTACCCCAAGTGACCCTATTAAAATTAATAATTTTTCAAAATTTGCAGTGTAGAAAAATGTAAATTTTTTTTCTTGTTCGAAAAGGGAAAGAGTGATAATTATTTGGACCAAAAAAGGGGGGTTGACGAACAATGTTTTGTAGCACTGTGATACACATAGAGAGGAGTGCCGCAGCTTCCGTAGACTTTCGATTTACGCTTCTGATATCAAGGCCGGTCACATAGCTGATTGGAAATTGTTTGCAATTGATCAAGAGGCGAACAATTGTTGGTGTCCATAAAGAGTCGCAATGGTTCAAAAATCATGTCCAATGAAGCGTGTTTAAAATGTCATGGGAATATTATTTACATATACATACACACAAAAAAAAATATGGTAAAT
The DNA here is from genome assembly GCF_015476425.1 of Leptopilina heterotoma. Taxonomy (NCBI): domain Eukaryota; kingdom Metazoa; phylum Arthropoda; class Insecta; order Hymenoptera; family Figitidae; genus Leptopilina; species Leptopilina heterotoma. The sequence goes on along the minus strand of NW_025111180.1, from coordinate 598,690 downwards.
TTGACTACTTTTTTACTATTTCCTGTAGTTCCTATAGGCGCCCGTAACATTATTTAGTAAAATGAACTATGACAGAATAGTTAGTCTAACTGTAAAATGTGGTAATAAATACCATTTTTACAGTAAATTTAACTACTAAAACAGTTATCTTAACTATTTGTTGTTAGTCATACTAACTGCTTCATTTAGTTGTAGTAACTAAATTTTCATAGTTCCTATAGGCGCCCGTAACAAATTGTAGTTGTAACAACTGTAAAAAATAGTTAAATTAACTATTTAAAGTAGTAAAATGAAATTATTTATTTGTTTTTTATTATTATTGAGGTCCATTTTTTTATATTTTCTCTTACCTATTTTTGTTCATATATAATTTATATATTAAATTCTTATACACCTAACAGAGAAAAATCCCCAAACGCCGGGGATTGAACGCACACCCTAACATTCGCAAACCGATAACCTAACCACCTAACCACGCTCGCACGCTACGATGACTGGCATTGTACTTGAGGACATTCTTCTTAGATTCAGTCATAATAACTACTCCGTTTAGTTGCAGTAACTAATTTTTTAAGCTCAAGGACTTAGTTGAAATGTAGCCAGCATATGATTTTAAATGACTCAACGATAGTGCAGTAGTTAAAAGTACTGTTGAAAATAGTTATTTTCAGAATTTCTGTAGTAAAATTATCCACTTTTTACTAGTTATAAAAAAATTAAACTTACTATTTTCATATAGTAAAAATAACATAAAAATTGTTACTTTTATGACTTTTGTAATTATAAAAATTAATTTTTCTTACCACCATAGAGATAAATTATTAAAAGCTAGTAAGAATTGGTTCTTTTAACTACATTAAACACAAAAATAACAAACTCCAGCGGTTGTTTTTACTCTTTGGAACAGTAAATTTTAATTTATTTTGCAAATAGCAAGAAATGGATATTTCTACTGCAGAAATTCCGAAAATAACTATTTTTAACAGTACTTTTAACTACTGCACTATTGTTGAGTTATTTACAATCATAACGTGTAGTAGTAATTTTAACTACATAAAACCTACTATTCAATTTTAGTTCCACTAACTATGGAAGTTTAGTTGAAATGCTGCTGAATATGGTAGTTTTAACTATTTTTTTTTAACTGCACATATGTGGATGTTTTTACCACTCACGTTTTTTCTCTGTAGAAAAAAATGATCTTTTCAACTGCATAAATAGTAAAAATAACTATTTTCAACAATTGATTTTACTATATGAAAACAGTAAATTTCTTTCTTTCTCTGCAACTAGTAAGAAATAGTTGTTTTAACTACATAAATCATAAAAGTAACAACTTTCAGAGGTTGTATTTACTGTATAAAAACAGTAAGTCTCATTTTGTTTGCAACTAATACAAAATAGTTATTTTTGCTACCACAATAGTAAAATTAACTATTTTTAACAATAGTTTTTACTACTACACTATAGTTGAGCCATTTACAAGCATCTGTTAGTTATTTCAACTACGTAAAGTAGTTATTTTAACTACATAAAACCAACTACTTCATTTTGGTTCCACTAACTGAGGAAGTGTAGTTAAAATGCTGCTGAATATGGTAGTTTTAACTACTTTTTTTCTAACTACACAAATGTGGTTGTTTTTACCATTCGCATTTTTTTCTGTGTATATGGTGTGTGGAGATATTTTTGTCCATTGTATTAAACAAAGATCCATGTGACTTCAATGAGATAATATGCAAATTAAAGTTCTCGCGAGTCGTTCAATTCTCGAAAATTTTCAAGATCATAAAACTCACGAGTCGTTCAACGCATAAGCCACGCCTCCAAGGCGATTTCAGGGATGTGTGAAGCATATTTATCGCCCCGAAAGACACAATATTCAATGGCTTTGGTCCGTTTAAATTACACAGCACTGAGCACCAGCGCGCGCATACCAGAAATTGAACGACTCGTGAATCGGACACTGATCAGCTGTTGAACGACTGACGAGTTTGAACGACTCGTGAGTTGAACGACTCGCGAGAACTCACTGTAGTAATTGAGGCCTCGGATCGAATAACTCGCCCGACGCTCGGTGGCACGCGCTAATACCAGTCGGGTAGCAGTGAGTGGCCCAGAGGCGCTCACTGCTCACTGACTGGCAGTTGCGCGTTCCTCCGAGCGTCGGGTGAGTTATTCGATCCAAGGCCTCATTTATTTTTTTAATACAAAAAAAATTAGTCTAGAATTAAAAAAAAATTTTTTTTTTAATTTTATTCAAAAATTTTCTTAAATAAATTTTTTGTGATCAGACTGTAAAAATACACTAGTATACTAATTTTTAGCTCATTAGGTCAAATAATGTAAAAGTTAGGGAAAAAAACATTTTTCAAAATTTTTTTAGTTTTTCCTTGACAACGTGGTGTTTCATTATTTGAATCCATTTTTGTATTTGTATGAAAAAAAATATTTGAAAAAAAACTGAATTATTTATGGAGAAATTGAGAAATTTGAAAAAATATCCATTGAAAGTGGGTGTTTATGACCGACCACCGACCACCGTTTGCAAAGTGGATAGTTAATTCAACGAATTGTCTGGTTCCGATATTGAAATAGAAAAAATTTTCTCTCAATTATTAAATTTTTAAATTGAACTTTGAAGCAAATGTGGACGATTTAATTGGTACACTTTCTTGGGATGCTAATAATTTAACAGGATTTTATTCCATGGCTCTTAATAATAAAATTCAATTTATCAGCATAACGACCACGAATCATTTGAGTGTTTGCGACAATGAATTAATAAAGTAAAAATAATTCCAACAATGATTGACGATGAGAATTTTACAATTTGGGCAAAAAAAGGACAGGGAAATACAAATGAAAAATGTTTGGAAACGCTTCTCAATTATAAGAATGTAACTTGTGTAATGAGATTGACGCAAGCTGATTGGTACGCTGATTTTTATCGTGAACAAAATTTACTGAAATATGTACCAGAAAGTATTGTTGCAGTGAAAATTGGATTTATTCTCGAATCCGGTTCGCCATACGTTGAGAAAATGGAGAAAATTTATAGAAAAATTATGGAATTTGGATTAGTGGAGAAATTTAAAGTAAAAAATTTACCGAATTCGACTGAAATTGAGAAAATAAAAAAACATGTAGAATTAATGGATGATAATGAAGAATGGAAATTACTGACATTACTACATGGAATAATGATTACTGCACTGAAAAAAAATGTAATTGAACCAAGTAAATGCATTTACTTGACACAATTTACTTGAATCAATCCCATATTTATTTGAAGAGAGAAATTTATTTTCTTGTGCCAAGTAATTATGAGCATTGGGTAGAGTTCTTGAATTAATAATTCAGTATTTGGTGAAAGTAAATATGTTATTACTACAACCAAATATTTTACTTAACCGAAGTACCAAAAAGGATTGAATCAAGAATGTTATGTTCTTAAGCGAAATAGTAAAGTATTGTCTGAAGAATTTGTATTTCTTAAATCAAATCATTTTATTCATTTGCTTTGAGACTTTTTTTTACTTAACACAATGCCGGTGTTCTTGATCCAAGAAAATATTTCTCTTCAAATGGATATGCAACTTAAATAGCAGTTTTTGAAAACTGTCCCTTGAGGCTTGGATGGCATAGTGGTAACGGTACGGCTTCTGACGCGTGCAACCCGAGTTCAATTCCTCCGACCGTGGAAAATTTTCTTTCAAGGTATATTTGTTGTATTTGTGATAAGTATTAATTAAATGTAAATATTATGTAAAATAACAATTGTTTAATTATTTAAATAAAAAATATAAATGTTAATTAATTAAATAATAAAAATGTTTGACCAAAGTATTAGAAATGATGGAATGGGGGAAAGGAGGGGGGATTCAAGTAAATAATTTACTTGAATTGAGAAAATATTTTTTTCATTGAAATCTATAATAATTTTTTCAAATCAAGAAAATATTTTCTCGGTTAGAGAACATATTTTCTTGATTTGATACACAAATGATATTGAATTAATATATTCTGCATTTCTTACATGCTACTTAATTTCTTGATCGAATTCCATATTTTCTTGGATCAAGAACATATACTCTTCTACCAAGTATACTATGCCAAGAAAATCATTTTCTTGAGCCAATCGCATAATTAGATCGACCCTATGCAATCCCGATATTTACTTCAACCAATTTAAATTTTCTTGATTCAATTACATTTTTTTTTCAGTAAACAAAGAGGGAAAAAAAATTCTATTACGAAAAATAAAATTATATAATGGAAATTGGAAAAGAAAAGTTCGAAAAAAAGGAAACGAAATTGAGAAATAATTCTGGACGAAAAGAAATTATTTCCTAGAAATGGAAAATATTTTTTAATACCCATTATCAATTTTGACCTTCTATAAATCAATAGATAAATAAATATTTATTTTCTCTGAAATCGTCGTTGCTAAGCTACTGAAGAAGAGTAAACAAAAATTGAAAATAGAGTAGAATTCAACTTAAAGTGGTAAAGTTCAAACAACAGTGAAACAATAAGGTAAATATAAAAATTTTTTAATATTTCCTATCATATTTTTCGATTCTTATCAAAAGTTCAGAAAAAAGCAAACAAATAGAAAAAAGAAAGGAAATTAAAATCACTTTTCATATGCTGATAAAAAAAAATTTTTTTAATAACTAATTAATTATTAATTATAAAACATTGCTTTTAGCAAAAATTTTATGAAACATTTTGAAATAATTTTGAATAATTAATTTGATTAATTAATTAATTTTAATTATTCCAATAATTTAAATGGATTTCTTTTTAGGATTTCAATTTCCACATTAACAATGAATTTCTTCGCAGGAATTCAATTATTTTCAAAATACAATTCTAATAAAATTTCTCAAAAGAATTCAATTATTTTCAACAATTAAATTTCTTTCTAAGAATGCAGTTATTTTTCAAAATTTTTGATAAAATTATTCTTGTAAATAAGTACGGTTTTTTCTCTATATTATACTTTGAATTCAATGTGTACACTTAAATTGACATGTATATATTTTTTTCATTGTATAGTTCCTGATGAGCTGTGTTGACAGCGAAAATGCATTAGACAGAAATAAAATTATTTTCAATTAAATTAATTCTTGAAACCAACCCCTTACTTTTACGGACCAAAGGCCACAAAATCTTATAAAGTTTATATATAAAAATTAAGGTCCTACAAATAGAAAAATAATTAATAAGTAATTAAATTTCTGGAAATAATTCAATTTTTTCGAAAAATTTAATTAAACTCTTCAAAACAATTCAATTTAAAAAAAAAATTTTAACTTTTAAAAAATTTAAAACTTTAAATAAAAGAACATTTTATTTTCAATTCAATTTTTTAAAATATTTTGATAAAATTCTTCAACAGAATTCAATTATTCTTATAGATAAGTAATTCAATTTGTTGAAAAAATTCAATTTTTTCGAAAAATTTAATAAAATTCTTCAAAACTATTCAACACGGAAAAAAAAAGTTCACGAATCTCTCGTGAACTAGTATATCACTTTTGGATGGGACACAAAATTCTTGAAAATCAACAAACACAGTTCGTTAAAATTTCATCAACTCCTTCACTAGAAACATAGTACGGTTTCCGAACTTTTCGTCAAAGTTAACGAAAAATTCGTGAACTTTTAAAAAATGCTAAAAACAAGAAAAAATAATTTCCAGACACTACTTTTTTATAGTATTTCACTTTATTTGATAACTTGACGCCTATTACGCATCCAACTACACACAATACACAATTTTATCGCCATTAAAATTCGTAATTCGCTTCACGGGATTCGAACCTAGTACCTATACCCTATAACATAATATTTCTAACAACTAACCGCCACGGCTAAATCTAGATACACTGTCCTTCGACAAACGAAACGATTAGCTTTGTCTGCTGTAAAACTCAGGACCGTGCAAAGTAGAAAAAGTCCCTTATCGTAACTTTTAATTCATTTTATGAATTATTTGTTTCACAAAGGAAATTAGCAAACAAAAATATTCACTAAGTAATAAAAAACACTGATTCTAAATAATAACTTTCATCAAAGAATTTTCCCGAATGTAAACACCGATGACACCGACTGAATGATGAATGCTTGATCAGCCATATTTGATGCGCATTACACGGAAAAAATTAATTTAGTACATTTTACGAAACTAATTTTGGAATAGCGGATACGGAGAGGAGTTTAGTATAAGATAAAACAGAATCAATAGTAATATATGATGACTGCGTTTCTCGAAAACTCAAAAAAAATTCTATGGAATTCACAAATGATCGGTTGGACGTTCTAATTCAAGAGTTTTGTAAAATGTTTAGCCTGAAGCGCATGCGCCACGGAAAAAAATATTCACGGAGAAAAAAACGAATAAAGCAGAAAAAAGAATTTCTTAATGTACCAATGAGCTCTCAAGACCATTTTTTCTCGTCTTCTATAGGAGATAGATGATTGGTTCGACACATGTGACTGCACTCTACAACGCAATGGTTCGCTTGGATTGGCTTATTTTATTCTGACACTAACTTAACGGAAATACGCATACATATAAACGAATTCTGACGCAACGCACATACAATATAACTCGCACTTGTAGATGAAAGAATTGAGTTTCTTTATATACTAACTGAGGAGATTAAAACTGCGCTTGTGAGAAATGTCAATATACTGAATATTAATTTTTAAAAAAATCATTTTTTTAAAAGTTATACAAAATATTTTATGGTTTTTAAAATAACATTTTTTGATTATAATTAGTTATAAAATCTCTATAAAATTTTTCAATTTTTAGAAAATAATTTTATTCTTAATTTTAAATTATTAATAAATTGACAAAAAATTTTCAAAATTAAATTCAAACTCAAAAAATGTTTATATTAAATTGTCTAAAATTTGAAGTAATAACAGTTAAAACTTGAGAAATTAATATATATATTGTCATCGGTAAATATTATGATAAACTATAAAATTTATTGGAATGTAAATTAAAAGAAATTAATAATAATTAAAAGTTTGGATTACAAAAGCACATAAAAAATGTTACGAATTTGGAACAATGAAATGTGAAAACGTAAAAGAAAACAATTATCCAAATGTTACCGGCAGGTAAAGCAGTTCTCTTTTTCCTTCCACTAGCTCCTCCGACGGCCGCAAGCGGCCGTCTACGGTGCTAGTTTTTATATGTCCATTGTCCAAGTCCATTATTATTTCATTAATAATAATATTCAAATTTTTTCAGTTAATAATTTGCTTATTTATATTTGAAATGTTGACGTTTCTTTTGACAATGCAAAATAAGATTTATTATGAGTACTTTCTCTTAACAAAAATAAAATTTATATATTCGCGCTCTTTTTAAATAACATACGACTGCAGCGCCACCTTCACATGTACAAACAATTTTAAAAACACCCTTCTATTAAGATTTTACATTCTCATTGCCCATTCTTTACTTCGATACTTTTCGATACATTCGACCTTTCCACTCCATGTCTTTTTTAAGAAAGGACATATTATCTCTATATACAGCAGACAAGTTAATACCGACGCGACGAGACAAGCTTCAACATATCTATTTATAACGCGACTTTTGGTACACCCCGTATAGAATTTTACGAAACTTTGTGTTCGAGAATTCACGATAGACAGCGAAGTGGAAACTCAAACCACGCGTTTTTAGATTGCACGAAACATTTTTACCATTTTCTGATAAAATGTTCACCAGAAAATACGAAACATTTCTACATTCAAGCTTGTTTTATAAATTACAACACTGGTTGCAGTTTCTCGACAATTGTTCTGCTTAAAGTAGTGAAAGTTTCTGGGTTTTTGAAAAACTTCGTCAAGGAATCTTAAATATCCGCTAGTGCGAAATTAGTTTCGTAAAATCTGCTGAACTTATTTTTTCCGTGTACGAACTGCGCATACTACTGACACTCGCGAGTTCACGATTTTTTCGTGAACTTGTACCTCTACTTTTGACGAACTACTCTTCATTAACAGTTCATCAAAAATTCATTAACTTTGTTTCAGTTTTTCGTGGACGTTCGCCATTTCTAATCAAAAGTGAATGAAAATTTTGAAATTTTGTGTCCCATCCAAAAGTGATATACTAGTTCACGAGAGATTCGTGAACTTTTTTTTTCCGTGAATATTAGGTACTTTAAACTATAGTATCAAGTTCTTTGTGTACGTGATTTGTAAATAACAATTATTTGAGTAAACTGTTGCTGAAATTGATAAAATCATAAAATATCTTCATCTTTTTTTGCTCACCTTAATTATTTGCAAAATTGAATTACTTTTATTTATTAAAAACAACAAACTACCCGAAAAGGGTTCTTCTTCTACATGAAGAAAAATTAAAAAGAATAATAATAAATTAAGCTATATAATAAAACACGTAATTTATTGTTCTGAAATCTAAAAGTAAAGGAGATTAGGGAATTGTGGGCCACACTTTTTTTAGCTCAATATCTTACCCACAAAATTTTTTTTCAAATTTTCAAATTTTTCGTGTTAGTAGGAGGTATAAACTAATATAATATATGTCGTAGGCATCAAATAGAAAAATCCGGCATTTAGCTTAATGCCTAGGCATTGGGCTAAATGCCGGCAAGTACATAAATGAATCGTGAAAAATGGTTATTTTTCTATTTGCCTGAAATCAATTAGTCATTTAGCTTATTGACTATAGGCGTTAAGGAAATTGCCTAAGTAGCACCCGGCAAATAGAAAAATGAGAATATGTGCATGTGTTACTCAACAGAAATATTAAAAAAAATATGCCAAAATGAATTAACACAAATATTTTATTATCAATAATAATTATTTTTTTATTTATTTATTGCGGCAAACCGCACTTAGAATTTTTTAAAATTGACTTCACATTTTCCAATTGATTTTCACTCCACATACTTCGATTACTACAACCTTTAACAACTTCCTTACATTTTTTTTCGAATATAACTCTATCAACACAGGCCATTTTGATAAAATACGCAACTGTTAGTTGACAAAATCGAAGAGAGACTAACTACGATTTCCAATATTATATAATATTGGAAATCGTAGTTAGTCTCTCTTCGATTTTGTCAACTAACAGTTGCGTATTTTATCAAAATGGCCTGTGTTGATAGAGTTATATTCGAAAAAAAATGTAAGGAAGTTGTTAAAGGTTGTAGTAATCGAAGTATGTGGAGTGAAAATCAATTGGAAAATGTGAAGTCAATTTTAAAAAATTCTAAGTGCGGTTTGCCGCAATAAATAAATAAAAAAATAATTATTATTGATAATAAAATATTTGTGTTAATTCATTTTGGCATATTTTTTTTAATATTTCTGTTGAGTAACACATGCACATATTCTCATTTTTCTATTTGCCGGGTGCTACTTAGGCAATTTCCTTAACGCCTATAGTCAATAAGCTAAATGACTAATTGATTTCAGGCAAATAGAAAAATAACCATTTTTCACGATTCATTTATGTACTTGCCGGCATTTAGCCCAATGCCTAGGCATTAAGCTAAATGCCGGATTTTTCTATTTGTCTACGACATAAATGAATATAAAATAAAATTCTTTGGTCATTTTCAAGCTACGTAATTTTATAAATAAAACGGTTGACAATTTCCCAATGGGAAATTTACAACTGGCGTAGTACTGCGCCAGCACTGGCAGCACTGGCGGCAAGGCTGAGAGCCAGCACTGGCATGGCACTGGGATGATAACGCCGTCTGGCGCTGCCGAAGTACTGTCTGTCAGTGCTGCCAGACAGCGCTGGCGCAGCACTGGACCAGTGCTGGCTGAGAATATTGCCGCAATAAATGCCGTATTTTTATTAATTAGTCGTAAATTAATAATTATAAATAATTTAACAACAAAATGGTAAATAATATTAATAAATAGTTATTATTCATAAAATATTTCTCTTCTCAAAGAAATTGTATTAAAGATGGAGACTAACAATGGATATAGTAAATTAAGTAGAAAAAAATTGTTTATAACATTTAAAAATTAAATAATAAACAATTACAGTAAGTGTGCATTAGATTTTCATATTTTAGTACCTAATGATTGGAATCTAGAAATATCGCAAACCTATGAAAATAAACAAAATTGCTGACGAGGGGAATCGAACCTACGACCTACGGACTAACAGACTAACGCTCTAACCACTATGCTAACGACACGTGTGTACAGAAAAGTATTAATATCTCAGTATCATTCAGACATACAATTATTGAGTCAAAGATGAGAAAAAAATAGGGATACGTTAGAAATAATGAATTGAAATAAAATAAATTAATTTAAATTTTTAATAATTAAATTACTTTACTTATTGCATTTAACATTTTACGTAATTCTTAAATTACGTGGTAATTTTTTAATAATTTTTTATTCATAGTAAGAAGTATAATATTATTTTAATAGGAACCAAATTATTATTGAGATTAAAGTTTAAATTTTGTTTATAATTTTAATTTGTTTAAATAGTTTATTATTTACAAAATTAGACAATTGTGTTAAATTGTTATTATTAAATTTGACAAGAATAAAAAATGAACAACTGAAAAGTAAAATATTAATTTTTTTCAATAAATTTATATTTATAAACATTCATAAACTTTTTTTATAATTTTTTTCAAGTCTATGTCAAAAAAGCAATGTTGGCAAAGAGCGTCGTGAACAATTTTTCTATACTCAGCCAGCACTTGCCGCCGTGGCTTGTCCAAGCTCTGGCGAAACAAAAATTCTGTACTGCGCCAGCACTAATTGTCGAGGCTCGGCTAGACTACGCCGAACAATCGTCTGAGTACTAAGCCAGTGGTGAACATCGGCACTACACTGGCATTTCCCATTGGGATTATACCAGAGGTACATTTTCTAAAGGTTTTGGATGTGCTCTTTCCGATTCCGGTGTCAAAAATAAATGTCGGCCAAACCAAAATTAAATATGGCGGTTTTAATGTCAAAAAACACAAAAAAAATTCATTTTTTCAAGTTTGACATTTTTTTTGACCTCGAAAAAGTGTAAGAATAAAATTCTATTTTCAACCATCGGTGCATAAAAATTATACACTTTCGAGAAAAGTAAAGTAGAAATTAAAATTTCAAGATGGCGGACCAATATGGCGTCAAATCTAAAGTAAAATTTAAAAATTTTGGGCAATATTCTTCATATTGCCGAAAATAAAAAATTGAAATGAAATTAATGAATTCGCCTGAAATTTGTTACTCGGGGGTTTTTGGTGTCGCTGATTACGAATATGAACTTTATTTTTAAAAATTCAATATGGCGGATCCAATATAGCGGACGAGTTTTACAAAAATTCATCGAATTCACTTGAAACTTGTCACTCGGGGGTTTTTGGGGTCGCTGATTACGAATATGAAATTCACACTGAGAAAACTGGAGTGTCAAATTCGGAGGTTCAAAAAGTGTATGTTTCCTTTGCTTATGAAGAGAGTTAAACTTCTAAAATAAATTTTGAATTGGTAATGGAAATCTACTTGTATATTCTCTCCCATTATATCTGAGGGTTAAAAGTTGCGCAGAAAATGTGTACGATCTGATGCGCGCGAAATTATTTTTCTGACATTTTATGTATTTAATTTAGGGGTTAGGTTGCCATATTTATTCATTTCGCGCCGGATAAGGAAGGGATTTCTCAAGATGGTTAATTTGTCCCTCTGTTATAAACTCATTTTCCCTCCAAGAGAAATGGCACGAATATCTGTCAATGGTGTATTTGAATATTTAGATTGTTATCCAATAGCTAACTCTCAAATATGAACGATTTGTCCCTCCAGATGTTTAGTCCAATACTCCAGTTTTCTCAGTGCATTTTTAAAAATTTTAAATGGCGGATTTATTTTTTAAATTGATGAAATTCACTTGAAACTTGTTACTCGGGGGTTTTGGGGTCGCTGATTACAAATATCAACTTCGTTTTCAAAAATTCAAAATGGCGGATTCAATATGCCGGACGAGTTTTATAAAAATTCATCCAATTCACTTAAAACTTGTCCCACGGAGGTTTTTAGGATCGCTGATTACGAATATGAAATTCATTTTCAAAAATTCAAAATGGCGGATTCAATATGGCGGGCTTATTTTTTAAATTGATCAAATTCACTTGAAACTTGTTACTCCCCTACTAAAAAAATAATGACAAAACATCAGAAAAATAATCAGAATGTCTGGTGTTTTTGAGCAGTTTTTCTTAAGGCGCGTATCCACTAGACGAGCGCAACACGAATGACCGATATTTTTCTATTGTGTGTTCGATTCGGCCCATGCTCCAAGTCGATCCACCAAATTTTCCGTGCAAAGTCACAGGGTTTCAACGTTCGTCTAGCATCAAGAAAATGTGTGCTACATGAGTAGTTTTTTTGAAGCATTCACTGCAAAAAGAAGTATCTTAATTTAAGATGTTTTGGTAGTCATTTCTAAGATGTTTTGGTAGACACTTTTTAGTTACTTGAAATATCTTAATTTAAGATGTTAAAAGTATCTTCGTACACATTTTCTGTGGTATTTTTGGGGCAAAAAGTTTTGAGGTTAACTATGGGTTCTTATGGAAAACACTTAATGTATCTTAGTTTTTAGTAATTTACACTTATAGCGCATCTTACGATTCTCAAGTAACTTATCGCTAAACATCTTATTGCAACAGAAACATGTTAATTTAAGATATATTAAAGAACTTACAAAAGTTAAAAAGTTCTTAAAAGTTCTTACTTTTCTAAGATGGAAGAAATATCTTCATCACTGCTAAAACGTATAAAGCATCTTAAATATCAGTAAGATGCTTTAGAAAACATCTTATTTTAAGATGTAAGATACCATTTTTCCATCTTACATCTTATTTTAAGATATCAAAAAAGACACCTATTTTTGCAGTGTTCGTCACTATTTTTATGTACATGTAGAAAAAAGGGTAGAAAAAAATTTGGGTCCGTTCGGTTCGCGCTCGAAGCCGATCCATCGGCTGTCGGTTTATGACAATACCTCAAAGCAACAATAAAAGTGTGTCCCCAGTTTTCTATTTGCGAGTCCACTAGTAAACATAAATTTCCCATAAACAAAAAAATTTATTTATTATTCAAAAAATTATTATCAGAAAAATGTTTGCTAATATTTTTCTTTGCAACTATTAAAAAATAACTCATTAAAAAGCAAAACAAAATACTAATTATTACAAAAAAATTACTCATTTTCAATAAAGAAATCTTTGAAAATTAGTCGAATTTAACTAATTATATTAATAAACATTCAGTCGCCTTTAACTGATTCGAATTAAGGTAACATATTATTATTAAGAATTAATTTTTACTTTAAAAAGTAGAGTAGAACGGGGTGAAATAGCCACATTTTTACATTTTAATTTATAAAATCTGAATTAAAAATTTTTTTCTCAAATTTCCAAATGGGATTGAAAGTTTAGTTATTAAGCTTGAATATTATTGACGGAAATATTTTTTATCCCATGAAAGGACTAAGTTATAAGAGTTTTACGAAACCTCTGCAAATGGCTTTTTTGTACCACCTGCACGGAAAAAAAAAGTTCACGAATCTCTCGTGAACTAGTATATCACTTTTGGATGGGACACAACCCTATTGAAAATCCCCATATGGGAAACCATATGGGAAACCACATGGGATCCTATGTCAAAAACCATGTAAAACCCTACTTCCATGAAGGAAACCACGTGGTTTACCATGTGGTTTCCCATGTCAAACCATATGGGAAATTGAGACAGGATTTTAGTTAGGAATAGACATGGGGTATTTGAACGGTTTATCTATGCATAAAACCATATCAAATCCCACATGTTTTTCACATGTCAAATCCTAAACCAAATCCCATGTGAAAAACATTATCATTTATTTATAATTATTTTCCCAAGTCAATCCCCAAGTGAAAAACAGTATCATTTATTTATAATTATTTTCCCATGTCAAATCCTAAACCAAATCCCATGTGAAAAACATTATCCGCCTTATTGAATATCCCTACATGGGAATCCACTTGAAATTTTACAAGGGATTTCACATAGGATTTTATATGGGAATTGACATAGGATTTCATGCAAGATTTCACCTAGGATTTAATGAGACATCACATAGTATTTTATTAAAGATCCAATGAAGAAATTTTCAAAGGATTAAAAATTATTTAATAAAAAATTAAATAATATATAGTATTAGTGTTACAAGTCATCAAAAAAGTAAAAAAACGATAATTTGAAACACGTCCTCTCTGCTACAGGTTCTCAGCTTTTATATACTTCCAGAATCGTCTCAACAGCGAGAGAAGTCACTTTCGCCACCTAGCGGTGAAAGTATAGGAGCGACAGTAATCTTTAACATTACTAAGGAAACCATGTGGAATACCACGTAGGATTCCATGTGGTTTCCTACGTGGGGATTTACATGGGATTTTACTTAGGAATTCATTTGGGAATTTATTTCTACTTAAATTCCTAAGTAAAATCCCATGTAAATCCCCACGTAGGAAACCACATGGAATCCTACGTGGTATTCCACATGGTTTCCTTAGTAATGTTAAAGATTACTGTCGCTCCTATACTTTCACCGCTAGGTGGCGAAAGTGACTTCTCTCGCTGTTGAGACGATTCTGGAAGTATATAAAAGCTGAGAACCTGTAGCAGAGAGGACGTGTTTCAAATTATCGTTTTTTTACTTTTTTGATGACTTGTAACACTAATACTACCCAATGGGAAGTAAACGATTGGTTCAATAATGGGCCATGCTTGGCGAACTCCGTTCCATTATTGGAACATTAATGGCAACCATCATTGGACCACCAATGGTTTAAACTTGGGATGATCACGCTACTGCCAATGATCGGTAGCCAAGCATCGGGCCAATATTATTTGCCAAGGAATTGCCAAGGAGACAAAATCGATTTTCAAAAGCTTGATTTTTTATTGGCAGCCAACAAAAAACCAAGGTTTTGAAAATTGATTTTTCTTAATTATTAATTAAAATTTATTTTTAAAAAATATATTTTTCAAAAATATATTTTTCAAAAATTTATTTTAAAAAAACATATTTTTTAAAAATATATATTTTTTTAAATTAATAGAACATATTAATTTAATTTGTCACCTCTGGTAAAACAAAGATGAAAGACTGATAAATTCCCTCACTTTATATTTTACAGTGGAGGGATAACTGTGAATGTCTTTGCGAGAGAGGAGCAGGTACTTATATAGAGCCAGTGAAACAGGTCACAAGCGAGAAGAAATCACTAGCATGCACTCTGGCGGCGCTTGTCGGAACTGTTTTCTGGCGCGCATGCATATCCTGACATTATCGACACAGCGCTTGGCAACCAACGTTGCGCCACTTCCGACAAGCGCCGCCAGAGTGCATGCTAGTGATTTCTTCTCGCTTGTGACCTTTCTCACTGGCTCTATATAAGTACCTGCTTCTCTCTCGCAAAGACATTCACAGTCATCCCTCCACTGTAAAATATAAAGTGAGGGAATTTATCAGTCTTTCATCTTTGTTTTACCAGAGGTAACAAATTAAATTAATATGTTCTATTAATTTAAAAAAATATATATTTTTAAAAAATATATTTTTTAAAAATAAATTTTAATTAATAATTAAAAAAAATCAATTTTCAAAACCTTGGTTTTTTGTTGGCTGCCAATAAAAAATCAAGCTTTTGAAAATCGATTTTGTTTCCTTGGCAATTCCTTGGCAACTAATATTGGCCCGATGCTTGGCTACCGATCATTGGCAGTAGCGTGATCATCCCAAGTTTAAACCATTGGTGGTCCAATGATGGTTGCCAATTGTTTTGCCAAGAAAAAACCATTGGGTACCAAGCATGGCCCATTATTGAACCAATCGTTAACATTGGCAACTTCCCGTTGGGTATATATTATTTAATTTTTTATTAAATAATTTTTAATCCTTTGAAAATTTCTTCATTGGATCTTTAATAAAATACTATGTGATGTCTCATTAAATCCTAGGTGAAATCTTGCATGAAATCCTATGTCAATTCCCATATAAAATCCTATGTGAAATCCCTTGTAAAATTCCAAGTGGATTCCCATGTAGGGATATTCAATAAGGCGGATAATGTTTTTCACATGGGATTTGGTTTAGGATTTGACATGGGAAAAACATGTGGGATTTGATATGGTTTTATGCATAGATGAACTGTTCAAATTCCCCATGTCTATTCCTAACTAAAATCCTGTCTCAATTTCTCATATGGTTTGACATGGGAAACCACATGGTAAACCACGTGGTTTCCTTCATGGAAGTAGGGTTTTACATGGTTTTTGACATAGGATCCCATGTGGTTTCCCATGTGGTTTCCCATATGGGGATTTTCAATAGGGTTTGAAAATTTACCTTTGCAATAATTTGTGTATTTAAATTTATTTTCATTTGAATGTCATAAATAATTAAAAATAAATAGTTTTTGACAAGTGTATAAAATTGTGTACTCGAAATGTATAAAACATCATCTGATTAAGTATTGTATTTTGACTCGAAAATCTAGTGTCTATTAAAAAATTAAAATACCAAGTCGTGTTTAGTGTAGTGATTATCGTTCCGGGTTTCAAAGTGCGTATTCGTTAGGTTCAGGTGTTCGCGTCCCCCCTGCGTCAAATATTTATTTCATAAGTTTAAATTAATTCTAAGGTATATAAATACAAACTCAAATATAAATATGTTCAAATACAATAATTATTTTTTTTCTTTTTTCTTTTAATTAGTTTTTCTCTTTTATTTGATAATAAGAATTTGATTAGCAATTTCAAATAATTATTATGATACACAGTGTAAATCTAATATTATTCTCCTAGTCAATTTGACTATTTTTTCCTGATTACATCGACTAATTTTCCTGGTCACTTTAACTATGCTTGAATCTTATTACTTTGACCAGGATTCTATAGTTGGCTCCTCTCGTAACTAGGAAACCTAGTCAATTCCTGGTATACGGGTCCTAGGGATTTTTTTCGGTGTAGGATCTTTGAATAGTGCAGTTCTGAACAGTGCAGTCATTAGTGAGTTGAGTAGACAAGGGGTTTCGGGGGGTAAAGGGAAAGGGAATCTGTGACGTCAAATACAGTGCCGTCGCTCATTTGATTATTATTAGTATCATTTAGTGGTACCCGGTATTTAGTAGTGGGGGACCCTTAATTTTCTTGACACGGACCTGAATGTTTTAGTTTTTGCACGCTTCGAACAGTGCACAATATTCCCGACGACTGTACTATTGAAAGATCCTACTGTAGTTTAATAATTAATTAATTACTAATTGTCAAATTTTTATGTACAAAAAATTTTTTTCACAGGGAAAAATAGAGAAAATATGAAGCTACCATTTGTTCTCATTTTTATTGCAACCGCAATTTTGGAAATAATTCAAAAAAATTCTCCAACTTGTTCTAAAAATATCTCGAGGAAAAAAGAAATAACTTGGTCGCAGAGAGTGATTAGAAAAATAAAGAGGGATCCAAAAATTTATCAAGCAATGTTAATAACAAATTTGGAAAATTTTAATTCAACCGAAAACGAAATAATTCAAGATCTAGAAAAAAATGTACCAACATTTCATTTCAATTATTCTCAATCGAAACGTGAAATTGAAAAAATTGAAAAATTACCATCCTTCAGTAATCCACGTGACACAACGTTATTCCTCATTCTTGAATCTTCAAACAAAACCAAAATTCACTCAATTGAAAAAATAATGTCACAAATAAAAAAATTAACCAAAAATCGTATTCGACCAAAATGTCTAATTATTCATCGATTCTTTGAAAATTCCAATTATTCCCAATTTTTGGAAAAAATGTGGCTGGATTTATTTCTCGATCTATCAATTCTCGAGGTGACAGTAGGAAATAAAATTATGATTCATTATTTGAATCCATTTTTTTATTCCTATCAAAAACGATTGTTGGGGCAAAAAACTCTTTTGTTTCCGGAGAAACTGAAAAATTTAAATCAATATCCAATGAAAGTGGGAATATACAATCGTCCACCATTCACAAAATTAAATTTCAATTCATCGGATTATCTTGTCAATATTTCTGGTCTCGATGTTCAATTGGGAAACATTTTCTCGGAGGTTTTGAATTTTAGACAAATTTTCGTCCCCTCGAGGGCTAAGGACAATGGAATAATTTCTTGTTATGTGAATAATTTAACAGGTTTTTATTCAATGATCGTGAGGAGGGAAATTCAATATATCAGCGTAACGACGACGAATATTAAAAAAATGTGCGAAAATGCTGATGATTTTTTTGAGAATGCAATGTTTGCCACCGATTATTACATTGCAATCATTCCCAAATTCAATATTAAACATTCCTCAATTATGATTGGAATGAATTTTTACTATTCGATTGTAATGCATATTTTACTGACAATAATCGTTGTGATTATTGGTAAAAAATGTCAATTTGATGAAAAAATTTGGAATTGGACATCGATATTTCAAATTCTATTTGGAGTGGCAATAAAATATCAGCCGAGAAAATTTTTTGAGAGAATTATCTTTGGATGTTTGCTGATTATTTATTTTTACTATTCCATCAGTATATTTGAATCATTGACTGATTTTCATTTTCAAATTGAGGAGGAGAGGGAAATAAGAACATTGAATGATCTAATAAAAAGTGGTTTGCAATTTAATTCCGAATTGGGAAAATTAACATTTTTACCCGGATTCGTAAAGGAGGAGAGTTTTACGAATTGGGCAAAAAAAGGTTTTGTCATTACCTATGAGAAATGTTTGGCAAAACTTTTGAAATATAAAAATGTCACTTGTGTTATGAGATTGACGCACGCCGATTGGTTCGCTGGTTTTCATCGTGAACAAAATTTGGTGAAATTTGTACCTGAATTTATAACCAGTGTGGGAGTGGGATTTATTCTTGAACCTGGATCGCCGTATGTTGAGAAAATGCAGAAAATTTATAGAATTGTTACGGAATTTGCATTATTGAAAAAATGGAGAATAAGGAATTCATCGAATAATGAGAGTGAAATTGATGAAATTGATGTAAAAGTAGAATTATTGAATGAAAGCTACGGAGAATGGAAATTAGTGCCATTACTGATTGGAATAATGATTATTGGTTATTTTGTATCGTTACTAACATTTATTGCTGAATTGATCGTTGACAAATGGAGGCGGAGGGGAATTTCAGTAATTTAAAAAGGTTTATATTTTTATGCTTTTATGCGAGTATTCAAAAATTTTACTTATGGCTGATTCTATCTCAATTCATGCAGGGCGAATAGGTTAAAAATTCTAAATCAAGTTAAAGGTAATTTTTCTTGTTCTTTAGGACAAATAAAGAGATATGTATTTTTTTATTTAGCGAAAAAAAAATTTTTAGCTGAGTTATAAGTGTTTGAAAATTTTAGGACATATCGTGATTTTATAGCTAAACAGCTGACAAATTATTTTCAAATCTTTCTACTTTTTGCAAAAATAAATATTTTTCAATTTTTTTTCTTGATTTTAGTAGTGTTTTTGATACTTTTTCTTTGCAAACTTGAAAATTTGAAAAATTTTGAAAATTAACATAATGCGGTCATTTTTCGATAAATCAAAAAAGTCAATTTTCTCAAAAACATCATTTTTTATTTTTCTTAAAATTTTTGTGTGATTACTGGTTGAAAAAAGGAACTTTTTCCAAAAGGTTTCATGTCCGCTAAAACTGTTTGGAAGTCGCTAAAATTTTTTTCAGAAAATAACAAATCTCATTATTTTGAGTAATGTATCGGCATATATATATTTTGAATGTTTATGTTTTTCGATGATTAGTAGTGTTTTTGGTACCTACTTTTTATTTGCAAACTTGAAAATTTTGAAAATTAACAAAATGGTGGCCATTTTTCAAAAAATTAAAAACTAAAAACACTAAAAATAATAATTGAATAAAAATATTCATTTAGAGGTTTTTGGGGTCGCTGAGTTAGAATATTTGGTTAAAATTTTGTAATTCAAAATGTCGACCAAAAAAATTTAACGGTCGCCATTTTGTTAATTTTTAAAATTTTTAAGTTTGCAAATAAAAAGTACCAAAACACGACTAATCATCGAAAAACATAAACATGCAATTAATATATATATATATATGCCGATACATTTATACTCGTATCAACTCTCTAAAACTAAATCAGTGAAATTTGACTGAGAATCAGTGACTCTATTGTCTATTCTCGCGATTTGAATCAGTGAAATTTTACTGAAGATCAGTTAAAAGTGATTGAAATTTCTGTCATTTTTCACCGATTGGCCAATTAAAAAATAACTGAAATTTTCAATTAGTGTGACAGAAATTTTCAGTAGTTTTTTAATTAGCAAATCAGTGGAAAATAACTGAAATTTCAGTTATTTTTAACTGATTTTCAGTGGAATTTCACTGATTCAGATTTAGAGAGAAAATAATGAGATTTGTTATTTTCTGAAAAAAATTATAGCGACTTCTAAACAGTTTTAGCGGACATGAAACCTTTTGGAAAAAGTTCCTTTTTTCAACCAGTTATCACACAAAAAGTTTAAGAAAAATAAAAAATGATGTTTTTGAGAAAATTGACTTTTTTGATTTATCGAAAAATGGCCGCCATTTTGTTAATTTTCAAAATTTTTCAAATTTTCAAGTTTGCAAAGAAAAAGTATCAAAAACACTACTAAAATCAAGAAAAAAAAATTGAAAAATATTTATTTTTGCAAAAATTGTCTATAAAATCACGACATGTCCTAAAATTTTCAAACACTCACAGCTCAGCTAAAAAATTTTTTTTCGCTAAATAAAAAAATACGTGTCTCTTTATTTGTCCTAAAGAACAAAAAAAATTACCTTTAACTTGATTTAGAATTTTTAACCTATTCGCCCTGCATGAATTGAGATAGAATCAGCCATATATTTTTCCCTATTTTTATTAATTTATTATTATAACCTACTATTATTATATTAATTAATTTAATTAATTATTATTTAATATTTAATACTAAATAAATTAAAAGAACATAATAAAAATATAATGTTAATGTTACTTTCAGATTGAATTTTTCGACTTTATTTTTACTTCGACTTTACACGGAAAAAAAGAAATTAGCTGCAGCAGTAAACAGATGTTTGCTGTGAAATCTTTGAAAATTAGCTACCATAGCTAAGAAGTTTGCAGTGGCAGCGAACATGTTAGCTGTGACAGCAAACATTAGTAAAAATTTATGCGAGTTTGCTGTCATAGCGAACTTGTTTGATCTCACAGCGAACTTGTTCGCTGTCCCTATTTCAACGAACAAGGTTTGCTGTGGCAGCAAAATGTTCGCTGCCACAACAAACCCTTTCTATGCGTGTAAATTTGATTTAGAGAAAAATTATTTGAGACGAACAAAAATTATTCAATAGGGGAAGAGGTTCGGTTGTGGGCATAGTTTCGTTTTTGACTCATAATTTGTGACCTTGTAGATATTAAGCAAACATATGTATATGTATTTAAAATTATATTTATTAAAAATTCAATAAAGTGGGCATTTTTCTAACAAAGAAAATTTTGGTTCGGTTGTGGGCACTCTTGAAAAATCAAATAAAAATTCAAAAAAATTAACTAAGTAACTATTCATGAACTACGTAAGGATGATTTTATCTAATTTTGAAATTACTTCCTCCCCATGTAAGGACATATAAGATTTCTCACACTGAACCTCAACTGCACAGTTACTATACTATTGCTATAGCTACGAGCGACGTACGGACATCAAAGTCTCGTTATATTAATTTCCGTGCTAAACTAAGAAACTTTTAAAATTCATAAAACACTATTAAATGTTGTAAGGAATTACTTATGATTATATCGACTACGATATTTCACGATTTGTCAAGAATAAGAGTGGTGTCCACAACCGAATCAATTTAGGTGCTCACAACTAGGCCTGTGCGGTATTAAAAATCCATAACCGGTTTTCGGTTTTTGAAAATACCGGTCCTTCAGTCGGTTTTCGGTATTAAAAAAAATACCGGTATTTTTTTTTAAACCGGTTTTTCTCGAAAAACCGGTATTTTTTTCTAAACCGGTTTTTTTTAAATACCGGTATTTTTTTAAAATACCGGTATTTTTAAAAAAAAACCGTTTTTTGAATACGAGTTTTTCAAATACCATTTTATTTAAAAAGAAAACTGGTTTAAGAAAATTTGGTTTATTACAAAAATCAGGTTGTTTTTCAAAAACATTTTTTAATTGATCTGTTAAGTAAAAAAAATCACTGTATGTCTAATAAAAACAAAAAAGATTAATCTTTCTCAATCATCTGTTTCTGTTCTGGCGTTATGTCACTTTTCCGCAGGCATAATGCGCAAGTCGGTTAGATTCAGTATTTCTTGAAAAACCGGTTTAAAAAATAAAACCGGTATTTCTTGAAAAACCGGTCTAGAAAATAAAACCGGTATTTCTTGAAAAACCGGTCTAGAAAATAAAACCGGTATTTCTTGAAAAACCGGTTAAAAAAACAAAACCTTAAACCGGGAATACATAACCGGAAACCGGTTTCCAGTAATACCGAAAAAAAACCGGTATACCGGTTTACCGCACAGGCCTACTCACAACCGAACTTTACCATCATTTTGAAACATCATGAAAAAAAATTTGCTTGTGAACATGGTTGTGATACTTGGAATTGGAGCACAAAATATAACATATTTACTATGTAAATACGCATTGAACTTATCATTTTAATTAATTCACTTCGATTTGTTGAATATTTAACAATGTTTAAAAATACATTTTTGTTATATTCAACGTGTCGAAAAATTAATTTATACAATATAGTAAAAAGCACAGTTGTCTAATCACTTTTGTATTCGCATCGATAACTGCGTTTGGTCATAACACACACGTGACATTTGTCATTAGAAAAATCTCATTTCTGTCAAAAGTTCTGCGGGGGTGTCCACAACCGAACCATGCCCACAACCGAACCTTTACAAATACATATACAAATTAGTAGATAGTTGATACTAAAAAAATTATTTCTTAAAAATAATTTTTATATTAATTATTTGAAATAATAGAAAATGATTTGATAGTTGATACAAACAAAAATTTACGTAACAAATAAATATTTTCTATTAGAAATAAAAATCATTTGAATTTTTTTTTGAATTTTCACATTTTTCAGTTTTCTGATACGCACGGAGAGAAAATTTATTACATATATTAACACATATCATATATATTTTGTAAAAGTTTTTACAGTTTAGGGAAAAAGTGCACTAAACCGAAATTTTTGTATCAAAAATTCTGAACAGTGAAAGAAATAATTTGAAATTTAGTAAAGTTAGATTAAAATTCTTGATATTTGATATTATTATACTAAATTTCATATTATTCCTTTCACTGTTTAGTATTTTTGATTCCAAAATTTCGCCTTGTCGCATTTTTTCCCTAAATTGAGAAACACTTTTACAAAATTTAATATAATTTTCTTTCCGTGCGGGTTGATGGGAACGCTGTCTATTAAAAGTTTATTACACAAAATTCGCAATTGTCATAATTTGAAAAGCAATAATCCCTCTTTAAATTCTGATAAAGAAAAAAAAATTTGGTCAAAAATTGTTCGAGTTATGAATTTTTTAAAGATGGATTAATGCTCTTTAAATTGTGATCATTCGAAATTTTTTTATAAATTTTTAATAGCCTGCGTTCCCACCCGCCTGCACGGAAAAAAAAAGTTCACGAATCTCTCGTGAACTAGTATATCACTTTTGGATGGGACACAAAATTTCAAAATTTTCATTCACTTTTGATTAGAAATGGCGAACGTCAACGAAAAACTGAAACAAAGTTAATGAATTTTTGATGAACTGTTAAGGAAGAGTAGTTCGTCAAAAGTAGAGGTACAAGTTCACGAAAAAATCGTGAACTCGCGAGTGTCAGTAGTATGCGCAGTTCGTAATGCGCATCAAATATGGCTGATCAAGCATTCATCATTCAGTCGGTGTCATCGGTGTTTACATTCGGGAAAATTCTTTGATGAAAGTTATTATTTAGAATCAGTGTTTTTTATTACTTAGTGAATATTTTTGTTTGCTAATTTCCTTTGTGAAACAAATAATTCATAAAATGAATTAAAAGTTACGATAAGGGACTTTTTCTACTTTGCACGGTCCTGAGTTTTACAGCAGACAAAGCTAATCGTTTCGTTTGTCGAAGGACAGTGTATCTAGATTTAGCCGTGGCGGTTAGTTGTTAGAAATATTATGTTATACGGTATAGGTACTAGGTTCGAATCCCGTGAAGCGATTTACGAATTTTAATGGCGATAAAATTGTGTATTCTGTGTAGTTGGATGAGTAATAGGCGTCAAGTTGTCAAATAAAGTGAAATACTATAAAAAAGTAGTGTCTGGAAATTATTTTTTCTTGTTTTTAGCATTTTTTAAAAGTTCACGAATTTTTCGTTAACGTTGACGAAAAGTTCGGAAACAGTACTATGTTTCTAGTGAAGGAGTTGATGAAATTTTGACGAACTGTGTTTGTTGATTTTCAAGAATTTTGTGTCCCATCCAAAAGTGATATACTAGTTCACGAGAGATTCGTGAACTTTTTTTTTCCGTGTGATCAAAAAATTGAGAAATGTGAAAAAGTCAAAAAAAAAATTAATAACTGTAACAATTGTTTAAAAATTAATTTTTGACCAAATTTTGTTTTCTTTGTCAGAAATTAAAGAGAAAGTATTGCTCTGCAAAATGTGACCATTGCGTTTTTAAAAAAGAAAAATTTAATAACCAGCGTTCTCACCCGCCCGGATCAAAAACAAAAAAAATTTGAAAAAGTACGAAAAAAATTCATAACTCGAACAATTTTTGACCAAATTTTTTTTTCAATGTCAGAAACTAGGAAGGAATTACTGCTCTTCAAATGGTGACCATTGCAAATTTTTTTTTATAAACTTTTAATAGCCAGCGTTTCCACCCGCATTATCAAAAAACCGAAAAATGTGAAAAAGTCACAAAAAATTCATAACTCAAATAATTTTCGACCAAATTTTTTTTTCAATGTCAGAAATTAAAGAGGAATTATTGCTCTTCAAATGGTGACCACTGCGAATTTTTTTTTATAATCTTTTAATAGCCGGCTTTCTCACCCGCCCGTTTCAGAAAACCGAAAAATGTAAAAAAAGTCAAAAAAAATTCGTAACTGGAACAATTTTCGACCAAATTTTTTTTTCTTTCTCTGTAATTAAAGAGGGATTATTGCTTTTCGAATTGTGACCATTGCGAATTTTTTTAATAAACTTTTAATAGCCAGTGTTCCCATCAACCCGTATCAGAAAACTGAAAAATGTGAAAATTAAAATAAAAAATTCAAATGTCGATAAAATTCAAATCCGAGCTAATCTAGCAAAACTGAAATAGGTTTTTGCTAGTTTCGATAAGTACTTTCAGAAACTGAAGTCAAAACTTAGTGCACATTTTATGTGTTGCACTGTGTAATTTGACATTTAAGACAAACAGAAATTATTTTCTAATATAAATTATTTGTTAGACATAAAAATTATTCTTTAAAAATAAATTTTCTTGTTAATAATAATTATTTCAAAGAAATAAAAATTGTTACATAAAAAATATTTTTATTTGATAGATAATCGTTTATTTAAATCAAATAAATTTTTTTCATTAGTGAAGAAGAAAAAAAATAGTAAAAGATGTGTAAAAAATCAACAAATTTAAAATTAAAAAATAAAATATCAATTCAGAGTGAAAAAATTATTGACAAAAATAAAAATTGCAAATAAAAAAAAATTTCTTTAAATTTCCTAAAAGTTTTTCTTAAGGTTTCCTAAAAATGATCCTAAAAAAAATATTTTCCTGAAAATTTTCAAAAAAAAAAAAAAAAAAAATTCTAGACAAACTGAAAAATAGTGATATTTACCTATATATTTGAATACCAATTTTTGTAATTACAGTAATTGACGAGTAGATCAAAGATAATGCTATGAGAATAAAAAAAAAGAATGCATTACCTACTCGATTGCAGAATCGGAAGCTCAATACCTTTAATTCCATGCGTTTGGAACACGCCGCAAAGCTTCTGGTATTGAAATTTATCGTGTGAATTTCCCAGTTGAAAGGAAAATGTGTAATTGCAATGTTAATATATAAAAGAGTTGCCCAACTTTTTTTTTAACCATTATTTTCCCTCTAAATTTTATCGAATAAAAAAATATATGAAATTTACCCGTTTTAAACAATTATTTATAATAATATGGTATTACTTGTTTTTACCACTCACCTTTTGTCAGAAAAACGTGTTACTATGTGTAATACATCTTAAGTGTATTTTACGTTTGAACAAAGTTTACGCACATTTCCTATTTTTTTTTCTTTTTTCAATGTAATTATTTGATGGAATGTTGAATGTAACAAAAGCAATTTGGTGAAAATTTGATTTTTAAAATTTTTGTAAACAATTTTTTCGTGGTTCTTGTAATATATTTCATGGAAAATTTGTTTTTTATTATGCAGATGAATAATTATATTATATTTTTATTTTTTTTATTATTTTACTTTTTTATTATTACTTTAATTACTTATTATTATATAATAAAAATATTTTTAAAAATACATTTTTATTATTATATATATTAGAATTAGAAACATTTTTATTCTGTTATGGTTAGTATAATTATTAAATTATATTATTTTTTTACTCATATTTGTATTGTATACTTGTAAATATAATTTAATTAAAAATTGTCTTATTTTTTAATTATAAATTTAAGTAATATAATGTGATCAATTAATAATTTATTAGGTATAATTATTATTTATTTATTATTGATCAAATTTTTATTTTCATAATAAAAAAATAATAAAATGAAAATGTAATAATACCTATATAATAATTATTTAAAAATATAATATAAAGAGCAAAATAAGAAAAAATAAATAAAAGGACTGGACGGTAATAATCAAACTAGATAAATAAATAAAAAGTAATAAAAATTAAAATTTGAACAAATGAAAAAAAATTCTCACCTCCCTCGAAGGGGGAAATTTTTTTTGACCGTAAAAATTAACCTCTAAAGTTTTATAAGGGGTCAAAAAAAAATTGCGAATTTACGATATCCGGGAGTATGAAGGTAACACTTATTAAGATTCCTTTTTGTAATAAAGAAAATGTGTGGAGGTGTGATAAACGTACGGTATGAAAGGTAAATTGTGTACGTATCTAGTTTTAGTGTATATATATGTGTATTACAATTTCACAATAGTTCTGCTTTAATAGTTATATATGAACGTCTCCTATCACTATCTCCATGGGTCTTAAACTCTTAACAAGCTCAGTTCGAAGTTAGCTTTGAAAAACGTGAATAAATCCGTGGAGTTCCCCTGAGTCTCAGTGGTAATCGAATCATTGAGGCGAATACATGTTGCCACAAATTGAAACAAGGGAAAAAAATTTATTTTTGTATTTTTTTTAAATTTTAAAAACAGTGAATAAGTGTTTATTTTTCTAAATAAGAAAGTAGAAAATTATTATTAATTTTGTGTTGGGATTATTTTTCATTTTTGCAAAAATGAGGTGAGAGAATAAATTTGAAAATTCTTCTTTGTTTTCGCCGGTGTTTTTGAATTTTTTCAAGTCGATTATTTCAACTTTTATTTATAATTTTCTATTTTTATTTTCTATTATTTATAATATAATTTAATAATTTATTTATTTATAAACGGGACGAGCCCTGTTTTTATTACTAATTTCTTACTATTAATATTTTTACTTTTGCTTCTTTAATTCTTTCTTATGAATTTGATAAAAAAAATTAAGAGAATTACCCACTTTAATTATTTTTTAATTTTCTAATTTCTTTGTTTTTTCTTATTAACGTTCAATGAAACGAAATTATTTTTACTTTTCATTATTTTTTTTACTCTTTGTTATTTTTGTTTACATTTATTGCATTAATTATTATTTAACAGTTTCTATAATAAATATTTTATAAATTCTTTGAACGAAACTTAGAATAATTTTATTTTATTATTAATTTACTTGGTTGCAAATTTTTTTGTTTTTTATTTATAGAAAAATTTATTTTCACGATAATAAAAGTTTTGTTTTTAGTAGAAAAATTAATTTTTACAATAAATATAAATAATAATAAAATATATAAAAGCTGTTAAAAATGTTAAAACAAATTTTTCTGTTCAACGAGTACATAATGCATGTGCCCTATTTTATATCGATGAAAAAAAATGAAAGAATCAAACGCTTGAATCTGTTAATAACAAGTCACAATGCTATTGTTTTGAGATTTAATATTTTCTAAACACGAGTCGGTCGCCTTTCTATAAACGATAAAATAATTTCCATTACATATTTTCTTTGGTCACACATATGTATTGTAGATTTAAATTTCTCAGCTTTTTTTATCTAAAAAATAAAATTTTTATTCTCTATAATATACATTTTACAATGAAAATCGAGAAAAACTGAAATTTACTTTTGTTTTTTACTATTTCATTATTTTTTTCCTAAGCAAAAAAAAAATTGACTTAAAATAATTCCTTGTACAAATAATTTAAACTAGATATTCCAAATTATAATTTTTCAACAAATTTTACTTCTTTTAATTTCAAACAATTTTTACTTTTTTAATTTATTATAACAAATTTTATTGTTTTAATTTGAAGAAAAATTTACTTTTTTAATTTATATAATAAATTTGATTTTTTTAATTTTTAACAAAATAAATTTTGGATTTTCCCCATTTTAATATAATTTAAATTTTCTAATTTTTAACATATAAAATTTTGTTTGTAAAAAGAATAGAAGTTTTATTTTTTTAATATTATATAAAATTTATTTATTTATTTTATTTTTCTAATTTGTAATAAATTAAATTTTATTTGTAAAAAAAGTTTTTTTTATCATTTATAACAAATTTTCCCTTTTGTTTGAAACAACTCTTTCTTTTTTAATGTAGAACAAATTAAATTTTGTTTGTTAAGAGAAATTAAATTCCAAACTTTTTAATTATAATCAAAAATAGAAAGAAAACAAATTTTTTTTTTTGTGAAAAAAGTAAACAAATATAAATTATAGAAAAAATCTATTAGTCCTTAAAAACCTGCGTGTATAATAAGGAAATTTGTATACATATATGAGAAAGTAAACCTTTTCTTAGACGATCCTTGAAAAATGGGACATGTGAAAGGAATGTTGCAAGTACTTTCGTTAAAATTTAAACGATGACTCGTAAAATAAAATCTAAAAGTTCAATTAAATTTGTTACTACAATTGTATACATAACTTACGTAAATATACCAATTTCAATGCTAAATGTACAGTTTCGAATATTTTTCTCCCACTAAACAACTTCTTATGAACAAAAAAAAAACTACACGACTTTCTTACGTAATAAAATTAATTTCTTTTTCGTTAGGCTAACCTTTTACTTACTATTTTAAATAAAATTAGCAATTTTAAAAATAGTAGAATTTAAAAATTTTTATTTCAAATTTTTGTTGAACACATTGAAAAAATTAAATTTTGAAGAAATTACAAATAATTGCAGAAATTCAATTATTTTCAAAAGTAATAAAATTCAATATATTCAAAATTCAAAAAAAAATCTCGTCAAAATCTTAATTATCTTTATAAATAACAAAATTTTTCCTCAAAGTTCAATTATTTTCAAAAATGTCAATAAAATTCTTGTCCTAATTTCAAATATTTTCAAAAATTTCTCTCATTTCAATGATTTTCAATATCTATACTATTTTAATAAAATTGTACGCAAACATTTAATTATTTTTATACCTAAATAATAAAAATTTCACAAGAATTCAATTAGTAACAAATTTTTTATAAATTTCTTTGTTATAATAAATTTAATTATATTTTTATAAAAAATAATTAATAATTCTAGAAAATGATAATTGAACTGAAATGAAAATAATTTTGAAGAAGTTACAGTAACAATATTTTTGTATTATAAAATAATGATTTTATCACTGTGTCATCTTCAATTATTAGAAAACATGGAGAAAAATTCTTTCTTAATGATTACAATAGTCTATATTAAAGTTCGGATATGTGACCACTTTTTGTAATGATTACGAAAACTATGTAATGATGTATTAACAATTGAGTAGGAGCAATTACTATAGTTACTTTAATGAATCCGAACACTGTATTACTCGTGTTAGAATTTATTTTTTGGTAGGCTCACCACCTTTTCCAGACGTTTCAGCCGGCCGTCTATGCATTACCGAAGGGAGGGGGGTGTCAATACATGGGAAACAAGCTTTGTTTCAGCCGGCAAGGCCGGCGAAAACCGGCCAAGGTGGCACCCTAAATTATTATTTTGGAATCATTAATAATTTCACGCAGAGATTTGTTATGATTACAATAGTCTACATTAAAAGGAAATCTTATGGATTCTACACGAAAAAAAAAAGTTCACGAATCTCTCGTGAACTAGTATATCACTTTTGGATGGGACACAAAATTCTTGAAAATCAACAAACACAGTTCGTCAAAATTTCATCAACTCCTTCACTAGAAACATAGTACGGTTTCCGAACTTTTCGCCAAAGTTAACGAAAAATTCGTGAACTTTTAAAAAATGCTAAAAACAAGAAAAAATAATTTCCAGACACTACTTTTTTATAGTATTTCACTTTATTTGATAACTTGACGCCTATTACTCATCCAACTACACAGAATACACAATTTTATCGCCATTAAAATTCGTAAATCGCTTCACGGGATTCGAACCTAGTACCTATACCCTATAACATAATATTTCTAACAACTAACCGCCACGGCTAAATCTAGATACACTGTCCTTCGACAAACGAAACGATTAGCTTTGTCTGCTGTAAAACTCAGGACCGTGCAAAGTAGAAAAAGTCCCTTATCGTAACTTTTAATTCATTTTATGAATTATTTGTTTCACAAAGGAAATTAGCAAACAAAAATATTCACTAAGTAATAAAAAACACTGATTCTAAATAATAACTTTCATCAAAGAATTTTCCCGAATGTAAACACCGATGACACCGACTGAATGATGAATGCTTGATCAGCCATATTTGATGCGCATTACGAACTGCGCATACTACTGACACTCGCGAGTTCACGATTTTTTCGTGAACTTGTACCTCTACTTTTGACGAACTACTCTTCATTAACAGTTCATCAAAAATTCATTAACTTTGTTTCAGTTTTTCGTTGGCGTTCGCCATTTCTAATCAAAAGTGAATGAAAATTTTGAAATTTTGTGTCCCATCCAAAAGTGATATACTAGTTCACGAGAGATTCGTGAACTTTTTTTTTCTGTGTATTCACATTAGCAGCAGTCTAAAGGCCTAAGCACAATAGGTTCGCGAAAGTCATTCGCGAACGCAAAGCATGAGTTAGAAAAGGACAGAGATATATTTGTGTCCTTGTCTATCTCATGCGTCTCTTTCGCGAACGACTTTCACGAACCTATTGTGCGTTGGACTTTAAAGGCCTTTCTCCAATAGGATCCAAAAACTCTGAGATTGCACTGAAAGAGTTTTAGGCCGTTGGCTGTACTGGTTCTCTTAAAACGCCAGAACAAGTGTTTTCCTTCTGACCAGCACGTCAGACGTCCTTTTTCTTGACAGTAGACTTACTTTTTCAGTTCAACCGCCGTGCTGATAGCTATTTCCCACTATTTCCCTAAACCACAGAACAACGCATGCGCTGAAGAAGTATGTCTACTGTCTTGAAATAGGACGTCTGACGAGTGACGTGCTGGTTGAAAGGGGAACTTGTTGTTTCGGAACCAGTACAGCCAACGGCCTAACATTTTTTCAGTGTGTCTGCGAATGACTGCCTTGCGTTGATTTTGAGGCCTTTCTCCAATAGGTTTTAAGGCTGGAGTCCCATGACAGCGTTTTGCGTTGCGTTTTGTAACTAGGCCATGAGTGTGAGAGAGATACAGATATAGGTTTGCTCTATTTGCACTCATTGCCTAGTTACAAAACGCAACGCAAAACGCTACCATGGGACTCCAGCCTAAAAAGTGTGCGAATGACTGCGCTGCGTCGGTTGCTATAGCAACACATGCTAAAATCAACGCAACGCAGTCATTCGCACACTTTTTAAAACCTATTGGAGAAAGGCCTTAAGGAATCAGTGATACAGACAGTCGTACACTGTAAAAAATTTCGGGTGAAATTTACACCGTCGGAGACGCATGCATATCCCCTAATCGCCAAGTCGTCGAATGATCAAATAGTCGAATGCCAAGTAATCGAATGGACAAAACGTCGAATGCTAAAAACATCGAATTGTCAATACGTCGAATGTTTAAAACGTCGAATTATCAATTCGTCGAATGTTAAAAATATCGAATCGTCAATATGACGAATGTTCAAAACGTCGAATTATCAATTCGTCGAATGTTAAAAACATCGAATTGTCAATACGTCGAATGATAAAAACGTCGAATGCTAAAAACATCGAATCTTCAGTTAATCGAATGCTAAAAACATTGAATTCTCAATTCGTCTAATGTTCAAAACGTCGAATGATCAAAACGTCGAATGCACGAAGTAGTATAAGGAGACCTCACGGGACATAAAAATCTGCACACATTTGGGGGGACAGAGATCTAGGAGATTGCACCAGTAGCAGAGGTTGCGCCTCTGTGGTTTAAGTATTGTACTAAAATTTTTCGTCTGCTACTGTGAGACGCCTGTTTATCCCCGTTTATGCAAATGCTCTAATAGTCATTTGATCTAATTTAAAGGTTATAAATATTCAAATGATCTAAAGAACATTGAATATAATGTGATTTTATATAAAAGTCTAATTAATAAAATGAGTTTATTCTATAATTTATTTTTAAGCCAATAATCAAAATATCCAATTCGCATTTTCTATAATCATAAGCAATTATAAAATTTTTTCACGCAAACTTTCAACTGATAAAATAGTTGTATAAGCCAAAGTTTATTTTTTATAATTTTATAATAACCTAATTTTAAAGTGTTATAATTTTTAATTTGTATAAATTGTAATTTAACAAATGTCTGTCAAATCTAAATGTAGTAAAATATAATTTATTTAAATAAAATATCTTTTTTAAAAAATGCTAACAACCTCGAATCGTCAATTGATCAAATATTCAAAACATCTAATCGTCATTTCGTCCAATGCTTAAAACATCGAATCGTCAAATGGTCGAATGCTTAAAACATCGAATCGTCAATTGATCAAATATTCAAAACATCTAATCGTCATTTCGTCCAATGCTCGAAACGTCGAATCGACAAAAATTGGAAAAATTTGCTTGGTTTAAATAAATGTTAACTTACATCAAGCAAATTTTTCAACTTTTTCTTGATTCGACGTTTCGAGCATTGGACGAAATGACGATTAGATGTTTTGAATATTTGATCAATTGACGATTCTAAGTTTTAAGCATTCGACCATTTGACGATTCGATGTTTTTAGCATTGGACGAAATGATGATTAGATGTTTTGAATATTTGATCAATTGACGATTCGAGGTTGTTAGCATTTTTTAAAAAATATATTTTATTTAAATAAATTATATTTTACTACATTTAGATTTGACAGACATTTGTTAAATTACAATTTATACAAATTAAAAATTATAACACTTTAAAATTAGGTTATTATAAAATTATAAAAAATAAACTTTGGCTTATACAACTATTTTATCAGTTGAAAGTTTGCGTGAAAAAATTTTATAATTGCTTATGATTATAGAAAATGCGAATTGGATATTTTGATTATTGGCTTAAAAATAAATTATAGAATAAACTCATTTTATTAATTAGACTTTTATATAAAATCACATTATATTCAATGTTCTTTAGATCATTTGAATATTTATAACCTTTAAATTAGATCAAATGACTATTAGAGCATTTGCATAAACGGGGATAAACAGCCCAGTAAAAAAAAAAGTATTCAGAATAGAGAAAAAGTATTGGTGGAGACGTTCGGTGAATGCGTTTTCGCGACAAAACCGTATTGGTGGGTCACGGTGAATACATTTCGCTTACCGTGAATACTTTTTTTAAAAACTTTCGATTTAAAGATTCCTAAGCAAAGTTGAGAATATTTATAAAGAGCGTAAGTGACCTGAAGTATAAAAATGACTATTGCGAGAAGGAAATAAGAAATTTAAAAAAAAAACGAAAAATTAAATGTGACAAACAGATTGTCAAATGTTGATCAATTACCATATGCTTTTCTGTGCCTACAACGTATGATGATTAAAAGGAACTTTGACGTTACCGGCGGAACTTACTGTTTCACATACATTTACTTGGATTTCTCAAGTTTCTGTCGGTATCGTCAATGTTCCTTTTCATCATCATACGTTGTAGGTTTGTCACATTTAATTTTTCGTTTTTTCTCAAAATTTCTTATTTCCTTCTCGCAATCGTCATTTTTATACTTCAGATCACTTACGCTCTTTATAAATATTCTCAACTTTGCTTAGGAATCTTTAAATCGAGAGTTTAAAAAAAAAGTATTCACGGTAAGCGAAATGTATTCACCGTGACCCACCAATACGGTTTTGTCGCGAAAACGCATTCACCGAACGTCTCCACCAATACTTTTTCTCTATTCTGAATACTTTTTTTTTTACTGGGAGGCGTCTCGCTACTGTATATGAACATAACCTACAAATTAGAGAAATACGACGAAGTGTTATGGCGGCCATGGTTTACATTTCAGCCGTAATGGCGCAACCTCTGCTAGTGGTGCAAATACTCATAACTCTAACCCCCCCAAAATGTGTTGATTTTTGCCGCTGCTAAGCATTGGCGTGAGGTCTCCTTATACTACTTCGTGGTCGAATGCTAAAAACATCGAATTCTCAAATCGTCGAATGCTCAAATAGTCGAAACGCCATCTGTTCGAAATGTCAAGTAGTAGAATGGCAAAGTAGTCGAATGGTAAAGTAGTCGAAACGCCATCTGTTCGAATTGCCAAGAAGTAGAATGTTCAACACGTCGAATGATAAAAACGGCGAATGCTCAGAACATCGAACTGTTAATTCGTCGAATGCTCAAAACGTCGAATGATAAAAACGTCGAATGCTAAAAACATCGAATCGTCAAAAGTTCGAAAAAGTTCTTTGTTTTAAGTTAATGTCTACTGAAGACAAAGAACTTTTTCGAACTTTTGACGATTCGATGTTTTTAGCATTCGACGTTTTTATCATTCGACGTTTTGAACATTCGACGAATTGAGAATTCGATGTTTTTAGCATTCGACTAAATGACGATTCGATGTTTTGAACATTCGACAACTTAACCATTCTACTACTTGATAATTCGAACAGATGGCGTTTCGACTTTTTGTCCATTCGACTACTTTACCATTCTACTACTTGGCAATTCGAACAGATGACGATTCGACGTTTTGAACATTCGACAACTTTACCATTCTACTACTTGATAATTCGAACAGATGGCGTTTCGACTATTTAAGCATTCGACAAATGGACGTTTCGATGGTTTTACCATTCTACTACTTGATAATTCGACGTATTGACAATTCGATGTTTTTAACATTCGACGAATTGATAATTCGACGTTTTGAACATTCGTCGTATTGACGATTCGATATTTTTAACATTCGACTAATTGATAAATCGACGTTTTGAACATTCGACGTATTGACAATTCGATGTTTTTAGCATTCGACTAAATGCCGATTCGATGTTTTTAGCATTCGACGTTTTGTCCATTCGATTACTTGGCATTCGACTATTTGATTATTCGACGACTTGGCGATTAGGGGATATGCATGCGTCTCCACCGTCGCACGAGAGCAATAAAAGGACCCTCGTCGCACGATGTAAAATCACCCTGAGCCTCGAATGAAATTTACATCGACGCACGATGTACAAAAAAAATATACATCGCGTGTGTCGATGTAAAATTCATTCGAGGCTCAGGGTGATTTCACACCGTGCGACGAGGGTCCTTTTATTGCCCTCGTGCGACGGTGTAAATTTCACCTGACAGTTTTTACAGCGTAAGGCCAACGCAGAATAGATCTGTAACCGGAACCGCAATCGTAAGCGTAACCGTAAGAATGAGTTAAAGAAGGATAGGTATATTGTTTATCCTTCTCTAACTCATTCTTACGCTTACGGTTACGATTGCGGTTCCGGTTACAGATCTATTCTGCTTTGGCCTGTAGTCATTACCACAGGACTATTGTAAAATAAGGTGACCGGCTGTGTTGCCTTCTTATTTTACTATTGTCATTTGTAATCACCAATATGAGTTCCGTTTGAACCGTTTAAGTGTAAGGTCACATTTGTTTTACCTTGTTGTTTGGCGTCGATATAACACGCCAATTATATATTTATGTGTGAAATATAGTTTATATCAGAACCTAGAGCGTTTTTTATTGTTGCAAATAATTTATTTTGTTTTCTTGAGATGCTTGATGCTAATTGAGAATGCTAATCAATTCTGGAATTTGGATTCTTACTCCGGCGTCTATAAGAGCACGTGTTGATTTAATGGTTTTATAACCTAAATTTGCTGTCTGCCTATATACAGGGATTTCAATATTGCTGTTTGATTTTCGACGTTTTGGCACATTTGGTTATTTGGTATCATATTTGACTTTAATTTCTTTTGAAATTGTTTATATCCTCAGGTAAGCCTTTTATGGTTTTTATTCAATATTAGTTATTGACTAGATAAGTCATTGCTAAATATGAATTTCTAAATTAAACTATTTGGTTGGGGACGGAAAGTTTCCTTTTAATTCCAAAGTTGGATTATAGTGTTGATTCTTTGTCTTGTTTCTGCAATACTACTGATTAGTTTTGATTGTTTTTGGTTAAATGTTAAATGAGTAAACTAATTTGATTATATTAAATAAACAAATTAAACTTGAATTATGTTTTAGTTATTATTTCATATTTATATTGTAACAATTTTTTAGGTCCAATTTTCGTGTGTCATCATGTCGTCTGGTGGTCGAAATAATGAGCGGACTTCGTTTCCTCGAGGTCGGGGTTCAGGCCCACCTCCCAAACAATTTTCTAATATAATTGCCAAGCACACTTATAACCCTGATACTAAAAAGAGACAAATTACCTCCCCTAATTCGATGGCAAAATCTGTAGAGTCTTCTAAAAAAATTAAAAACATGGATCCTAAAGGTGATACTGGGGAAATCACTAATTTGGTTAATTCCGGTACAGGCTCAAAATTTCTGAAGCGTGCCACTAATTTTTCCATAGAAATATTTTTATATTTCATATTAATAATTTTATAGTATTTTCGTACCATAATATGACCCCAAAGTTGTTTTTGCAAAATTTTAATTTTTTTAAGAGTTATTGTTTAAACAATTTTTAAGCATCAAATTATTTAAACATTTTTTCTAGCGTTCTATTTGATCGATTTTAATAAAATTTGAAATGAGTAATATACAATAACCCTGCTTTCCAACAAAAAAAATTTGTTAAATTTTGTTCATAATTTGTTTAAAATAGCAACAATTGTTATAAACAAATAGAAATAAAATATACTTCTCCGCCTAATTTCGTATTTTTTCTTGTCAATTATGATACCCTATTTTATCACGAGTATTTCCCCCCAAAAAAAAGTTAGTATATTGCATTAGGTCAAAAGTTATTAATATTTTAGTGGCCGCGCGCGCTGCGCTATTGACGCGCCACACAGTGAGATTTTCTTACAATTTACTGTTCAAAAATTTCTACAGCTTACAATTTTTGAACGATTTGAGTGTTCTTGGATTTAAATTAAAGGGAATTAAATTCTTTAGACATCCCTCGAGTCCGATTTTAAAAATTTTAATTGTTTATAATTTTTTAGTTTAATCAAAGTTAACAAATTAATACAATTTTGTAAAAAAGGACGTTTATTTCTTATTCCGTTACTGAACCTGTTCCAAATCAGTTTAAGTTGATCCAATATGATCACTAGGCAATTAATAAAACATAAAATAATTTATTTTAATTGTTGTAAACAATATTAATTAACAAATAGATAACTTTAATTCCTATTCATTAAAAAAGGTTTTTTTTCGCGTGTAGATTTTTATTTAGGTTCATGTAAAGAATATATATCCTCCTTGTTTAAAAAATAACTTATTTAAATTGTTATAAACATTACTAATTAACAAATAGTTAACTTTTGTTCCTCTTCACCAAAAAAATTTTTTTTTCATGTGTGGTTTTTTATATAGCTTCATTTAGAAAATGTTAGAAGGTAAGTATAAGTACTTATTTTAAATAGTCTGTAAACTTATAATAAGTATTTATACTTACATTTTCTTTTTCTTTAAATGAACCTAAATAAAAAACTATATGTGAAAAAAAATTTTTTTATGAAGAGAAATCAAAGTAATCTATTTGTTAATTAATATTGTTTATAACAATTTAAATAAGTTATTTCTTAAACAAGGAGAACTATTCTTTAAATAAACATAAATAAAAAAATAAACGTGAAAAGACATTTTTTAATGAAGAGGAATCAAAGCTATCTATATGTTATTTAGTAATGTTTATAACAATTTAAATAAGTTATTTTTTAAACAAGGAGGATATATATTCTTTACATGAACCTAAATAAAAATCTACACGCGAAAAAAAACCTTTTTTAATGAATAGGAATTAAAGTTATCTATTTGTTAATTAATATTGTTTACAACAATTAAAATAAATTATTTTATGTTTTATTAATTGCCTAGTGATCATATTGGATCAACTTAAACTGATTTGGATCAGGTTCAGTAACGGAATAAGAAATAAACGTCCTTTTTTACAAAATTGTATTAATTTGTTAACTTTGATTAAACTAAAAAATTATAAACAATTAAAATTTTTAAAATCGGACTCGAGGGATGTCTAAAGAATTTAATTCCCTTTAATTTAAATCCAAGAACACTCAAATCGTTCAAAAATTGTAAGCTGTAGAAATTTTTGAACAGTAAATTGTAAGAAAATCTCACTGTGTGGCGCGTCAATAGCGCAGCGCGCGCGGCCACTAAAATATTAATAACATTTGACCTAATGCAATATACTAATTTTTTTTGGGGCGAAATACTCGTGATAAAATAGGGTATCATAATTGACAAGAAAAAATACGAAATTAGGCGGAGAAGTATATTTTATTTCTATTTGTTTATAACAATTGTTGCTATTTTAAACAAATTATGAACAAAATTTAACAAATTTTTTTTGTTGGAAAGCAGGGTTATTGTATATTACTCATTTCAAATTTTATTAAAATCGATCAAATAGAACGCTAGAAAAAATGTTTAAATAATTTGATGCTTAAAAATTGTTTAAACAATAACTCTTAAAAAAATTAAAATTTTGCAAAAACAACTTTGGGGTCATATTATGGTACGAAAATACTATAAAATTATTGATATGAAATATAAAAATATTTCTATCGAAAAATTAGTGGCACGCTTCAGAAATTTTGAGCCTACATTTTCTGGTTCACCTTCGACTTTTCAATTTGTACAAGATGTTTCTATAGTTGATCCTTCGCAAGCTTCTTCATTTACTGATCAAACTTCGAAGACTTCTAACCAGATTCAAGACGGAGCCGATAGTCTTGATTCTGAGGATCTAGAGACAAATACTCTTGAATATTTTCTCTGGAAGAGAAAATCTGTTAGATCTGTAGATAGATTCAATCATGAGTCTTCTCCTCCCTATATTGTCCTTATTGAATCCTTGGATCCGAGTTAAAATATTGAAAAGCTTAAGAAAATTGCTATCGGTATCCTGGTTGGTGGTATTATATCAGGGCATAAGCGAATCACGCCGAATGGGCAAAACCAATTAAAAGTGTTTTGCAATAGATGGCAAGATGCCAATACTTTGGTCGATTCCGTCGTCCTTCAAGCTAAGGGCTACAAGGCTTTCATTCCCTCTTCTCTTTTTAATAGAAGAATTTTGATTAGGGAGGTTGACATAGAGCTTGGTGCGGGAGACATTTTTGATTTATTGGACCGTTCTTTTCGGGGCCAAGTTCTGGAGATTCGTAGACGGACTCTAACTCGTCCACAAAAGAAAAACGCTAATTCACGAATCCCGATGGAGGCAATTGATTCAATTGAAATGACCATTTCCACGACTCTGGTTCCCAAAACTGTTTATATTGCCAGTACGGCTTGTTCTGCCATTCCAATTATTCCACCTCCCAAGAGATGCTATACTTGTCAGAGATTTCGTCACATAGTCAAGCAATGCAGAAGTTCAAGACCCATATGTGAATTTTGCGCTGACTTTCACGAGGAGAAAAAGTGTGTTAATAAGTTGCGACCTGCTTTATGTTCCAACTGCGGTGGTAACCATCCTGCTTCTTCGAAGGATTGCCCTGTCTTTGCCTTTGAATTCGAAGTGATGAAGATTAGGTATGATAAATTTTGTGGATATGAGGAAGCTGAGGAGGAATTAGAATCTATGGGAATTCTGAAACCACGCTTTCCGGCAGCAATTATCCGTAATCTACAGCAAATTTCGCTACGTGAACCAAGAGTTGGAATGACTTCCGAGGTGGAGGAGGAAATTGCTCCTAATAAACAACCTTCTGCAGTATCTTCTGTTACTCCCTCTGGAAGCTCGGTTTTGGACTCGAATGCTGTCGCTGTCTCTGGAGAAAAACTCTTGTCGGCTATTGCTAAGTCGGCAGAGTCTTCTAGGAATACCTCTCTTGAGGAGATGGTAGCTTAATTCTGTTTCTCAATTGGGACTTTTCGTCCCCGACCATTGTTGGTAATGACCAACAATGGTCCAGCGGACTTTTTGTTTTTGTTTTGATCTGGATTGTTATTTCAGTCAATTGAATCAATCATTATTAATCATTTATTATTTTGTTTGCGTTGTTTCGTTTGTTGTGCTTAAATCTTGTTCTGTTCTGACATGTCTCGTCACAATCTTTGCTGGGGCGTTTGGAACGCTCGCAGTGTTGTGCATAGAAAGGTTGATGTTGAGTCAATTTTGCATAATCACCAACTGGATGTTCTGTGTATATCCGAAACATGGCTTACTCCTGGAGTGAATTTTAATGTTTACGGATTCACTATTTTTAGAGATGATCGCCTCATGGGCAGGGGTGGTGGTGTTATCATACTGTCCAGGGATGGCTTAAAGGTGGAAGTGGTGCAGACTCCGGTGATCGGTGGAGGTGACTGTAACCTCCTTTCTATTAATATAAGATCCAGTTTGAGCCTGATCTCTTTACTTTTTGTTTATTGTCCGCCAAATTTAAATATGGAGTATGATGATTGGTACTCCTTATTTGATATTGTTCGCTCTTCCTCATTGCCAATTATTTGTGGCGATTTCAATGCTCATCATG
Source organism: Leptopilina heterotoma (assembly GCF_015476425.1). NCBI lineage: Eukaryota > Metazoa > Arthropoda > Insecta > Hymenoptera > Figitidae > Leptopilina > Leptopilina heterotoma. The sequence goes on along the minus strand of NW_025111180.1, from coordinate 557,237 downwards.
AGACTTGGGGTGCTTCTTACTCGGATTCAAGAGGTAGACATCTCTCTTCTATTGCGGCGGATCTGGGTTTTGTTGTACTTAATGATTCTCTTGCTACATTTGCTCCCTTTGATGATCGTAGACATTCTAACCTGGACTTGATTTTTTCTCTGTCGGAAAATCAACATCTTTTTTCGTGGGAAGTGACAGGTGATCACTATGGCTCTGACCATGTTTTGGTTTTGGCTTCACTATCTTGTGACCCCAGTTTTTGTGTTGCTTCATCACTCAGATATAACGTAAAGGAGGTTGATTGGCTCAAGTTTCGGGGTTATGTTGACGACTACATTTCGAATTTATCTTCATCTTTGGAGTCTGGCGAGCCTCTTGAGGCGATCTATGACGGCTTTGTCTCCAGGCTGGTTGAAGCGGTTGAGGCAAGTGGTGGCTATTTGCCATCTGTTAACTCAAAATTTTGTAGAGCTCGACCTTTATGGTGGAACGCAGACTGTGACGAGGCTGTTAAAAGGAGGAAAGAGGCGAATAGGGCATATTGGAATGACCAGACCATAGAAAATCAGATGGAGGCTAAGAGAGTAGATTCCGAGGTTAAGTGGTTCCTGCGTAATAGAAAAAGAGACTCATTTAAATCTATGTGCAGTGAAATGACTCCGGACGTTGGTCTTTCCAAGACATGGTCGGTGATCAGGTCTCTTCAAAGTGGCCCTAGAGGACCGAGAATTAACGATGCATCGGTGATTTCTCCGGAGATAGAGAAGATGCAAGATGAACTGATCTGTGAGGAGGTACCTCCGGTTTGTATTCCAAGGCACAATATAATAGATGAAGGTGATGTTTATAATGCTCCTCTCTCATGGTTTGAGTTTCGATCTTCGTTAATGAGGGGTAACGTGAAGTCTGCACCTGGTCCGGATTTCGTCACATGGGAATGGTTGAGAGCTCTCTCACTGAATGCTCAATGTTTCTGTTTTAAGTTGTATAACCTATTGTTTATGAACTCGATATTTCCGGAGTCGTGGAGAAGAACAAGAGTTGTCTTTATTCCTAAACCTGGGGGGAAAGGTTTTCGACCAATTTCCCTTACCTCGGTGTTTTCGAAGTTGATGGAAAGAATTGTACATCGCAGATTGGAGCATTTTGTTGAACAGAGGAATTTAATTCCGAATATTCAGTTTGGTTTTCGTCGGAAGAGGTCGGCTCTAGACTGTGTTTCGACAGTTGTAATTGTAACTGACATATTGCAGGGATTTAGTCATGGTGAAGTCACGCTTGCATTGGCAGTGGACATTAAGGGTGCTTTTAATAATGTTCGTCCTTTGATTCTAAATCAGAAGCTGCGTCATCTCAATGTTTCCGAGCGGATTATCGACTTTGTTGCCTCGCTTACTGAGAGAAGAGAGATTTTTTTCTCGCATTCCAACGTTGGTAGAACTTGTGGAGTGGGTGTCCCTCAGGGGGGGGGTTTTGTCGCCCCTTCTGTTTAATCTATATTTGGCGGACATAAGCTCGGTCTTTCCGGTGCGGGTTAGGGCAGCGCAATATGCGGATGACCTTCTTTTATACTCCAGAGGAACGGATGTTGATGAGGCTAAATTATATTTGCAAGAGGCCATGACTCCTCTTTTTGATTGGTTAAGTCGGATTGGCTTAAGGATTTCACCAGCAAAATGTGTTTTGTGTCCCTTCTCATCGAAGAAGTTGGAATGTGTTGAGGTTGATATTGAGGTTGAGGAGACTCGTCTTGTTGGCTCCTCGGAGATGAAATATTTGGGTATCATTATGGATTACCGTCTCACATGGATTCCGCATATTAAAGAGAATGTGGCTCGTGCGAGTAAAGCAACAAATGTTCTCAAAGTTATTTCTAAAGTCAGCTGGGGAGCTGGTCCGGTTTTGGCTCTTATTGTGTATAGAGGATTAATTCGATCATATTTGGAGTGGGGCTGTCAACTGTATGGTTCTGCTAATTTATCGGCTCTTGCCATGCTGAACAAGATTCAGAATTCTGCCCTTTGAATTGCTCTTGGTGTTATGAGCACTACTCCAATACCGGTTCTGCTTGCTGAGGCTAATGAGACGCCCCTTTTTTTTAGGCGTAAAATACTCACACAGCGCTTTCTGGTTCGCAACTTCTCATGGCGATTTAATCCGTTGATTCCGAAACTGCAGTTGTTGTCTGAGAGGCTTCGTTCTCCGTCATGTCGAATTCCAAGGAATAGTCCTTAGGAATCTTCTTTATTGAGGTGTTATGGATCTATGATTAACACTCTGAATGGTGCTTATAAATCTAATCGACCGGCAGATTTTGACCTCCCGTGGAGGGTGATCTCTAGGGAGCTGGATGTTCAGCTCGATCTGATTCCGTCAGCTGCCGAGGATGGATACTCACCTGCGAATGCTTTGGAAATGGTGCTGCGTGAAAAATACCCTGATTATACCCTGATTTTTACGGATGGTTCCGTGTCGGGGACCGATTCTCGTATTTCTGGTAGTGCCTTCTATATACCTCAATTTGATTTTCGTTTTGGAGTCGCACTGCAGGATTTTTCTTCTGTTCACACAGCGGAAGCATATGCTGTTCTTTCGGCCATCATTCATGCAAAAAGGATGGGTATTCGAAATGTTCTTATTATTTCGGATGCAAGACAAGTACTTGCTGATATTAAATACTCCTTTTTTAAAAAACCTTCTTCGCAGTTGATACTTAGAATCCTTTCGGCCTTGAACACAGAGAGAGAAGTTGACTTGCGTGTATCCTTCCTATGGATTCCGTCCCATAGGGGCATACTGGCCTTCAAGAAGAAATTTGGCCTTCCTTGTGCAGACTTGAGGAGACATTTTGATGGGGTTACCTATGGGGAGAGCAAAGTGCAGTGGCCTTTTTATGGTGCTCAGTCGAAGGGACGTAGATACTTTTCTAGGATCCAATTGGATACAGAGAGGCCCTGGTTTGCGAGGGTGAAGGCATCCAGACCTGTGATCAATCTAATTACTAGGCCACGAACAGGTCATGTTATATGTCCGGATCACTTTGAGCGTTTGGGATGGAGGATTGATCTTCCTAGTCCTTGTGGAGCGGTGAATAGAAGTTTATCACACTTATTGAATGAATGTCCTGTTTTATCTCCGGGTAGACCGGAATTCTTTGGTTTTCTGTATCACAGATTGGGGATTGTCGTTCCGGAAAGTTTTGATCCATTCGAGGTGGCCCTGAATCCTACTGATGAGATGATCAAAGCGCTCAGTAAATTTATAGGTAGTGGTTCGGAGCGTTTGATTATATGAATTGTACGGAGTTGAGTGGGATGAGTTGCGACATTAACTTTTGTTTTAATTTTTACTTTAAGTTTGAGTATTATTTGTTTTGCTCTAGGTTCTATATTGTGTTTAAGTTAGGTTTAAGTTTTGATTTTATTCTTCATTTCAAGTTTATTCCAATTTTTTTTCTCCTGTTGAGTTGTTCTAACTTTTTATTTTGCTTTTGTTTTTTGGTTTTTTTTTTCTTCTCCCTATCTTTTGTTTTATTTTTGTTGTTTTTTTTTTCCTTTTGCAACGGCGTTCGCTATCTTCCTCACTAGTTGCCTATCCCCCTGGGTGAATTGAGTAACTTAGGCTTAAGGCAACGGATTGGTGTGGTTGGTGCTGCGTCCTGCAAATTTTTTCTTTTATCGCTTGGCTCTTTTTTTTGTTTTTTTTTCTTTTTCTTTTCGTTATTTTATTTTGGCAATTTTGTTTTTGGTTTCTGCTCTGTTTGCCTTATTTGCCTTTATTCCCAAATTGTTGGAATAATTTTACTTTTAAATTTGAACCGCCATTATGGTTTGGGCTCAGACACTGTGAATTAAACTTAATGCACAATAATATAAGGTTAACTATATATGTTGGTCACACATAGATATGGCTGCATGCTCTGCAACAGGCCACTAAAGAAGAAGAAGAAGAAGTAATCACCAATATTGCTACTTTACAGTCACGGAATACAATATGCTGACTCTTCTTCTTCTTCTTCTTGTTTAATGGCTTCGAAAATTTTCAGGCCAATTCTTGAACAATATGCTGACTCTAAACGCTAACTACTAACTAAACTAAGTAAACAAGCCTAACTAACGAAACTTACGTAACAAACGAAAGTTACGTAAGTAGAGTAAATTACGTGATTAATGCAACTTTCGTAAGTTACGTAACTAGAGTAATTTACTAATTAATGTAACTTACGTAACTACTGTAGTATTTACGTAAATTACGTAAGCAACATTATTTGCTTAACTGACTGCTTTTACGTAACTTACGTAACCTAACTAACGTAAGTAACTAATTTACTTACCAATGGTCATATTGTAAAAAAAATTTTTACAATAGAAATGTTATTAAAAATAGACCTTACAATATTAAAGACTAAAAATGAACAATAATTATATCAATTATTGAGAGCAAAGTAATTTTTTTACATTTAGAATGTATAATAGTCTTTCTCGAAAGCGGTGAATTTTCATAGCAGTTAGTATATAAGAAGGTTTCAGTCATGTATAAATAAGTGTAGGGGAGAGGTACGCACGTTGAGACGGGTTCTGTTTTTCAGTAATATCCCAGTAATAAAGGGTGAATTAAAGTGGATTGATACTTTTATGCCCTTAAATTCCAAACCAGTCCGTTTTTGTCCGCAATCTTAATGAATTCATTTTCTATTGTTAAGTTGATAATTTCTATCCAATTCAATTCTCTGTAACCACGTGACCACCCTACTGGAAGTCCCGTGCAGAAATTAAAATGTGGGCCTGATAGGGTACTGGACAGTTTTCCCGATCTCTGGTGTGGCTCTGGGTAGAGAAACTGACCAGTGCCCGACTAGTGTGTGACGCTGTTCCTGACCAATGCCCTACTTAGAGAAAAACTGGTCAGGGCCTCGTCAGTTTTTCTTAAAATTGCCCTATTTTGTGAGGTTAATTTTATTCAAAAGAAATTACAATAAAATTACTGTAATTAAAAATATTCTTATATTACAAACATAATGAACATATTCATTATATATACAACATCCCACACAGCACCAAAACTTTCCTGAAAATTTATTAAAGATTTACTTGCAAACTTCGAAAAATTTACTTGCAAAATTCAGTGGAAATTGTGTAAGGATTCAAATGTCCCACTTAAATAAATGTTTACTCTCTAAATCTGAATAAGTGAAATTTCACTTATTTTAAGTGAATATTCACTTATTCCATGTTTCAAAACTCTTCCACGTAGAATAAGTGAATATTCACACATGAAATAAGTGAATTATATTCACTTATGAAAGTGAATTATATTCACTTATGAATAAGTGAATTACATTCACTTATGAATAAGTGAATATTCAATTATGAGATAAGTGAATACTCAGACATTAAGAAGTGAATGTAAATAAACCCTGTCGAAAATTTCACCAACAAATGTGGGTTTCATGATGTTTGAAAATAGTTTTATTTTGCTCAAACACAGATCTCAGTATCTTGAAACACACTTCTATAATTAAACATATTTTAAACACACTTCTGACATACTTTTTATAGTAAGTAAATCATTCATTCAACACTATTTAAACATGTTACTCACATTAAGAGTAAACAGTCATAAGACATTTTCTTGACATACATATCAGGGTTCATACCATGTTTTGAAAACACTAAGTTCACAAACTATTGTATATTTTACAATGAACATACTTGAAACTATCTTTTGACAAACATTTGTATGTTTGTTCAGTATTACTAAACAATGATTTCACATGCTTTGGAAAACAATGAATCACTCGAGTTGTATGTTAATAGTATGTTTAGAGAACACTATCTGAACAAGTATGAACACGGAAAGAAAGTTATTTTCAAATTTTATAAAAATATTTTACAAGTGTTGGACAAAATGCGACAAAGGTAAATATTTATATCAGAAGTATTAAACTTTAAAAAAACTTATATGATATTTAGTAAAGTTATATCAAGTATCATAAACTTAGAATTAGAATTAGAATTTCTTTATTTTGTTCCAGGAAAACCATGAGAACAATAATCAAAATACAATTTCAAAATATACATAATACATATCAAGAATAATACAAATTCATAAAGCAATTTGAATTTAAAGTTGAATAACAAAAATAATGCTTAAAATACAACAATATAACGATAAGAAACAAGTACATTCATTTTAAAAATCATACATTAAACATACAAGTGATAAGAGACTCTACTACTCTGAATAAAAACAAAAATTTAATTTAAAAACAATTGAAGTATACATAATTTTAGTCACAAAAAGAGTCACTTAGTCACAATATCACTGAGCCAATAAATATCTAAAAAGCTTAGACTTAAAAATAGCAATACTTTCTGCTTTGGTTATCGAACCAGGAAGAGAGTTCCAAAAAGTTGTAGCAGTAACAATGAAAGAACTTTTATATTGTTCCGTTCGACACAGAGGCACCCTCAACAGATTAGGATTTCTCATCTCTCTCGAGGTAATTTCACTTCTAAAAATAAACTTTTCATATAAATAACTAGGCTTTTTAGAATTTAAAATTACATATGTCAAACTTCCAATAAAAAATAAACGTCTGTTTTTAACATGCAACCACCCCAGTCTTTCACGATAAGGAGAAATACGCTCATCTCTTTTCAAATTAAAAATAAACCTTATACATGAATTAAGAAGTTTCTCAAGCTTATCATTGAGTTCATCTGTCAAATCATTATAAACAGCACAACAATAGTCGAAATGAGGTAATATCAAAGAAGAGACAAGCTGTGTTTTTAATTTAATAGACAGAGCATTTCTATTTGACTTGAATTGTTGCAATGTTGCATAAACCTTTCTACAAATGTTACCAACATGTTTTTCCCAAGAAAGAGTTGGATTAAAAATAACTCCCAAGTTCTTAACAAGCTGCACATAAGGGATGACTGTATTATTTATCTTAATGGGACTACACTGATTTAAGTCCAATCTGTTCACATTCCAGGATGAACCAATTATCATTGAATAACTTTTATTAAGATTTATTTTAAGTTTATTTGACTCCGCCCAATTGTAAACAGCTTTTACATCCTCATTAATCAGTGCCACACTTTCCTTTAAATCATCAAGACTACAATGTACATAGATTTGCAGATCATCAACAAAATACATATGCTTTGTATGCTTAAGAATACTCCTTAAATCATTTGTGAAAAGTATAAACAGTAAAGGACCCAATACCGAACCCTGTGGGACGCCTGTTCCAATAAGACCCCATTCAGATATTTCACCATCCTGTCCATAGACAGATTGCCTTCTGCAAGACAAATAGGACGCAAACCATCTCAAAACAGACGCTGACAGACCAAAAGACTTTAATTTTAATAACAATAGACTGTGAGGGACCATGTCAAAGGCCTTGCTAAAATCAAAGAAGATAATTATAGTTACCTTCCTGTTATCAATAGCATAAAGTATGTCATCAGTAATTTTAAGTAAAAGTGTTTGAGTGTTTAATCCTTTTCTGTAGCCAGACTGAAATGGATCAAGAATGTTATTAGACTCTACAAATTCAATTAGCTGATCATGCACACACCTCTCAAGAACCTTTGACAGACCACACAGAATGGCAACCGGTCTATACTCCCCAGGATGATGTGGAATCTTAACTTTATTAACTGGTTTAATAAGAACATTCTTCCATTCATCAGGAAAAACTGAGGTTTGCAGAGATTGATTAAAAAGTTGAAGCAAAAAAGGAAGCAAAACTGACATCGCTTTTTTTATAATGCTGATCGAATGACCATCAAATCCCTGCGCTTCAGTTTTTATACCCTTTAAAGCATTTAATATGTCAGAAGGACCAATATCTCGAAAATAAAAAAAGCCATCATCAAAGTCAACATCAATAAGGAGATCCGAGAGCAGCTGAGGCGTTATATTAAAAGACTGATTTCCACAAATAGTTAAAAAATAATCATTAATTTCATTTACAGTAAAAATAAGTGGAGAATCATTTATATTTTTCTCCACAACACCAAGATGTCTCAATTCCTTCCACAGATCTCTCTGGTCTGTCATTCCCTGCAGCCTGTCTGCATTATAGCAATCACGCTTCTCTTTCACCAAAAACTTAACTTTATTTCTTAATGTTTTATATTTATTCTTAATTGCAATATCTCCTACTCTCTTCCATGCTCGAAAAGCAGAGTCTCTTTCTTTAATAAGATCCTTAATCTCTACACTCATCCATGGACATAATTTATTTTTCTTTATTTTAAAAGTATTTAAAGGTGCATGCTCATCTAACGCTGCATTAATCACATTACAGATAAAAGTTAACTTATCATCAACTGAAAAAAGTTGCAAAAAATCATCCCAGTCAACATTACTAAGAGTTGATAAAAAAGCCATATCATTAATTCCTTTTAGATTTCGACCTAACCTCGCAGAACACTTTTGCACATTAAATTTCCATTTATAAGTTAATTCAATAAGTTCATGTCCCGCAACAAAAGGAACATGAGACTGAGAAAAAGAAATTAATTTACTTTCATCATCAACAACACATAAGTCTAGCCAAGAATCAGAATTTCTTGTGTGGTGAGTAGCAGCATATGGAACAATAAACAAATTCAAAGATTCAAAAAAGACCTGAGATAACCAGATTGAGATGAATTTTTGTTTAAATCGTAATTAAAATCTCCACATATTATTATATTATCATATCCATTAATAAATCTTGTAAAATGATATTCAAATTTTTCAAGGTTATTACCGTTTGGTCTTCGATAAAGCACAGTAAAAAGAAGTGGTTTAATACCCTGTTTATTGATTTCGATAATAACATACTCTGGTTCATTATCAAATTTACCAGGAGATGAATGAAGAACCCTAAACTTTAAATCACTCCTCACATATGCCGCAACTCCACCACCTCGCTTTTCTTTTCTATCTCTGCGTATCAAATTATAATTATTAATTTTTACCATACTGTCTCTAATCTCTTCAGTTAACCACGTTTCACTTAAGGCTACAATATGAAATTCATTTGATAACAAATGAGCCCTCAAAAGATTTATATTTGATTTAAGCGAATTTATGTTAATATGGCAAATCCTCAATGATGAAACTTCAGTAGCTCTAGAAGAACCGGAGCATATGGGCATTAGACTTGAAGGCAGAGGTTGAGGAAGCACAGGTGGTAGTCATGCCTTCAATAAATCCAGGTCCTCATTGGAAATTATCTTAATAACTTCCCCTCTATCAACACGTCTCACAAATATTGTACATTCTTTGTGCCACACGTATCTGTATTGCAAGAGTTTCGCCTTATTTCTGACTTTTTTGAGCAAGTTATAAAAATCAGGAGGTAAATATACATTTACATATACACGACATTTCGGCAAAGAGGAACAAACTTCGGTTGACAGAAGGGACTTTTTGCTCTTCATTGCAGATACAAATTCACTACCGGGTCTAGTCGAAGAAAAACGCACCAACACTGAGCGATTTTTAACCTCCAGTGGTTCCGCCGATGCCACTGAAGTATTTCTAGCAGGCATTCTAAATGTATCAATAATTTCCACTGGAGCAAGTATAACTTTCAGAACAGAGGCAATCGAACAAACAAGCTGTCTCAAATCTTCTTCACTACTTTCTGGCAAACCCGAAATAACCACTGAGTCTGCACATTGTTTCACCTCAGTTCTCATCAAGCGCATATTAAGTTTTTCACGATCACTTTGAAGTTCCACCACTTGCTCTTTTAGGGACTCATTAACTTCAGAAATTTTTGACACTTTGCTATTTAACTCCTTTGTTTGTTGAGCAATATCATTAAGTTTCACAGAGGTTTCCTCCATTTTTTTCTGTAACTCAGGTAGACATCCAACTTTAATTTTAATTTCAGAAAGATCAGAATTTAAGTCACTTTGCTCCTTTCGAAGAGCTGACACTTGATTTGAACAACTTGTAATGGCAGACATAAGTTGCTCAAATTGAGAATAAGAAATTGACTCACTTTCTGTAGTGTCCATTTTTTCGTGCCGAGTACCACTTTCTTCCCTTAAATCAATCTTAATTAATTCCTCCTTACAAAGAACCAACTCGTTATTTGGATTATATACTTTGTGAGTATAACAAGTCGCATTTGTGTGAAAGTATTTGTCACATTTTCGACAATAAACCGCAATTTTTATTATGACCTTTTTACAAAACTGACATAGTACTGGCATTTTCACAAAAAATCAAAAAATAAAAAGAAGAGATTAAGTACTCAGAAAATAATAAATATCCCTGCACATTAGGCAATCAAGATTACATTAGAGCAGATATTAACGTGCTCCTAAAATATAGACAACCCAATTAACAGCACTGATAAGATTGATAAGGTAGATCACAAATAAAAGTGTCCCATTGATATTACAGGATTCACTAATCACTGTTTTCAATTTTGCTCATAAGATGTCATTAACGTCAGCCAATAAATTATGACGTCATAACAATTGTCTCAAAAAACAAGAAATACTAAAAACACTAAAAAAACAATGCAAATTATAAAAATTGCATGTAAAACACATCTACCAAATCACAGCAGCAAAAATGGGACTGCACCTTCAGCATCAGCTCTGACAAAATAAGCTGCACAAATCAACTACAAACAGTTCACTCAAGTCCATTGACAGTTGCAATAAATAACTATAAATAACTGTGTTCCAGTTATTTTACGAAACAAATATGCACAAAAACAATGCAACAAATAACAGTTTCATCATAGTCCATAACAAACTCAAAAATATACCACAAACAGAAGAATTATAAAATTATAAAGACATTTTGTAAGAGCACTGAAATAACACGTTACTCACGTTATATTAAACTTCTAACAAATTTTAATATAACTTTACTAAATTTTATAAGTTTTTTTAAAGTTAAGTATTTCTGATATCAAAATTTACCTATATCGCATGTTGTCCTACACTTGTAAAATACTTTTATAAAATTTGACAATAACTTTCTTTCCGTGTATATGTTTCATTCGTATATTATTATCCCAGCAAACACGTTCTATAAGTATTCCATAACAGTGTGGTCACCGAAGTGGTCACAGTGTTATAGGACACTTGTTATAAATTCATTAATTAAGCTTAAATTTATTGCTTTAATATTTCATTTAAAAATTAACTTTTAAGCCTTTTCTTATACTTTTAACTTTGAAAATTAACATTCTTCAATAACATAACATGTTAAATATAATGTATATTATACGTAAAATAATTATACTATTGTTGCAAATACAGTATCCTTTTTTTAAGTTACATAGCACATTTCATAGTTCCTTCGTTGCATATGTAAATTCTAAACTTCCTTTCATGAGCCTCCGTGGCGCAGTTGGTAGAGCGTGTGATTTCTAATCCACTCCTAGCTGCGCCTTGCGTTCGAGACCTCGTGATTGTAAATATTTAGATAAATAGCGAAACAAATTTTCGTCGACAGGTATAAACATTCCAAGTATATATGACATGCGAGAACAGAATGGAATATTTTTTTACTGTAATTTAAATATTTTTTTAATGGCAGATTACTATAAAAAAATAAAACTTTAAAAAGGTTGTAAAGAGAATGTTAAGTGTGTGTTTAATTAGTAGATCAGGGTTTCATGAATGTGAAGAGAGTGTTTCAAGAGTATTTTTACCTGAACATTGTGTGTTCTATAAACACACTTCTGACACACAATTCAGTGTTTTCCAAACACTCAAAGCGTTCCAAAATACACGGATTAGACACACTTTATTGTGTTCACAAACACATAATCGACACACAATAAACATTCTATAAAACACTATTTAAACACGCTTTGTCCAAGATATTTTCGACAGGGAATAATCAGGATCAATATTATATAAAAAAAATATTTATTTACTATCAACTATTTAACAATCTCTTCTCTTCTCATTATCAGTCTGAAACTTATAAACATATCAATTTTTCAACTTTTTTAAGCTAAATTCCCAAACGGTCACCCATCCTAATATTAACTGCAAGCAATGTCGCTTAACTTTTATATGATCAACGAGAAACACTACAATGCCACTTAATAAGTTGCCTTATACTCATAGAAAATTATTGGGTGATACTTATAAAGAGTTAGTTTATTGTGTTCTACTTTAACGTTTTGTTTAAGATTTCTCTTATTATATATGTATATAAATACTTAGTAAATAAAAAGTTAGTTATTAGATTACTGTTAATATAATATTTAACTGAATATTTTTTAAAAATTTTATTAAATTTTAAATGACAATTTTTATAATTAAATAAAATAAAAAATTTCTAATATATTAACTGAAATGATAAAAACATTGTTTTTAAACATTTAAAAGTTGGTATAAATAATAAATTGTAATATAATGCGCAGATGAATTTCTTTTTAACTAAATATTTTACATATACATAAGTGGGGATTTCACTTATTGATAAGTGAAGACAAGTTCAGACATAAAAAAGTGAATATTTCACTTACCCAATGGGAAATGCCAGTGTAGTGCCGATGTTCACCACTGGCTTAGTACTCAGACGATTGTTCGGCGTAGTCTAGCCAAGCCTCGACACTTAGTGCTGGCGCAGTACAGAATTTTTGTTTCGCCAAAGCTTGGACAAGCCACGGCGGCAAGTGCTGGCTGAGTATAGAAAAATTGTTCACAACGCTCTTTGCTAACATTGCTTTTTTGACATAAACTTGAAAAAAATTATAAAAAAGTTTATAAATGTTTATAAATATAAATTTATTGAAAAAAATTAATATTTTACTTTTCAGTTGTTCATTTTTTATTCTTATTAAATTTAATAATAACAATTTAACACAATTGTTTAAAATACTATTCTGCCGTTTGAAATAAAAACTTAGTTAACTGACATTTATATCGAAACGAGATAATAAGGAAAAACTGTTTGCTTTCAGAACCCTAATAAAAATTAAAAAATTGTTCAATTCAACTTCACATACTGGGTATAATGATGGTGCTCTATTTAATTATGAAATAAAAAATTAATTATTTAAGCAAGTTATATGAAAAAATGCACTTGCGTGTTTTTCCGAATGCAAATGTGAAGTAAAAAGTTAGGTAAAGTCCTTTGCGTAGTTGCTCAACAAAAATGTACGCGAGCTCGGTCCTCCGATTTGATGGAAAAACTTACCTAACTGACAATGACATCATGTGGTAAGGGGACGGCTGCTTGCTACTTGCGTCCCGAGCATAAACCGAGTTTATAGCCGAATGCAGTTAAGTAGTCGTTCGGCTCTGTCTCGACTGACTTTTTGACGGAATAACTTAGGTAATTGCAAGCGTTGCAGATGCAAAGTTTTTATTTCAAATCCAACGCTCAGACTCGACTACTTATTTGATACAAAAAACACACAAATGCCTTTAACTAAGTTTTTCCTTCAAATCTTACATTCGAGCTCGTAGCCTCGTTTGTTTTTTGGACTACTCAAAGTCCTTTCCTTAACTTTTTATCAAATATTCCTTCATTTTCTGCAATTTCTTAGATTTTTAATATTAATTTTTTACAAACAATAATTTGCAAAAAAAATTTAAACTATAACTATTAGACGCAGTTTTTTCTTACGAGTTCATTGATACCAAAAACTCATTTTTCACAAAAATGTCAGTTAACTAAGTTTTTATATCACACGGCAGTATTATACTTCTTGCTATGAATAAAAAATTATTAAAAAATTACCACGTAATTTAAGAATTACGTAAAATGTTAAATGCAATAAGTAATTTAATTTAATTATTAAAAATTTAGTTTAATTTATTTTATTTCAATTTATTATTTCTAACGTATCCCTATTTTTTTCTCATCTTTGACTCAATAATTGTATGTCTGAATGATACTGAGATATTAATACTTTACTGTACACATGTGTCGTTAGCATAGTGGTTAGAGCGTTAGTCTGTTAGTCCGTAGGTCGTAGGTTCGATTCCCCTCGTCAGCAATTTTGTTTATTTTCATGGGTTTGCGATATTTCTAGATTCCAATCGTTAGGTACTAAAATATGAAAATTTAATGCACACTTACTGTAATTGTTTATTATTTAATTTTTAAATGTTATAAACAATTTTTTTCTACTTCATTTACTATATCCATTGTTAGTCTCCATCTTTAATACAATTTCTTTAAGAAGAGAAATATTTTATGAATAATAACTATTTATTAATATTATTTACCATTTTGTTGTTAAATTATTTATAGTTATTAATTTACGACTAATTAATAACAATACGGCATTTATTGCGGCAATATTCTCAGCCAGCACTGGTCCAGTGCTGCGCCAGCGCTGTCTGGCAGCACTGACAGACAGTACTTCGGCAGCGCCAGACGGCGTTATCATCCCAGTGCCATGCCAGTGCTGGCTCTCAGCCTTGCCGCCAGTGCTGGCGCAGTACTACGCCAGTTGTAAATTTCCCATTGGGTATGTATAAGTAGATTCTAGGGGAAGTGCGCCGGTTGTGGGCACCCTCCGGTTGTGGGCACCCCTACGTAAACTTCGACGGCAAGCAGACTTTACTGATCTAAGTATTGCAAGTCGTGTTCGTTGACAATACGGACTTTTCGTATTGATAACGAAACAAATATATGCATTTGTGTAATAGCTGTGAGCATAATAAAGAAAATTTGCATTAAATAAATAAAAAAGTAATTTTGTATTGTTTTCGAAGAGCAACATATGGGTGTAGATTCGTTCAGAAAAAAAGGGTTTAATTTTTTTTTTGCAGTGTTGTTATTATATTTTGTGATTTACCTTCGTGTTTAACCAAAATCCTGCATCACAAAATGTGTTGGTCTTTTTAAAAAATGACTGTCATTCCCGGTTGTGGGCACCTTTATGTTAAGGAGGCTCTACCATCTGACAATGATGAGGACTACTGTCTCATCTGTCTAAACTTTCTGCCAAGGAAAGTGACAGCCGCAAACTCCATTAAATGCGATGAATATAGTCGTTCAGTGCATTAGAAGTGCGTTATGTTATGAGTACTAGCTACTTCACATGCAAGCATTATGCTTTTGTTAGCTATGAGCATAGTGTGAAAACGTGTCATCATTTTTGTTCTTTATCCCAGCAAATTCTCTTAAAATAAAGAAACTTTCATTTCTTCTTTATTTGTGTTGGTTTCCTTTAATATTTTTCCATTTTTAGCGGATTTTTCAAGGGTGCCCACAACCGGGTACAAAATTTTTTTTGTCAAAAAATTCCCATTTCACTAAATTTCTAATAAAACTTTTTTATTTAAAGGAATCAATTTAATTCCTTCACTGACAGTCACCTTAGACCTCTAGCTTTAAATTCGTACACATATATTTGTATAATATGCACATGGACAAATGTTATGAGGCAAAAACAAAAGGGTGCCCACAACCGGAACACTTCCCTTACTTATTAATAAGTGAGAAAAAGGTTCACACATGAAAAAAGTGAAAATTTCACTTATTCAGATTTAGAGAGTATAGTCAAATTTTCCTAAAAATTTAACTTAAAACTTTCCTGAACATTTAAATTAAATTTTCGACTTCTCTCTTATAAGCGAAAATGTAACTTAAAACTTTCCTGAAAATTTAAATTAAATTTTCGCCTATATACAGTAGGCGAATTTTTAAATTTTCAGGAAAGTTTCACGCTAAACATTTATTGAAGTGGGACATTTAAATCTTTACAAAATTTTCACTAAACTTTTCAAGTAAATACTTCGAAGTTTGCAAGTAAATCTTTAATAAATTTTTAGGAAAGTTTCGGCGCTGTGTGGGACTAGATAAAGTTAATATAAAGGCGTAGTTAAATTTTTGTAACCTCTAGGTACCTATGAAAAAAGTTATAAACATTTTTGATTTTCAACATTTAACATTGAGTCTTATGAGAATTGAGTAGTTTGTCATATATATATTTACAAACTGCAAAGTATTAAATGAACAGATATTGATCTAAATTTTTTAAATACTAAACCGATATGCAATAATTACATATCTGTTAAAACAATTGTCAATAGGTACCTGTGAGATTTACAATAAATCAATTTGTAAACAAAATTTACGTTTCATCTAAAAATATAAACAACACTTATAACGTTTGGAAACGTTGCATGCACTATACACATTAAATTTGAGCGCGAAATTTAAATGATAATTTTTATCACAGGTTAGAAATACATAATTCGGCGTTGCCAAACGTTTGACGTTACCAAGTGAGTCAAAACATTAAATATTTCTCACTGTTTTGACTAGCTGCGTCAAGCGATAGAACCTCCTTAAAGTGAGAAAATGATTCGGAGAGATTGTTAAATTTAACACCTTCAATATTTAATAACTATTACTAACTGCTATGAAAATTCACCGCTTTCGAGAAAGACTATTATACATTCTAAATGTAAAAAATTACTTTGCTCTCAATAATTGATATAATTATTGTTCATTTTTAGTCTTTAATATTGTAAGGTCTATTTTTAATAACATTTCTATTGTAAAAAATTTTTTTACAATATGACCATTGGTAAGTAAATTAGTTACTTACTTTAGTTAGGTTACGTAAGTTACGTAAAAGCAGTCAGTTAAGCAAATAATGTTGCTTACGTAATTTACGTAAATACTACCCTTGGTTCGCGCCCATTAGCCTGGGATTTTTCCGGCACGTGAGATAATCTGACCGGGAGGTTTGACGTCGATGTATAATGATGTGCACCGTCGATTATTGTCCGGTACACACCATTAGAATTCGACTGTCGATAAACCGGTTGTACTCGGAGAGGTTTTCTACAGTTTCCCTCTCCACTGGCGAGAAAACCCATTAAGGCCAACGCAGAATAGATCTGTAACCGGAACCGCAATCGTAACCGTAAGCGTAAGAATGAGTTAAAGAAGAATAAACAATATACCTATCCTTCTTTAACTCATTCTTACGGTTACGCTTACGATTGCGGTTCTGGTTACAGATCTATTCTGCGTTGGCCTTTAGACGGGGGGTCCAGGCAAATGCGAGTACATACTCCTAATTTTCAAGTCGCTCTGTAGGCGCAAAACTTAGTATTAGGAAAATGTATATAAGAAATATTATGTAAGAGAAAATGTAAACACACTTGTATAGCTAGATAAGCTTAAGACGGGTGTATAAACCAAATAAATAAAAATAACTATTTTTTAAACATAATTAATAAATTTGAATAAAATAATATTAAATAAATATTAATTATTACTTATACATTTGAAAACAAAAATTATTATAAAAATTATAATACTCATTATTTGTATTAAACAAATTCATTTATTTAATTCAATTTATTATTTAATTGAATCAAATACGATTTATTTGGTTCAAATAAGTGTGATTCAAATAATTCAAGTTATTTGAATCAAATACATATTTTTTTGATCCAACTAAAAAGTATTTGAATCAATTAAATATTTTTCAAATAATTTGAATTATTTGAATCAAATAAATTTTTTTTTCAGTGTAAGAATATTTTTAATTACAGTAATTTTATTGTAATTTCTTTTGAATAAAATTAACCTCACAAAATAGGGCAATTTTAAGAAAAACTGACGAGGCCCTGACCAGTTTTTCCCTAAGTAGGGCATTGGTCAGGAACAGCGTCACACACTAGTCGGGCACTGGTCAGTTTCTCTACCCAGAGCCACACCAGAGATCGGGAAAACTGTCCAGTACCCTATCAGGCCCACATTTTAATTTCTGCACGGGACTTCCACCCAGGCGGAAAAGTCGGACGAACGTCGGAGTTTACAACCGGCTGGGATCCGCGCCCGTACAGACCGCAAGTACCGACGGTCTGTACCGATTCGGATCTAAAAAAGCAACCGGCGCGGTACAGATTATGCTCCGACTGTCGGAATCGTCTTCCCACTATTGTCAGTACTGGCTCGGTACTGGATTTCTTCCGCCGGCGGATCTTATTCTTCTGCGGCGTCGGAAGAATGACGGATATGTTGAGTCTGTACTGGCTCGGTACTGGGGAGGATCCGACTGCGGATCTCGTCATTTATTGTCACATTATAAATTAAATAATTATTACAAGCAATTGCATTATTTTAGAAAATAATTATTATTAAATAAATCTAATCAATATATTAAGTAATTATTTATTGAGACTTTTTTAAAAATTAAATAATTAAAAAATTCGTTATTAATTAATATTATATATTATTAATTAACATTAATATTATTGAGAATTAATAATAAATTATTAATATTAATAATAATATTAATTAATAATATCTCAATAATAATTGAATAATTGTTTCTCAATATAATAATATTGAAGGTAATGATATTAATAATTTTAATTAATATCTTAATAATAATAAATTTATTGTTATTGATATATTATTAATTAATATTAATATTGATAATTTCTTATTAATTCTCAACAATATTAATGTTAATTAATAATATCTTAATAATACTAAATTTATTATTATTGACATGTTAATTAAAATTATTAATATTATTACGTTCAATATTATTATATTGAAAAACAATTATATTCAATATAATATGTATTATATAATAATAAAAATATAACAAGTTTCTTTTTTAACGAAATATTGAAATAGTCCTAAATATACATTCAATAAAGTATTGAAAATATAGCGGTATCATTGACGCGTAGTAATTCTGCAAGTTTTATTTGAGCTAGTGACACTTGAGAGTATTTAAGATTTGAGAGTCCCATGCGAGCGTAGCATAGTGGTAGCGTGCGAGATTTCGGTGCGTAGATATTCGGTTAGACGTAGGTTCCGTACCCCCAAGCGTTAGGATTTTTCAAATGTCTATGTAATAAAAAATTGCGTTTAAGTGTATAAAAAAATAAAAAAAATGTGTAAAGTGAACTGTCAATGAATTGTCATCAGTATTTATCTTTTGCAATTAATTATTTTTTTTTTATTGATATTTGTTGAAATTATCATTTGGATCCGATCCGGTTGTCAGTCGGTAGAATGCCAGCGCTCGGCTGGCTATTAAATGAAAAATCCACGGTCGGTAGAGTGCCAGGTCCCAGCCGGTTGAATTATACACGGAACGGCTTCTCCCGGCCGGTCAGCGGGCGGTAGAATGCCAGTTCCGAGCCGGTTGCCAGCGCGTTCCTGGCCTAGTCACTATTCGGTAGAATGCCCGTTCACATTCGGTTGGCAGGCGGTTCCGAGCCAGTACAGTTACACCGGCGTCAGTACGGGCTAGGATCCGCGCCGGTTGGAAATTTCCGCCTGGGGCAGTATACTGAAAAAAAAGTTCTGGTTGGAATTACCAGAAAACCTGTTTTTAACTAGAATTTCGTGTTAAATATGCCCTATAACTTGATTTTTTCTGGTTAGGTTAACCAGAATTCTAGTTAATTTAACCAGAATTCTGGTTGTTTTAACTAGAATATCGTGTTAAATATACCCTAAACAGAACTTTTTTTTCAGTGTAGGGTGGTCACGTGGTTACAGAGAATTGAATTGGATAGAAATTATCAACTTAACAATAGAAAAGGAATTCATTAAGATTGCGTTTTTCGCGACGCTATACGAAAAAAACATCAGATCGGGAATGTCAAATTGTTTTGAATTTCTCAGGTAACCTAACCAAATTATCAAAATTTATTCTGATATATTAGCAAAATTTTCGATCGTGATTTTTTGACATATTTATAAACTTTTTTTCATTATACCTAATCTTTTAGTACTTTATGCACGAATAGGCATTGCCCGTATAAATGTTATAAATAAATAAAAAAAAATTTTTATGTAATTTTTTCTCAGAAGTCCAGAAAACGGATTTTAAAAAAATGTCCCGATGTGTGTGTGTGTGTGTGTATGTACTAACATTACATTTGCCTCAATATCTCAGAACGAGAAGGAGCTAAAGGCCTCAATTATTTTCAGGCTGGAGTCCCATGGCAGCGTTTTGCGTTGCGTTTTGTAACTAGGCCATGAGTGCAAATATAGCGAACCTATATCTTCATCTCTCTCACACTCATGGCCTAGTTACAAAACGCAACGCAAAACGGAGACGCATGCATATCCCCTAATCGCCAAGTCGTCGAATGATCAAATAATCGAATGCCAAGTAATCGAATGGACAAAACGTCGAATGCTAAAAACATCGAATCGTCATTTAGTCGAATGATAAAAACATCGAATCGGCATTTAGTCGAATGTTCAAAACGTCGAATGATTAAAACGTCGAATGCTAAAAACGTCGAATCGTCAATACGACGAATGTTCAAAAAGTCGAATTATCAATTCGTCGAATGTTAAAAACATCGAATTGTCAATACGTCGAATGTTCAAACCGTCGAATGATAAAAACGTCGAATGCTAAAAACGTCGAATGTTCAAAATGTCGAATGCTCAAAACGTCGAATGATAAAAACGTCGAATGCTAAAAACTTCGAATCGTCATTTAGTCGAATGATAAAAACATCGAATCGTCAATACTTCGAATGCTAAAAACATCGAATTGTTAATTCATCGAATGCTTAAATCATCGAATTTTTCATTCGTCGAATGTTCAAAACGTCGAATGATCAAAACGTCGAATTCTCAAATCGTCGAATGCTCAAATAATCGAAACGCCATCTGTTCGAAATGTCAAGTAGTAGAATGGTAAAGTAGTCGAATGGTAAAGTAGTCGAAACGCCATCTGTTCGAATTGCCAAGTAGTAGAATGGTAAAGTAGTCGAATGTTCAAAACGTCGAATGATAAAAATGTCGAATGCTCAGAACATCGAACTGTTAATTCGTCGAATGCTCAAAACGTCGAATGATAAAAACGTCGAATGCTAAAAACATCGAATCGTCAAAAGTTCGAAAAAGTTCTTTGTTTTAAGTTAATGTCTACTGAAGACAAAGAACTTTTTCGAACTTTTGACGATTCGATGTTTTTAGCATTCGACGTTTTTATCATTCGACGTTTTGAGCATTCGATGAATTAACAGTTCGATGTTCTGAGCATTCGACATTTTTATCATTCGACGTTTTGAACATTCGACTACTTTACCATTCTACTACTTGGCAATTCGAACAGATGGCGTTTCGACTCCTTTACCATTCGACTACTTTACCATTCTACTACTTGACATTTCGAACAGATGGCGTTTCGATTATTTGAGCATTCGACGATTTGAGAATTCGACGTTTTTAGCATTCGACGTTTTGATCATTCGACGTTTTGAACATTCGACGAATGAAGAATTCGATGATTTAAGCATTCGATGAATTAACAATTCGATGTTTTTAGCATTCGAAGTATTGACGATTCGATGTTTTTATCATTCGACTAAATGACGATTCGAAGTTTTTAGCATTCGACGTTTTTATCATTCGACGTTTTGAGCATTCGACATTTTGAACATTCGACGTTTTTAGCATTCGACGTTTTAAACATTCGACGTTTTGAACATTCGACGAATTGAGAATTCGATGTTTTTAGCATTCGATTAAGTGAAGATTCGATATTTTTAGCATTCGACTACATGACGCTTCGATGTTTTTAGCATTCGACGTTTTTATCATTCGACGTTTTGAACATTCGACGTATTGACAATTCGATGTTTTTAACATTCGACGAATTGATAATTCGACGTTTTGAACATTCGTCGTATTGACGATTCGACGTTTTTAGCATTCGACGTTTTAATCATTCGACGTTTTGAACATTCGACTAAATGCCGATTCGATGTTTTTAGCATTCGACGTTTTGTCCATTCGATGTTTTTAACATTCGACGTTTTGTCCATTCGATTACTTGGCATTCGACTATTTGATCATTCGACGACTTGGTGATTAGGGGATATGCATGCGTCTCGCAAAACGCTATCATGGGACTGCACCCTAAATTGTACACTGAGAGAAGACCGAGACGTAATAGTTCCCGCTAGACGTCGCTATGAGCTACTCTGCTTGTCGTGTTTGAGTTGTTCCGAATCGGGTGCTGAGACTCCCCGATCCAGTCAATCATTGTTCTCGCATGTGAGAAAACAACTGGTGGCAAACACTGAAAGTTCTGTGTACCCAGATAACAATCGTGCGTCGCATTTAAACGCATGTTTCTTGCACTAACTGCGACTTACCAGATGAGTCGGTTCATATACGCATCTTACTATCGTCTGTGACGCTGGTAATAATGCGAGTGTTGTGAACTGCATTTCGTAAGCGCCTGTGATACAAAATGATAAGCATGTTCCGTTCACAAGTGCGACTTGCTAGAAGAGTCAATCCATACGCATTTTACCATCCACAGTGCGGCTGTGAATGCGTGTGCAGTGAACTGCACTTAATACGCACGCAATTAATGATGCGCAACCACCCGTATCGGCAATCACACATTTTATAATGGCGACAGCATTGTTTGTGGTGTGTTATCAAAATAAGTTTTTATTGTGATTTCATTTTTTATTGTTTTTTATTGCGATATTATTGTGAGGAATTATTGTGGATTTAATTTTTAGTACTGCAGCAAAATAAGAAAGTTAAATTTAATTTGTTTAAAGTACATATATATTTTTGTTGTATTAGATATAACCTCAAAAAAAGAATTTGGAAGTTTTTAACAATTTCAATTCCAAAATTGTACTGAAATATTAAATTAAAATCGTTTTTATAAATAACATTTTAATTTAAAAAAAATTACTAATGTCAATAATCTTTTCTTTTTATTTAATTCAAATAAGGCTGAAGTATAAATATAATTTATTCGCATTATACCGTCACGCATGTGCCCATCACAATATGCGACAGTTATGGATCGCATATGATGACGCATCTGAGTGGTCCAGTGAACGCGCATAGTGCGGATAAATCGGCACGCGTGCAGATGATATTAGTAGCACACAACGCGCATTTTGTTATCTGGGTAATCTCGCTTCAGGACGTTCCACGTTTCGCATCGGGGCTTGAGACATCCCGATTCGAGGGTTCACATAAAAACATTCAAAAGTACAACTCAAGGCTCGCACGGGACGTATTAGTTCCCGGACTTCTCTCAGTGTATAGGTCTCCCCGGGGGACATAAAATGAGAGTATTTTCAGGTCGGTTCATAAAGTTTAACTATATTTTTTTTTGCATTTTTCATTTTGTAAAAAAACGTTTTTCGGCCATAACTTAAAAAAAATGTTAGGACACCTATAAATGTTTTTCTTTAGATTTGTAGAGTTTTTTTGGACGCTTCTTTTGAGCCTTCATTGAACATTTTTCGTCCATATTAGCCAGAGATATTAAAGTTTTAAAAATCTAAATTTTTTTGAAAATAACACTGTTTATTTGAAAATTTTGTTGAAAAATATAAAAGCAACTTTAAAAGTATCATTATACCAACTTGTAGAGCATTAGAAAAGGCTTCGATTGACTTATTTTTGAATCTGATATGGTCAAAAATTATCAAATTATTGGTATTTGAAAAATCAAAAATTGTGGAAAATATCATTTTTTTCAACATTCTTGTTTATTAACTTATGCGTAATTATTAAACTATTATAACCATCTTATAGAATATATAAAAACATATTTTTTGGACCAAGATTTAATGATTTTTAACTCTTTTATAAAAATTAATTCTTATATTTCAATTATTATTATTTCTATGAGAAAGCAAAGTGTTCGTGAAATGAACACCAAAATTATAAAAATGTACAACTTGGCAGCGGTTTTACTTTACTACAGTCATTTGTAATCAGAAATGTAGCAATATTAAGGCCTAAGCACAATAGCTTCGCGAAAGTCGTTCGCGAACACAAAGCATGAGTTAGAAAAGAACAGAGATATATTTGTGTCCTTGTCTATCTCATGCGTCTCGTTCGCGAACGACTTTCGCGAACCTATTGTGCGTTAGACTTTAATCTAAAGTGACCATACGTCCCGGATTGTGCGGGACTGTCCCGGATTTTTCCCCTTTGTCCCGCAAAGGCCAGCATCCCACAAAACGTCCCGCATTTGACATAAAATGTCCTGCATATCCCGGAAAAATATAAGTGTGAGAGAGATAGACTTCGTGATATTTTAAGAAAAATTCAATCGTCAGAAACATATATGATTCAATGTTACAAAATAAGCATAATATAAATATGTAAATGTCATAAGACGCGCCTTTGTTTCAATTCCGCTCCAATTGACTCCTACAAATTCCCTGATTCTTTTTTCTTGTGACAAATGACCTTTTCTTTTTGTTTACTAAATCATATAAATAAGCGGGTGTCCCGCATTGACACTATTTCCATATGGTCACTTTACTTTAGTCTCTACAAAGGACTATAGTAAAATAAGAAAGCAAGCTTAGTCGATCACCTTATTTTACAATAGTCCTGTTGTAATGACTACGACTGTCTGTATCACTGATTTCCTTAGACTGCTGCTAATGTGAATAGTGAATAGAATCCAAGATTTCCTTTTAAAGTAGACTATTGTAATGAGTCACATAGACTTTGTGATCACTTATATTTAGTTCGTATTAATCCCCCCCCCCAAAAAAAATAATTAGTTTATGTGAACTGATTTTATTTGTTTATATTATTTATTCGTTTATAATAAAAAATATAATAAAGTAATAAAAAAAATTAATTCATTCTTCTATCTGGAAAAAATTATATTCTATACTTTCTTTTCTAGAAATAGTATATTACATTATAAGGGCAGAAAGTTCGAATTCCGGCACTGTGCGAAATGATGCCCGAGGCGAAGCCGAGGGCATCATCGCACTGTGAAGGGCTTCGAAATTTCTGCCCGTGTAATGTATACTATTTTTCTTTATACGGTCGAAAGTACGCCCGTTAATTTATTTTCCTTTCTAAAAAAATGCAAAGCAGAAAAAGCTCGAATTGAAAAAAGTCGAACTCGAAAAGTATCGAAGCAAGAAATAAGCATAGAGAATAAAAAAGAACATAGAAAGCGCACCTCACACTCTAAATGTAAACGAAATAGATGGAGCATGGAGCTGTCTTGGGTTTGTCTTGTTTATCTCAGAGGTTTATCTCAAGAAAAATTTATAAATAAAATGATTTTATTTATAAATAAAATGAAATCATAAATAAAAAAAAGAAGGATATCAAATAATAAAAATATAATAATTAAAAATATAAAATAGAATTTAATTAAAAATTAAAATAGAATTAAGAATAAAGCAGCAACAAAGTAGACCGCCAAGCGGTCGACGAGGGCTCTGGTTTTATATAAAAAATTATTAAATTAAAAAACTGAACATTAGAACTTTTAAAAATTGAACAAAAATGAAGAAGGAATAGAAGCAACGAAGACGGCCGAAGGCCGTCTGAGGCGCTAGTTTAAGAAAATTGCAATCGTGAATAATTTGACAGCCGGCCATCTTTATTTACTTTCGCTCCCCGCTTCAACGCCTCTAGCGGACGCTCGTGAAGCTTTGGTTTTTTCTCTGTCTCTCTCTTACATTCAACGCCTACCCACTGATCTCTATATAAGGTAGTTCAAGTTGGGTGGGGGAAATCTAATATGGCTGACATCAGCTGATTTACCGGAGGACAAACAATGCATTGAATTCAATGGGACAAATCAGTTTTTTAACCATAACTTTTTAAATATTCATTTTTGAACCATAGTGTAATGGAAAATTATTCTTTATTTATCGAAATCTATTTTTTAAAACAACTAGCTCCTCCGACGGCCGCAAGCGGCCGTCTACGGTGCTAGTTTTTATATGTCCATTGTCCAAGTCCATTATTTCATTAATAATAATATTCAAATTTTTTCAGTTAATAATTTGCTTATTTATATTTGAAATATTGACGTTTTTTTTGACAATGCAAAATAAGATTTGTTATGTGTACTTTCTCTTAACAAAAATAAAATTTATATATTCGCGCTCTTTTTAAATAACATACGAGTGCAGCGCCACCTTCACATGTATAAACAATTTTAAAAACACCCTTCTATTCGCTCACAGCATTTCCAATCCAGAGGTATATAAAGGTACACTCTCACCTCACTGCCTGCCTGCCTGCGCAGGCAGGCGCCATAAGAGTGAGAGAGAAAGAACATTTAATTTGAATTTTCTGACTCTCTTACTCTTATGTGTTACCATGTCAACCTGCAGGCAGGCAGGCAGGCAGTAGGAGCTGTGCTAGCGCCTTTAGGCTATTCAGGTTGGGTGGGGGAAAATTCAAGATGGATGCTAACTGGTGCACAAACATTGTATAGAAAGTGTATAGGCCAGTCGGTGAGCAGGGATGGGTAAATGTAACAAACTCGAGGTTTTCTACGTATGTTACATAAATGAGTAACATACGTAACAAATTGTCGCAAACGTAGCAAACATCAAAGGTGCGTCATAACCTCACTTTTGTAAAATAATTATAAAATTAATAATTTATAGTTACATGTATAAAGTATATAAATTTCCAGTAGAATGATTTTGGATTCAATAAATTAAGTTATAAAAATTTAATGTAATAGATATTTGATCCAGTAGGAAGTCTTATAAACGTATAAATTAAGTAACGGATTTTTTATATTTTTAGGAACAGGAAAACAATCTAAAATGGAATTATCAAAAGAAGACTTTAGTCTGGGAATGTTTTTTTTTGGATGCAACATTCCATTTACAGTTGTGAAGTCCTATTTTTTAAAAAAAATTATTAATACTTTAAATCCAAACTACTTTCCTACTCTCCCGTTTTCTAATTTGGTAGGAGTAAAACTAAGTTGTTGAAAAAAGGGTTTATTAAGAGGCCTTCCACCTCGTTTCATTTTTAAAACAATAATTTCCAGGACTTATGATTAATTAAAAGAATAATAATAAACAAGGCCAAGTGCCGGATTGGCGACAACCAGAAAAATTGAGGTTATGTTTACTTCTGACTGACGTCATAAAATGTAACATACGTAGGGTAGCAAACCAAACGAGTTACATACATGCGTAACATACGTAACAAACCCGGGTAACATACATGAAGTATGTTACGTACCCATCCCTGTCGGTGAGTGCAAAAAGTGCACAAAAGTGCAACCTGAAAAGTCTCAATAGTTTCTTGTAGTTTGGGGGCCCCATATAAGAGCCCCATGGTTTGCTCTCGATTTCCGGTTGCAAAAAATAGTGTAAACAATCGTCAAAGTTCGAGAAACGTAGTTTTTCGATGACTCTTGCTTCCGGTTAAATTTTAGAGGAAAAAGTTGTTATTGAAAGTTGTAGAGCCTAAAAATACCTTTCAAATGATTGGTCATACGTTGAAAAAGGTTAATTAGTTTAGTTGCAAATGAATTTAAACCATTAAAAATAGCACTTTTTTAATTGTTTAATAACTTTGTTAATAATTATTGAATTTGTTTACAACTCACCAGGAATATTCTCCTTGCGAAGCTGAATAAATTTAAAAAAAAGTCAACTCGATCGGACAAATAGTTTATGTTTTATTCCATTTGTTAACTAAAAACAAGAAATTTTTCAACAGAATTTCCCCACTTTTGGACCTGCGAATTTCGTTTTTTTTTCATCGAGAGTACAGTTTAGGAGTCATATTTTGATTCCATTTAAATGGGAAATTGATTTTTTTTATCTAAGTGCATAATAATAGACGTTAAAAAAGGGTATGTTTTTTTGACATAAACAAATGGAATAACTCAGTCAATTTTCACTTTATCGATTTGGTGTAAAGGGAATTTAATTTCATTCGTTTTCACAAAACTTTTCCAAAAAAAAAATCCGACCTAGCTTCAAGGAGGGGGGAGTTAGTTTATTTTTTTCAAAAAATTCCTGACTAGATAATAATTAATATTTTTAATTGAAAATTGTGCCACTTATAGTTCAATACATGTATTTTACGAAAAAAAATTGAACATAAGGTTTTGTGCATTTATTTTTCATTTACATCAAGTAAAAGTAAATATATCCTTTTTTCAACCTCTAAACGTCGGAGTGGGGGTACTCGGAGGAGCGTGATTCTCGCCGCCACAACTCAATTCAGCCGTTCAAATTTGCAAAAATTGTCATAACTTCGTTAATTATTTACCGATTTTAATCATTCTTTTTTTAATTTGATGTATTTTTTTACGCTGAATCCAAAAATGATTTTATATTTTTTCAAAATACAATATTTTTAAAAATAAAAGAGAAAGTTTTTTTAACAGAAAATTTTTAATTATTATTTATAACATTTGACAAAAAATTCTTTTCGTACATATAATTCCATTGAATTCAAAATAATATTATGACATAAAAAAATTCAAATTATTTTTATATAAGTGTGTAGCATCGTTGTATTGATAGTTGAACAGGCGTGCATATGTCAACCTAATGCTACACACTTATATAAAAATAATTTGAATTTTTTTATGTCATAATATTATTTTGAATTCAATGGAATTATATGTACGAAAAGAATTTTTTGTCAAATGTTATAAATAATAATTAAAAATTTTCTGTTAAAAAAACTTTCTCTTTTATTTTTAAAAATATTGTATTTTGAAAAAATATAAAATCATTTTTGGATTCAGCGTAAAAAAATACATCAAATTAAAAAAAGAATGATTAAAACCGGTAAATAATTAACGAAGTTATGACAATTTTTGCAAATTTGAACGGCTGAATTGAGTTGTGGCGGCGAGAATCACGCTCCTCCGAGTACCCCCACTCCGACGTTTAGAGGTTGAAAAAAGGATATATTTACTTTTACTTGATGTAAATGAAAAATAAATGCACAAAACCTTATGTTCAATTTTTTTTCGTAAAATACATGTATTGAACTATAAGTGGCACAATTTTCAATTAAAAATATTAATTATTATCTACTCAGGAATTTTTTGAAAAAAATAAACTAACTCCCCCCTCCTTAAAGATAGGTCGGATTTTTTTTTTGGAAAAGTTTTGTGAAAACGAATAAAATTAAATTCCCTTTACACCAAATCGATAAAGTGAAAATTGACTGAGTTATTCCATTTGTTTATGTCAAAAAAACATACCCTTTTTTAACGTCTATTATTATGCACTTAGATAAAAAAAATCAATTTCCCATTTAAATGGAATCAAAATATGACTCCTAAACTGTACTCTCGATGAAAAAAAAACGAAATTCGCAGGTCCAAAAGTGGGGAAATTCTGTTGAAAAATTTCTTGTTTTTAGTTAACAAATGGAATAAAACATAAACTATTTGTCCGATCGAGTTGACTTTTTTTTAAATTTATTCAGCTTCGCAAGGAGAATATTCCTGGTGAGTTGTAAACAAATTCAATAATTATTAACAAAGTTATTAAACAATTAAAAAAGTGCTATTTTTAATGGTTTAAATTCATTTGCAACTAAACTAATTAACCTTTTTCAACGTATGACCAATCATTTGAAAGGTATTTTTAGGCTCTACAACTTTCAATAACAACTTTTTCCTCTAAAATTTAACCGGAAGCAAGAGTCATCGAAAAACTACGTTTCTCGAACTTTGACGATTGTTTACACTATTTTTTGCAACCGGAAATCGAGAGCAAACCATGGGGCTCTTATATGGGGCCCCCAAACTACAAGAAACTATTGAGACTTTTCAGGTTGCACTTTTGTGCACTTTTTGCACTCACCGACTGGCCTAGTATGGGATAGAGTCTAATTTTTTAAATATCTCGCTTAAACGAAATTTTTAACAATAAGTTTATTAGGATTTTATGTTTTATTTTAAAGACCTATTTTTTGCAATAATAAAATCAATAAAAAAATAAAATCGATTTTTATTATTGCAAAAAATAGTTCTTCAAAAATGAAACATAAAATCCTAATAAACTTATGGTTAAAAATTTCGTTTAAGCGAGATATTTAAAAAATTAGACTCTATCCCATACACTTTCTATACAATCGTAGGCCTGTGCGGTAAACCGGTATACCGGTTTTTTTCGGTATTACTGGAAACCGGTTTCCGGTTATGTATTCCCGGTTTAAGGTTTTGTTTTTTTAACCGGTTTTATTTTTTAAACCGGTTTTTCAAGAAATACCGGTTTTATTTTCTAGACCGGTTTTTCAAGAAATACCGGTTTTATTTTTTAAACCGGTTTTTCAAGAAATACTGAATCTAACCGACTTGCGCATTATGCCTGCGCAAAAGTGACATAACGCCAGAACAGAAACAGATGATTGAGAAAGATTAATCTTTTTTGTTTTTATTAGACATACAGTGATTTTTTTTACTTAACAGATTAATTAAAAATGTTGTTTTTGAAAAACAACCTGATTTTTGTAATAAACCAAATTTTCTTAAACCAGTTTTCTTTTTAAATAAAATGGTATTTGAAAAACTCGTATTCAAAAAACGGTGTGAGTGAGAGAGAAAAAACATTCAATTTGAATTTTCTGACTCTCTTACTCTTATGTGTTACCATGTCAACCTGCAGGCAGGCAGGCAGGCAGTAGGAGCTGTGCTAGCGCCTTTATAGAGATCAGTGCGCCTACCCCGACATTTGATGATAGACCTTTTCATTTAAGGAATCTGTACTGCGCAAGCGCGGAGTATATATATAACTTCCGACAAATTTTCGAGCACTTTTTGTACAAAATGCACAGTGCCAATAGTGAAAAGTAATTAAAAAATATTACTAATGAATGTAGAAAAAAAAATTAGCGTGTATTAAAAATGAGCATTATCCCTGAGAAAAATAATCCACAAAGAAAAAAAATTGATGCACAAAAAAAATGTTTGTTTTGGGAATTGCAAAAGTGATGCTCGTTGCAAGTCTTATTTGACTGAAAATTATTACGAATGAAAATATTCGAAGTAATTGCAAAACTTGTCAAGTATATCGAAAATGAGACCTTTAAGTAAGGTTATGTTTATAACATAACATAACCTTATTTTACATGTAAACAATATAAACTTTTTTACCCTTTAAACACTGACTTCAGCTTTATAACCATATTTTTAATTGACAGACAGTATTTTTCTCTACCTGTTCAAACATTAATTTTGGTTCTGGAATATCATTTTCATCGAGTTTTTTATTTGAATTGTTATTAGCACCATATACATTCTGACACAAAGTTGCTCGAAACTTTTGAAATCGCGCCGTCTGTCATAGCGTAGCTTCAACTTCCGGTCTTAAATGAAAAGGTCGAGACGCATGAATATCCCCTAATCGCCAAGTCGTCGAATGATCAAATAGTCGAATGCCAAGTAATCGAATGGACAAAACGTCGAATGCTAAAAACATCGAATCGGCATTTAGTCGAATGCTTAAAACATCGAATTGTCAATACGTCGAATGTTCAAAACGTCGAATTATCAATTCGTCGAATGTTAAAAATATCGAATCGTCAATATGACGAATGTTCAAAACGTCGAATTATCAATTCGTCGAATGTTAAAAACATCGAATTGTCAATACGTCGAATGATAAAAACGTCGAATGCTAAAAACATCGAATCGTCATGTAGTCGAATGCTAAAAATATCGAATCTTCAGTTAATCGAATGCTAAAAACATCGAATTCTCCATTCGTCGAATGTTCAAAACGTCGAATGCTAAAAACGTCGAATGTTCAAAACGTCAAATCGTCATTTAGTCGAATGGTAAAACCATCGAATAATCCATTCGTCGAATGCTTAAATAGTCGAAACGCCATCTGTTCGAATTATCAAGTAGTAGAATGGTAAAGTTGTCGAATGTTCAAAACGTCGAATCGTCATTTAGTCGAATGCTAAAAACATCGAATCTTCATTTAATCGAATGCTAAAAACATCGAATTCTCAATTCGTCGAATGATAAGTCCAAAGCACAATAGGTTCGCGAAAGTCGTTCGCGAACGAGACGCATGAGACAGACAAGGACACAAATATATCTCTGTCATTTTCTAACTCATGCTTTGCGTTCGCAAACGACTTTCGCGAACCTATTGTGCTTAGGCCTATAAAAATGTCGAATGCTAAAAACATCGAATCGTCAACATGTCGAATGTTCAAAACGTCGAATTATCAATTTGTCGAATGCTCAAAACATCGAATTGTTAATTCATCGAATGCTTAAATCATCGAATTTTCCATTCGTCGAATGTTCAAAACGTCGAATGATCAAAACGTCGAATGCTAAAAACATCGAATTCTCAAATCGTCGAATGCTCAAATAGTCGAAACGCCATCTGTTCGAAATGTCAAGTAGTAGAATGGTAAAGTAGTCGAATGGTAAAGTAGTCGAAACGCCATCTGTTCGAATTGCCAAGTAGTAGAATGGTAAAGTAGTCGAATGTTCAAAACGTCGAATTATAAAAACGTCGAATGCTCAGAACATCGAACTGTTAATTCGTCGAATGCTCAAAACGTCGAATGATAAAAACGTCGAATGCTAAAAACATCGAATCGTCAAAAGTTCGAAAAAGTTATTTGTCTTCAGTAGACATTAACTTAAAACAAAGAACTTTTTCGAACTTTTGACGATTCGATGTTTTTAGCATTCGACGTTTTTATCATTCGACGTTTTGAGAATTCGACGAGTTAACAGTTCGATGTTCTGAGCATTCGACGTTTTTAGCATTCGACGTTTTTATCATTCGACGTTTTGAGCATTCGACGAGTTAACAGTTCGATGTTCTGAGCATTCGACGTTTTTATCATTCGACGTTTTGAACATTCGACTACTTTACCATTCTACTAATTGGCAATTCGAACAGATGGAAGATCTTTCGACTACTTTACCATTCTACTACTTGACATTTCGAACAGATGGCGTTTCGACTACTTTACCATTCTACTACTTGACATTTCGAACAGATGGCGTTTCGACTATTTGAGCATTCGACGATTTGAGAATTCGATGTTTTTAGCATTCGACGTTTTGATCATTCGACGTTTTGAACATTCGACGAATGGAAAATTCGATGATTGAATCATTCGATGAATTAACAATTCGATGTTTTGAGCATTCCACAAATTGATAATTCGACGTTTTGAACATTGGACATGTTGACGATTCGATGTTTTTAGCATTCGACGTTTTTATCATTCGACGTTTTGAACATTCGACGAATTGAGAATTCGATGTTTTTAGCATTCGTTTAACTGAAGATTCGATATTTTTAGCATTCGACTACATGACGATTCGATGTTTTTAGCATTCGACGTTTTTATCATTCGACGTATTGACAATTCGATGTTTTTAACATTCGACGAATTGATAATTCGACGTTTTGAACATTCGTCATATTGACGATTCGATATTTTTAACATTCGACGAATTGATAATTCGACGTTTTGAACATTCGACGTATTGACAATTCGAGTTTTAAGCATTCGACTAAATGCCGATTCGATGTTTTTAGCATTCGACGTTTTGTCCATTCGATTACTTGGCATTCGACTATTTGATCATTCGACGACTTGGCGATTAGGGGATATGCATGTGTCTCGAAAAGGTCTATTGAAGGTTGAAGCACGAGCGAAGCGAGTGCTTCTGGTCGGGGGCAGGCACGAAAAAAAATGTGAAAGATAAATTTATTAATTTATTTATAATAATACACGGCAACAAAGTAAATTAATATTATATTCTCAAAAGAATTTTTTTGTTCGTACAAAATTAATTTTATATTTCGGAAATTCTGAACGTTTCTAATAAACAAAATGTCGTTATTTCTTTAAATTATTAAAATTTTATTATAATATTGTGGCACGTATAAAAAAATAAATTATAAAATCTTCTTGTTAATTTTTATTCTCGTTTTATATATTAAAATAAAAAAAATCGTTAAATTTTCTGGAACTCACAATTTTCTTATTTACCGACATTGATATTTTTACTGACAAAGAATTCTTTTACTCCCGCTGTAATAGAGGGCGTGTGTGTATATCAACCAAAGCGTAAAGGAGCCAAGAAGAATAGTCTTCTTGAAAGGAGCATTCAGAAATCAGACCTCTGCAGGCTGCCTGCCTGCGCAGGCAGAAGATCGTTTTGCTAAAAGAAAGTAAAAATTTGTAATTCAAATTTATTTTCCTAAAAATAAAATATGAATTGGAATATGTTATAAAATTACAAATATTGCCGCCTATATGCGCGATTACCCACATAGCACCATAGTATGAGGTAAGGTTATGTTGAGTACTAATCGTAAGGCACATAAGGTTACACAATATTGCTGCGGTAGACCTGAGGTGAACTAAAAACTTCCGCCATGGAGGTAAGGTTACATGTTAGGGTGTGGTGAGTATATATGATAAGGCCATGGTAACCTTACACGTTAAGGTTAAGGTAACCTTACACGTTAAGGTTGATGTAACCTTACACGTTAAGGTTGAGGTAACGTTACATGTTAAGGTTGAGGTAAGGTTACATGTCAAGGTTGAGGTAAGGTAATTATTAAGTTGTAAGGTTGAGGTAAGGTTAAGGTAAGGTTGTGATAAATTTACCAGTTATGGAAAATATTGAAAAAATAATTAATAAATAAATATTCAATTAAAAAGTTAGTTTGTTGCTCTTCTCTATTTTGGAAACCTGACATGAAGCAGAAAATTTTGAAAACAAATTTGGGGGGACTGGGATTCGAACCCGGGATCGACGCGCATAAACCTATCATTCTAACTAACTGAGCTAAGTAGAGAACTGGCAGAAGGAAAATTAATGTTGCCTTTAAGGTGAACCAAGAAGATGATTAACTCCTTAAAGGCAATATTAATTTTCCTTCTACCAGTTCTCTACTTAGCTCAGTTAGTTAGAATGATAGGTTTATGCGCGTCGATCCCGGGTTCAAATCCCAGTCCCCCCAAATTTGTTTTCAAAATTTTCTGCTTCATGTCAGGTTTCCAAAATAGAGAGGAGCAACAAACTAACTTTTTAATTGAATATTTATTTATTAATTATTTTTTCAATATTTTCCATAACTGGTAAATTTATCACAACCTTACCTTAACCTTACCTCAACCTTACAACTTAATAATTACCTTACCTCAACCTTGACATGTAACCTTACCTCAACCTTAACATGTAACGTTACCTCAACCTTAACGTGTAAGGTTACATCAACCTTAACGTGTAAGGTTACCTTAACCTTAACGTGTAAGGTTACCATGGCCTTATCATATATACTCACCACACCCTAACATGTAACCTTACCTCCATGGCGGAAGTTTTTAGTTCACCTCAGGTCTACCGCAGCAATATTGTGTAACCTTATGTGCCTTACGATTAGTACTCAACATAACCTTACCTCATACTATTGTGCTATGTGGGTATAAAGATTGACTCTGGAATATTCTAGAACTTTAATAGCGGAAGTTTAAGTTTTGCGAGGGAATGCGAAAGGCATGGTTTTTCAGTTTTTGGCTGGATGTCCAATGAGTAGGTGCTTATGCACGTCGTGAAACTAAATGCGAAGTCTAATCGCGGAGACGTGTAGATATTTTCCGAGTCTGTACAGTTCAGTGTATTTAAATTGTAATAAATTACAATTACTATTTTCAATATATATCTTTTCTTGTACTTTCTTTCATTATTGCCCTTGGCAGTTTAGTCAAGTAAAAGTGAATACTAATTCTTTAACAAATATAGTTTTAATATTATTATAACTATAATATCATATATTCTGACACAGGGAATTAAGGGAAAAGTCAGGGATTTTTATGAAAAGTATCCCAGTAAAAAAAAAAGTATTCAGAATAGAGAAAAAGTATTGGTGGAGACGTTCGGTGAATGCGTTTTCGCGACAAAACCGTATTGGTGGGTCACGGTGAATACATTTCGCTTACCGTGAATACTTTTTTTAAAAACTTTCGATTTAAAGATTCCTAAGCAAAGTTGAGAATATTTATAAAGAGCGTAAGTGATCTGAAGTATAAAAATGACGATTGCGAGAAGGAAATAAGAAATTTTGAGAAAAAACGAAAAGTTAAATGTGACAAACCTACAACGTATGATGATGAAAAGGAACATTGACGATACCGACAGAAACTTGAGAAATCCAAGTAAATGTATGTGAAACAGTAAGTTCCGTCGGTAACGTCAAAGTTCCTTTTAATCATCATACGTTGTAGGCACAGAAAAGCATATGGTAATTGATCAACATTTGACAATCTGTTTGTCACATTTAATTTTTCGTTTTTTTTTTAAATTTCTTATTTCCTTCTCGCAATAGTCATTTTTATACTTCAGGTCACTTACGCTCTTTATAAATATTCTCAACTTTGCTTAGGAATCTTTAAATCGAAAGTTTTTAAAAAAAGTATTCACGGTAAGCGAAATGTATTCACCGTGACCCACCAATACGGTTTTGTCGCGAAAACGCATTCACCGAACGTCTCCACCAATACTTTTTCTCTATTCTGAATACTTTTTTTTTTACTGGGATTGAAAAAAATTAAATTTTTAGAATTCATAAGAAAATTCTGAATTTTTGTGTCGTTTTTATTTGCCTCATAAGCTATGAAATTACCACAAATTATAATACAAAACCTTCACTTTTTTAAATTTCTGAAAATAATTTCTTCTTTATCACTAAATTCAATTATGTTCAAAATTGAAAAAAAATCTCGTCAAAATCCCAATTATCTTTATAAATAATAAAATTCTTATTCAAAATTCAATTATTTTCAAAAATTTTAATAAAATTCTTTTCAAAATTACAATTATTTTTAAAAATTTCAATAAAATTCTTGTCAAAATTTCAATTATTTTCAAAAATTTTCCTCAATTCAATAACTTTTAATATCTCTACTATTTTAATAAAACTACCCAAAAAGAAATTAATTATTTAAAAAAAGTTTTCAATAAAATTGTACGCAAACTTTTAATTATTTTCATAAATAATAAAAATTTCACAGAAATTAAATAATAAAATAATCAAAAAAATGTATTCTATTCTTTTTCTTCTTGAAAAATTATATTTTTTCTTATTCTGTTTAATATGGACCAAAAATCCAAATTGAAAATTGAGAATAAAAAAAAAATAATAATTTGTTATCAATTAATTTAATTAATTAATAGAATACAAAAAGTGATGACCCGTTTATTTGTTAAATAAAATAAATTCATTTATTCTGTTTCTTGAAAAAAATTTAATATAGAATATTATTTATTTTTCATATAGAAAAATTCTATTTTCTCTTTTATTTATTTATTTGAACATATATAAACAGGTTTCAAATAGAAAGTAATTTACTAAAAATAAAATAATAAAGAAAATAGTAAAATAAATTAATCAATTGATTAATTTATTTAAAAAATAAATTATTATTATTTAATTATTAAAAATGAAATAATTATTATTAATTATTATTATTATTATTTAATTTATTATTTAATTTAATTTAATTTTATTTTATTTTATTTTTTTTTAAAAAGAAAATTTTCTTTTTCTTTAAAAAATGGATTATTATTTATTTTTCATACAGAAAAATTCTATTTTCCCTTCTACTAATATGGAGCACGCGTTCAAATTGCGATGTATTGGACACAATTGCTCAATGGCCATTAATGGATTTTGCATTACCTTATGATGCGGCATTTTTGCAAATGTTTCGTCCTGAGAATGTTGTTCCCACGGGATTTGAAGTCTCCTGGCATAGGATATTTATTTCAACGCCGAGATTGCGTGCAGGCGTTCCTGCAACATTGAGTTTTATACCCAGAGATCTTCCATTAGGCAGTAGTCCACAATTGCAGGCGTATCCGTCGTGGGACTGGCATTTGGCCGGTAAAGGAAATATCAGTTGTTCGACAATTATTTCCGTTTATCGTACGAAAATTGATAAATGCAATAGATTGTGGGTACTGGATGCTGGCGTCATTACTTCTATCGATGATTTTCGTCCCGTTTGCCCGCCAAAAATGCTCGTCTTCGATCTCCAAACAGACACACTTGTCAGATTAATTCATTTTCCACGAGAGGTATGCAGAGTATACTGTTTTTTTCATTTACATATTTCTTTAAAATTAAAGGGACCATTCAAGTATTACGACGTAAGCATTTAAGGGGGAGGGGGGGTCTAGCTATTGCTTACTTATAATAATCATTAAAATAAATGGCGCTAATGCATATAAAAAATCTTACGATTTTGTTTTTAATTTGATTGTTTTATTTATATTCTCTCTTAATTTTAATTAGTAAAAATATGTTTACTAATTTGAATTAGCGACTGATTTTTTGCTTTTGAATTTTACTAAAAAATGGTCATTTCTACTAATTTAATAATAAAATTTACTAATTCAAAAGCAAGAAGATTTTTTATTTTCAAAAATGAATTTTTGAATAATTCTAGATTAAAATTTTAAGAAAATTCAATTATTAACTAATTTACTGATTAATTTTCTTGTTTATTAATTTTTTAAATTTTAATAAAATTCTTTGCTAGAATTTAATTATTTTCATAAATAATAACATTCTTCGTAAGATTTTAATTATATTTTTATAAATAGTAAAATTGTTTGCAAAAACTCAATTATTTTTAAACAAAATTTTAATAAAATTTCACGAACAAATACAATTACTTTCTAAAATTTTAATAAGTCTTTGGAAACAATTCTATTATTTTTTTAAATAGTAAAAAAAATTTTGCAAAAATTCAATTATTTTTAATCAAATTTCACGAAAGCATTCAATTTTCCCTTCATTTGTTATAAAATAAAAAAAATCCTATTCTGTTTAATACAATTTTAATAATATTTCATGGAAGAATTCAATTTAAAAAGAAATTTAATTTAATATTTTTCGAAAAAATTGAATTATTTTTAAAAATTTTAATAAATTCCTCGAAAAAATCCAATTTCTTATATTTATTAATAGGTAGTACCTAAAATTCTTTGAGAAATTCAATTATTTAAAAAAAAAAATTTCACGAAAGAATTCAATTTTTTTCAAAATTTGTTATAAAATTTTTCAAAAAAATTCAATTAGGTAGGTACCTATTTTCTAAAATAATAAAATTCAATAATTAAATGTTTAATTTCACTTGTAACAAAAAACTCCATTATTTTAAAACAATTCAAAGAAATTCTTCAAAAAGAATTGAATTAGAATTTTCAAAAATTTTAACAAAATTCTTCGTGAGAAATCAATTATTTTCCTAAATAATGAAATAATAATAACGATTGTTAATATGGATTTATAAATAAATAAACTACTTTAATTTTTGAATTTGTTTATTATTTTCATTTATCAAAATTCCTTATTTTTTAATGAAAAATTGAAATTTTTTACTTACATTTATAGAAAATATTACATAAATGAAAAATTATTTATTTATTTATTTATTAAGTTTTTATTAAGGTTTATTTATTCGAATAAGTAAAATAAATAATTTTTTAATTAAAATTCGAATATTTTCGTAATAGCTATTAGTAATTTATATTCTTCCAGATATTAAGACCACATAGTTTATTAACAAATTTCGTTATGGATGATACATCGGCGAATTCCTGTGACGATGTTTTTGTCTATATAGCGGATACTACTGCAGCTGGTAAGGGAATAATTTTCTTATATGTATTTTCATTTGAAAAATTTAATTTTTCAATTAATTTTAAAAAATAATTAATTATAAATAGAAAAAAAATTATTTTATTTAATATTTTATTTATTGCTTCATAATTATTACAATAAGAAAAATTTTTTTTATTTCTTTAGGTATGCTCGTATTGGATGGTACTTCTGATAGAAGTTGGAGAGTCACTCATTCTTCCATGTTTCCTAATCCTGATTCTATGACTTATCGGGTAAAATAAATTTTTATCACGCAAATAAAAAAAAATTATAAATTATTTTATTATTATTATATTATTATAAATTATAATTTTAAGTTAATTATTTTAATTATTGTGGTTTTGTAATTTTATTTATTTACTCTTAAATAAATTAATTAAAAATATAAAAGTAGATAAACAAATAAATAATTATAATAATAATAAGAGCATGATTTTTTCTTATAGATTGGAGAAGACATTTTCGAACTGCCAGACGGAATTATTGGATTGGGATTTTCGGCAAATTTAGGAACAGTTTATTTCAACCCACTCGCTTCTGATCGTTTATTTAGTGTACCAACATCGGCGCTTCAAGCTGGCACTCCACCTTTCGGAGAACAACTTCCAGTTAGTTTTATTGGAAGAAAATCCAGTCAAGGTCCGGCATTGACCGTCGACACGAAAGATGATTCAATTATTTTTTCTCCACTTACCGAAACTGCAATTGCTGCTTGGCATCCTATGTCAAACAATCAAAGGTAAAATAAGAAAGAAAATTTCTATACTTATAAAAAATTATCTATTTTTTAATTCAATGTTGCTTATTTTTTTTTGTTAATTTAATTTTTTTTTAAATTTTTGTTGATAATTTAATTAATTAAATAATTCTTCTTTCTGAATTTCCCTTCAGGATACTCGCCTACAATCCAGAACAATTGCAATTCGTCGCTGAACTGAAATTCATCGACAGAGATAGAGGAAATCTTTGGATGCTCTCGACAAAATTCCAAAAGTTTTTCCTGAGGAAAGTTGACGCGAGACAAAGTAATATTCGAATAATGAGATTGCGACCACAATTGCATACATCTCATAATGGACAATACGATTTTCCAAATGTTATTTACAATAACAATACATATGGACACAAAATTTAACATTTTGTTTCATATCTACAATTATCATATAGTAATTTATCGAAATAATTACTATTATTAATGAATTACCTAGTAATTCTTCAAGTCTAAATTTTCAAACTCTTCATGATTTGTCAGTAAAAAATATTAATTGAAAAAAAATTAACTGCAAAAAGATAATTAAAAAATTAAAACATTAATTGGAAAAAATGAATTGAAAAGAATTAATATTATTAAAATTAATTGAAAAAAATTGTTGATTTAAATTTTATAATTTACTTTATACACATTTGTATTATTTTATTTTATAGTGGTTCAAAAATATTTCGTCCATTAAAGACAAGAATATTTTTTTTTGTATAAAATGGGGGAAAAAATTAAACTTAAAATACGTATACAAATGATAAATACAGAGAAATTATAATTTTTTCCTCATGAAAAAAATTTTGTCAAAACTTCATAGAGAAAATATTTCCGTATTTATTTATTTTTAAATAATATATAATAATGTATAAAGACTGTATGGACAAGATTTAAACATTGCAAATCTAATTATTTATACATTAACTTGTATATATATTACACAAAAATCATTGTAAAACATGCAGGCCATAAACAAGTATTATATTTTTTAAACATATTTGATTTGATTTTTTTTTTGAAAAATATAAAATATTTTACTCTTGAAATTATATTTTTAAATTAAAAAAGTAATATTATTTATTATTTTTTTCAAATAAAAAAAATATGTGCTTTTTTTAAATATACACTCGAATCTCGCTATAACGAGAAGTTCGGGAGTCAAGTCTCCCTCTATTACGAGCGCAAGAGGAGAAATGAGAAATCCCCACTTTTAAGATTCTTCATTCATTTTTTTTAGTGTTTACAATTTACATAATGTCAAAATTACAAACGTAACCTAGTTTAATTTGAACTTTAACGTACAGAAAATTTATATAAGCTAAAATTTTGAAGATTGATATAATTTCAAATAAGAAGTGACCTTTTATGACTTTTTTATTTTATTTTATATAAATAAAATTGATTTTAACCAACTTTAAACCAAATGAATGTGCATTTGTTTATAAATAGTGGGGGTAATCGGGAGGAAATTTTCCTCGCTATACCGAGAGACAGAGCTCTCGTTATAGAGAGCGCTCGTTATAGAGAAGGTCGTTATAGCGAGATTTGAGTGTAATATTTATTATTTTTGTTAATCAAAAAGTAATATTTACTATTTTCTAAATAAAAAGAGTGATATTTATTATTTTTCTAACTAAAAATATTTAACAATAATTTTTTCAGCTAAAAAAATAAATTTTTACAATTTTTAAACAAAATGGACTTGTTTCGTTTTTTTCTGTAAATAAATACAATAAATAAATAAATAAAATGCAATATTTATTATTTTTAGGGTTCCGTACCCGGTAGGAACCCTCCCAGTAAAAAAAATTCGATACACAGACCGCGGAGTTCGTATACGAGCTCGGTAGCTCGTATGAGAAAAAATATGAGAAAACTCTCATACGAGCCTTTTCCGTAATGAGAAGTGTATACGAGGTGACTTTTAAAGCATTTTTCTTAATATAACACTATTTTAAAGTAAATGTAGATAATAGAAATGAATTTTCAAAGTAAAACAAAGCTAAATTTATAAAGGAAATGAAGTCTTAAGAAAAAAAGGATAATTTTGTTCAAAAAATTTATTCACACTGAAAAAAGGTTAGTATTTGATAATTCCTTGTTACTCTAACTTACCGACATTAGATATTTCTCGGATGCGGTAAGCACGATTTTGTATTGGCGGTAGAATAAATAAGTTTTTTTCATTACTAATTAATAATATATTATTATTTATTTATTATATAAATGTTCTTATATAAAATAATTAAATTTAATACAAAATCTGCTTACCGTATACGAGAAATATCTAATGTCGGTTAGTTAAAGTAACATAAGGAATTATCAAATTCTAACCTTTTTTCAGTGTGAATAAATTTTTTGAACAAAATTATCCTTTTTTTCTTAAAACTTCATTTCCTTTATAAATTTAGCTTTGTTTTACTTTGAAAATTCATTTCTATTATCTACATTTACTTTAAAATAATGCTTTAAAAGTCACCTCGTATACAAGCATCTATACACTTCTCATTACGGAAAAGGCTCGTATGAGCCAGTTTTCTCATATTTCTCATACGAGCTACCGAGCTCGTATACGAACTCTGCGGTCCGTGTATCGAATTTTTTTTACTGGGCTATTAAAACGGTTACGGAAAATGACCATGTACCCCTCCCCCCCCCTAGCGCTCACAGTTTTTTACCTAGAAAGATGAAAATTGGTATGCATATGGGCAATTCTACGTGAGATTTCAGTCGACCTCTTAAAATCGGCCAAAAATATTTTTTTTCTATTCTGTATTGAAAAAAAACAGATACGTATTTTTTTTTTATTTTTTTGGAGGCCAAATTTTTGAGTTATGAATTTTCAAAATTTTCGCTTTTTAAATGTAGGTATATTTTTAATGTCAGATAACTAAAAAAATATTGCTTCTTTTCATTTTTTGACAAGAGAAAAAAAGTTTTGTTTTTCTCTCTACTTTTGAATAATCATAACAAAAAAATTTTTTTTTCATTTTTTATTAAAAAAATAAAAAAATTTTATAAACAAATTAATTTTTTTTAACTTTGGGTATGATAAATTTTTAATTTTCTTTTTTTAAAACATACCTGGAAATGATAAGAAGGTTTTGCAAAAAGTTTCAGAGTGGGCCTGACAAGTTTGATGGGTCCAAAAAAATAATTAAGCTCTCCGTGCAGGTCTCACGCACGTGGCACAATGGGATTTTTTTACAATTTATTATTAAAAATTGTTTAGAGCCTAAAAATTCAATAATAATCAAAATCCGATAAAATTTGTAGGCTCTAGACAATTTTTAATAATAAATTGTAAAAAAATCCCATTGTGCCACGTGCGTGCGACCTGCACGGACAGCTTAATTATTTTTTTGGACCCATCAAACTTGTCAGGCCCACTCTGAAACTTTTTGCAAAACCTTCTTATCATTTCCAGGTATGTTTTAAAAAAAGAAAATTAAAAATTTATCATACCCAAAGTTAAAAAAAATTAATTTGTTTATAAAATTTTTTTATTTTTTTAATAAAAAATGAAAAAAAAATTTTTTTGTTATGATTATTCAAAAGTAGAGAGAAAAACAAAACTTTTTTTCTCTTGTCAAAAAATGAAAAGAAGCAATATTTTTTTAGTTATCTGACATTAAAAATATACCTACATTTAAAAAGCGAAAATTTTGAAAATTCATAACTCAAAAATTTGGCCTCCAAAAAAATAAAAAAAAAATACGTATCTGTTTTTTTTCAATACAGAATAGAAAAAAAATATTTTTGGCCGATTTTAAGAGGTCGACTGAAATCTCACGTAGAATTGCCCATATGTATTTTCAAAAATGGATTACAGGAAAAATATAGCGAACATATTTGGTATTGATCTTCATAGTGTTTTCAGCGAAAAACTCGAAAATTTTGAAAATTTCGAAAAAAATGCATGTACTTCTCCCCTGCCGCCCACAGTTTTTTATCTAAAGAGCTGAAAATTGGCATACTTATTCGTTTTTACGCATAGATTACAGGAAAAATATAGCGGAAGTGATTAGAATTTATTTTCATGGTGCACTGAGAGAAATGAATGGTTAGAGCAACTACTTTTTTATTAGTAAAGGCAAAATTTATTCTCCCGTCTATTTAGTTAGTAAAATCTAGTAATTTTACCAGTAAGTTTTAATCTTTTGCATATCAAACGTAACTATTTAGAATTAGTAAATGTGAAATAGTAAATGCATCCACAAAAATAGTTGGCTTTACCATTTTCGTTAGTAAACGAGAAAAAAAATGTCGGCTTGACATATGACGCATAACATAGTGTTGTCCTCTTAGTGCATTTGTTAAAGTTTTATGTGGTTATTTGTTTCTAACTTTTTGTTATTT
Organism: Leptopilina heterotoma; assembly: GCF_015476425.1. NCBI lineage: Eukaryota > Metazoa > Arthropoda > Insecta > Hymenoptera > Figitidae > Leptopilina > Leptopilina heterotoma. The sequence goes on along the minus strand of NW_025111180.1, from coordinate 512,690 downwards.
TTGTGATAAGAAGAATATCGAGTGTGTGGAAACTGATGAAACTGTCAGAAGAGATATCGAGAGTCGAAGAATGTAAAGGACATGTAATAAGTGCAACTTGTGAATATTTTGTATACTCGAGGAAAAAGTGCAGTGTTATTTTTGTAAGGATAATGATAATTACTTTTCTAATATTATTCGCACATTAAAAAATATGTTTATCATGTCTTTATAGTGTGCGAATAATATTAGATAAATAATTGTTGTTATATATTTATTTATTGTAAAATGAACTAAGCAAATGTACCTATTAGAACTTTTATTAGTGGTCCCTACCAACTAAAATAGTTGCCTTTACTAATAGAAAATGGTAAATCTTTTACTATTTAAAAATGGTATCTTCAACTATCCAATTAGCAGCAGTATAGTTTACTAACCAAAATGGTTTTCGTAAGCATTTTATTGGTTGCGATAACTACTCTGTTCTCTCAGTGTGTATTTATTTATTTATTTTTCATCGAAAAACTAAAATCTCTTTTTGCAAGCTCGAAAATTCTTTAACCCTTGCTGGTTCTCTCAATTCTTAATCTAGTGGACTGGCGTTATACATTTTTATTTATTTTTTCGTGCAGATTTCAACAAACATACAGAAAAAATTATTGGAATTCATCTTCATATTTTTTTTTTGCTAAAAACTAAAAAGAATTTTCGTTTTTTAAAAAAATGTGTGTACCCCCCCCCCCCTTGGTTTTCACAATTTTTGGCCTATTGAACTGCAGTCTTGCTTATTTTATGTTTTTTCATGTGTAGATTTCAGGAAAAATACACCGAACATGATTGGATTTTATCTTCATATTTGTTTAGCGAAAAACTCAAAATTTTTAAAAATTTCGTCAAAAAAGTGTGTATTTCACCCTAGCACTCACAGTTTTTTATCTAAAGAGCTGAAAATTGGTACACTTTTGTATTTTCACGTATAGATTAGGGGGAAAATATAGTGGAAATGATTAGAATTGATCTTCATTGCGTTTTGAGCGAAAACCTAAATTTTTTTTTTCAATTTTTGATAATAATTATACCCATGCTAGTTTTCTCAATTTTTAGTCTAGTGGACTGGCGTTATACATTTTTATTTATTTTTTCGTGTAGATTTCAACAAACATACAGAAAAAATTATTGGATTTTATCTTCATATTTTTTTTAGCGAAAAACTCGAAGTTTTTAAAAATTTCGTCAAAAATGCGTGTTTTTTACCCTAGCGCCCACAGTTTTTTATCTGAAGAGATGAAAATTGGTTATTTATTTATTTTCACCTGTAGATTACAGAAAAAATACAACGAATAATATTGGAGTTGATCTTTAAATTTTTTCAGCAAAAAAGTAGAAGTTTTAAACGTGGGTACGGAACCCTCGGTTTTCTAGACGAGTTCTACTCGCACTTGTCCGGTTTTTTTTAATAAAACAAGCAATATTATTATTAACCCCTTCGCTGTGAGGAGAAAAATTTATAAAGTGGGTCCAAAATGTTAAGAAATTTTTTGGTGACCAAAATTTGTGAGATTGGGTACAGTTAGGTTTTGGGGGCCGCTGATGACGAATCTGAAGTCAAATTTTCAAAATTCAAAATGGCGGATCCAAAATGGCGGACGTATTTTTTTGAATTCATCGGATTTGCTTGAAACTTGTTACTCGGGGGTTTTCGAGGTCGCTGATTCCGAATATGAAGTCAGCTTTTTAAAATTCAAAATGGCAGATCCAATATGGCGGACAACATTTTCAAAAATTCATCGGATTCACTTAAAACTTGTTACTTAGGGGTTTTGGGGGCCGCTGATGACGAATCTAAAGTCAGATTTTCAAAATTCAAAATGGCGGACGTATTTTTTGAATTTATCGGATTTGCTTGAAACTTGTTACTCGGGCGTTTTCGAGGTCGCTGATTCTAGATATGAAGTTAGATTTTCGAAATTCAAAATGGCAGATCCAAAATGGCGGACATATTTTTTTGAATTCATCGGATTCGCTTAAAACTTGTTACTCGGGGGTTTTCGAGGTCGCTGATTTGGATCCGCAATTTTGAATGTTTAAAAATGCACTTCAGATTCGTTATCAGCGACCCTGAAAACCCCCGAGTAACAAGTTTCAAGCGAATACGATGAATTCAAAAAAATACGTCCGCCATTTTGAATTTTGAAAATCTGACTTCAGATTCGTCATCAGCGACCTCAAAAACCCCCGAGTAACAAGTTTCAATCGAATCCGAGAAATTAAAAAAATATGTCCGCCATATTGGATCCGCCATTTTTAATTTTTAAAATCTGAGCTTAGATTCGTTATCAGCGACCCTAAAAACCCCCGAGTAACAAGTTTCAAGCGATTACAATGAATTCAAAAAATACGTCCGCCATTTTGGATCCGCCATTTTGAATTTCGAAAATCTAACTTCATATTCCAAATCAGCGACCTCGAAAACCCCCGAGTAACAAGTTTTAGGCAAATCCAATGAATACTAAAAAATATGTCCGCCATTTTGGATCCGCCATATTGAATTTCGAAAATCTAACTTCATATTCGGAATCAGCGACCTCGAAAACCCCCGAGTAGTTAGTTTCAAGCGAATTCAATGAATTTAAAAAAATTAGTCCATCATCGAAATTCAAAATGGCGGATCCAAATCCGCCATTTTGAATTTCGAAATTCTAACTTCATATTTGTAACCAGCGACGTCGACAACATTTTGATATAATTGTGTGAGATATTATTTTGATATAATAATGTATGCTGCCTGAGATTTAATATAATAAAAGTATAATTAAAAAAAGTCTACTTTTGAGCAGCCATATTGGATTTTGGTTTTCGAATTTTCAAAATTTGACTTCAGTTTCGAATTTATCGTCGAAAATACCATAAGTAACGTATGTGTGACGTAAATTTACTTGTTTTTTCTGCCTTTTATCAATTTTTTTGTATGTACGTCTATAGACGTACCTCACACTGGAAGCCCACTTTCAAATGTACGTCTATAGACGTACCCTCACAGTCAAGGGGTTAAATAAAGATTATCATTTCCTATTATTTCTATTATTTTTATTATTTTCTTTTTTGAAAGAAATAATTTTGAATACAAAAATATTCAAACTGTAAAAAAGTGAAATAAATCCCCAGTAAAAAAAAAAGTATTCAGAATAGAGAAAAAGTATTGGTGGAGACGTTCGGTGAATGCGTTTTCGCGACAAAACCGTATTGGTGGGTCACGGTGAATACATATTTCGCTTACCGTGAATACTTTTTTTAAAAACTTTCGATTTAAAGATTCCTAAGCAAAGTTGAGAATATTTATAAAGAGCGTAAGTGACCTGAAGTATAAAAATGACTATTGCGAGAAGGAAATAAGAAATTTAAAAAAAAAACGAAAAATTAAATGTGACAAACAGATTGTCAAATGTTGATCAATTACCATATGCTTTTCTGTGCCTACAACGTATGATGATTAAAAGGAACTTTGACGTTACCGGCGGAACTTACTGTTTCACATACATTTACTTGGATTTCTCAAGTTTCTGTCGGTATCGTCAATGTTCCTTTTCATCATCATACGCTGTAGGTTTGTCACATTTAATTTTTCGTTTTTTCTCAAAATTTCTTATTTCCTTCTCGCAATCGTCATTTTTATACTTCAGATCACTTACGCTCTTTATAAATATTCTCAACTTTGCTTAGGAATCTTTAAATCGAGAGTTTAAAAAAAAAGTATTCACGGTAAGCGAAATGTATTCACCGTGACCCACCAATACGGTTTTGTCGCGAAAACGCATTCACCGAACGTCTCCACCAATACTTTTTCTCTATTCTGAATACTTTTTTTTTTACTGGGTCCCCTACTGTAGGCTTTTAGTTTATCTAAAAAGTAAGTCAGAATGCATTTAATCAGGCGAACGTTCTTTTTAATACCAATCTTTTAATGAAATTTAATTTAGGAAATAATTATTTTTCTACAGATATACTTAAATTTAAAATTTTATTTTTTTCAATAAATTTGATTTTTTTAGTATTTTTTTATTATTTTATAAAATTTGTTTACAAAATTAGTTTATAAAAAAAACAAATTAATAAAAAATTGATAAATAGAAAATAGTACTAAATTATAGTCTAAATTTGAACTATATTATGGTCGAAAGAAATTTGAAAATAATTTTTAAAAATGTTTACAGAGAAATATAGGTATTTATATAGAGAAACAAGTAAATATTAGACAGTTATTTTGTTTTTTAAGACTAAGACGTAAAAGAATTTTGTTTTCTAAACTGATAAATGTAATTATTTATTTCGATTACAATCGGGAAAATTAATTTTCGTGAATAAAATAAAGGCGCTAGCACAGCTCCTACTGCCTGCCTGCCTGCCTGCAGGTTGACATGGTAACACATAAGAGTAAGAGAGTCAGAAAATTCAAATTAAATGTTTTTTCTCTCTCACTCTTATGGCGCCTGCCTGCGCAGGCAGGCAGGCAGTAGAGGTGAGAGTGTACCTTAATAGTCATTTGATCTAATTTAAAGGTTATAAATATTCAAATGATCTAAAGAACATTGAATATAATGTGATTTTATATAAAAGTCTAATTAATAAAATGAGTTTATTCTATAATTTATTTTTAAGCCAATAATCAAAATATCCAATTCGCATTTTCTATAATCATAAGCAATTATAAAATTTTTTCACGCAAACTTTCAACTGATAAAATAGTTGTATAAGCCAAAGTTTATTTTTTATAATTTTATAATAACCTAATTTTAAAGTGTTATAATTTTTAATTTGTATAAATTGTAATTTAACAAATGTCTGTCAAATCTAAATGTAGTAAAATATAATTTATTTAAATAAAATATCTTTTTTAAAAAATGCTAACAACCTCGAATCGTCAATTGATCAAATATTCAAAACATCTAATCGTCATTTCGTCCAATGCTAAAAACATCGAATCGTCAAATGGTCGAATGCTCAAAACATCGAATCGTCAATTGATCAAATATTCAAAACATCTAATCGTCATTTCGTCCAATGCTCGAAACGTCGAATCGACAAAAATTGGAAAAATTTGCTTGGTTTAAATAAATGTTAACTTACATCAAGCAAATTTTTCAACTTTTTCTCGATTCGACGTTTCGAGCATTGGACGAAATGACGATTAGATGTTTTGAATATTTGATCAATTGACGATTCGATGTTTTAAGCATTCGACCATTTGACGATTCGATGTTTTTAGCATTGGACGAAATGACGATTAGATGTTTTGAATATTTGATCAATTGACGATTCGAGGTTGTTAGCATTTTTTAAAAAAGATATTTTATTTAAATAAATTATATTTTACTACATTTAGATTTGACAGACATTTGTTAAATTACAATTTATACAAATTAAAAATTATAACACTTTAAAATTAGGTTATTATAAAATTATAAAAAATAAACTTTGGCTTATACAACTATTTTATCAGTTGAAAGTTTGCGTGAAAAAATTTTATAATTGCTTATGATTATAGAAAATGCGAATTGGATATTTTGATTATTGGCTTAAAAATAAATTATAGAATAAACTCATTTTATTAATTAGACTTTTATATAAAATCACATTATATTCAATGTTCTTTAGATCATTTGAATATTTATAACCTTTAAATTAGATCAAATGACTATTAGAGCATTTGCATAAACGGGGATAAACAGGCGTCTCAAAAATTTTAATTGTATTTATAACACTATATTACACGTTTTACACGAATGTCAAGAAGAATTAATAAAAGAGAAATAATTATCATCAATTGGTAAAAAAAAGTACCTCTAAACGTTAATTACTTGTGAATTCGCCCTAAGGTATCAGCAAATCATGGTAATTTACGTATACGATATAACAGACCTAACAGACATTCCCAATTCTGGTCAATGTCTCAATGACGCTCCGAAACTTGGAGGGATCGTGTACAAGATGGCGACAATGTGTGTTATTAATTTATAATTTTTAATACGCCGGGTCTTTTTTTAAACAAAAAACGAACGTGTCTGTGTGAACATTTTACAAACTGTTCTTATCAAAGTGTTAACGAAATTATTCCATCGCATGTGATTCAAAAAGACATTAATCAAGTGATTTTTATCAAAGAAAAGTGTGAAAAATCACATTTTCTCAAAATGTCAAAGACAGATGAAAATGCATTTCCCGGAGAGACGGGAGAAAATTCCAATGATTCCTCAGCAGAAACAACATCATCAAGAGGTGGTGGTGATTTTGAGACAAAAATTGAAACCGACAGAAGTAAACGTTTCGATTTTTTACTGAAACAAACTGAAATTTTTTCCCATTTTATGACAAACAATCAAAAGGACAAGAGTCCTACAAAACCAAAAGCTGGTAGACCAAGGAAGCAACCTCAAGCAGATCCAAAAACACCACCACAAACATCTCAACCTCAACCTCAATCTCAATCTCTATCTCAAGAGTCAAACAAGTCGTCTGATGTTGCTGATCATAGGCACAGTAAAACAGAACAAGAAGAAGATGAGGAATTACTTGCCGAAAGTAATAATACAACAACTGGTCCAACAACGCGTTTTGAATCATCGCCAAATTACATAAAATCCGGAGAATTACGAGACTATCAAATTCGAGGTCTAAATTGGATGATTTCTTTGTATGAGAATGGAATTAACGGAATTCTGGCTGATGAAATGGGTCTGGGAAAAACTCTTCAGACAATTTCTCTTCTTGGGTAATTTAAATGTCTCTTTAATTTCTTTTCAGGGTTTTTTCCAAGAAATTCATTTTTTTCGAAAATAAATTTATTTAGACTAAATTAATAAAATAATGCAAATTTAATAATTTTGACATAACCTAGAAATTAATAATAATCGAAAAATTCTGGTTTAAATAAACCAAATATTTATTTTATAAATTACTTTTAAAAACTACTTCAATTAATGCAAATTGTGATATAAATATATCACAATTTTAATGTATTTAAAATGTAATTTATTGGAAATTTAGTGGACCAATTTTAACTACATTTTTATTTATTAAAATTTCAATTTAATTCGATTTCAGCTTCAATTTATTCCATTTTCAATTAATTTGTGCTGAACTGTATCAGAAATTTAATTTATCCAAATTTTAATCCTTTCAAAAAAATATTTACTGAAATTTCAATTTAAGATCTAAATAATAATAAGAAATAATAATAAAAAATAATAATAAGAAATAAAAAAAAATAAAGAAATTTTTGTTAAAATTTATATTATAATTAATATTATAAAAATAATAAATATATATAGGGGAAAGAGCGCCAAGATAGACATTTCGTTTAAAATTTTTGTATAAAGTAGGAGCACCTTATGCTTTTTGTTATTTTTGTTGTTAGTATAGACGAAGTTCTTGATGTACATTTGAAAGAAAAAAAGCAATTTGTTTTTATTCTGCACACACTTCCTGAAATTTGTGTCTCACGAAGTTTTCTTATAATTTCTTCCTAAATCAGTAAAGTTATTTAAATTATAGTTTTTTAATAGGCCAAAAGATACTTAGTATATTGTCAGGGTGGTCACAAGTTTCAGATTATCAATTTCCCTGACAATTTACTGACATTAAAATTATATTCCCTGACGAAATTCTTTTTGCAGGAAAATATAAAAGTTTACAGAAAATGAGTAAAATTTATGAATTTTAATAATTTCTAAAAATAACAATTTTAACCCTTCCTGAATTCAATTATTTTCTATAATTTACTACCAAAACTTCATCTCTACATCAATTATTTAAATAATTTTCCGAAAGTTCTATTAGAATTCAATTATTTAAATACAAAAAGTAAATTTTTTATAATAATTGTAATTGTCCATGTTCTTTTCTTAAGTTATTAAGGTAGGGTGTTGTGGGGTGATGTGCAATGTTTTTTTTCGTTGGACGAAAAACATGTCAAATAATTAAATTTTGAAATATTTCAAAATTGAATGACTTAAAGGCATTATAATAGAATATTTCTGCATTTTATACTAAAAGATGTGGTATTTTGTTGCAATATTTGGAAGAAAAGTCGAAAAGTCGCAATTTTTGAAAATAAATCGAAAAAAGTCTCAATTTTCTTGATTTCCCTGACAAAAAAATTTTTTTTGTCGGTCATTTCCTTTACTTTACTGACAAAAATTTTGTTTTCCTGACATTTCCCTATTATAATAAATATAAGCAATAATAATAAAAAATTAATATTATTTATTAATAATACTTTTTCACCTTTTGCACCCTTTTTGTTAAATTGTCTCTACTTCATATACATATTTAGTTGTTGTTTTAAAACTTTTTTTAATAATTTATCTAAACGTTAGCTTGCCCGTATATTGAAATATTAAAAACTATTTATTTTGACTGGACAAATAGAGTCCCTTTTTTATTTGGCCAGATTTAGATATTAATTGTATATTTTTTTAGATACACTGGCCAAATAAGAAAATTTATTCTGCCAGTTCACTGGCAGAATATTTAAACTACCTTATTTTGACAGTTAACTGGCCGAATAGCCACTCCATATTAATATTTCAATTTAATAAAATTTAATTCGTTTTGAGCTTCAATTTATTTCAACTTTAATTAATCTCCACTGCAATAAATAAAAAATTAAATTCAACTAAATTGTAATCCATAGAAAATATAATTTAATGAAACTTCAATCTTACCCAAATTTTTATTTATTAAAATTAAAATTTATTAAATTTAATTCGATTTGAGTTTTAACCTTTAATTTAATTAATTTGTGCTGAACTGGATAAAAATTTAATTTATCTGAATTTTAATTCATTTAAATAATGAAATAATGAAATTTCAATTTTAACCAACTTTTTATATATTAATACTTCAATTTAATCAAATTTAATTTCATTTGTGGTTGAATTTATTCTAATTTTATTGAATCTTCACTGAAATTAATAAAAACTTTAATGTATCCAAATTTTAATCCATTCAAAATATAATTTTTTGAAATGAAATTTTTAACTAAATTTTTATTTATTAAAATTTTAATTTAATAGGTATATTTAATTCGATTTTTGTTTCAATTTATTTCAATTTTAATCAATCTTTACTGAAGTGAATAAAAAATTAAATTTAACCAAATTTTAATCGATACAAAATATAATTTAATTAAACTTCAATTTTAATCAACCTTTATATCACATTTATATCGAAAAATAATTCACCTTTTTTACCTACTTTGATGAAAAAAGAAATTCCTTAAATTAAAATTATTTTTCAATATTCTAATATGTTATTTTAACGTTAAAATTCAGAAAATACTTTTGATTAAAAATATTTTCATAAATTACTGATTGCAATAAAAATTAATAAATTAAATTTTATAGTTATGTACTTAGAAACAAATTAATTTGTTTAATAGTGACGCAAAATTATTGTAATACAAATTTAATCTGAAGAAGAAATAAAATATTTAAATTTGGTGATTTTTGCATAAATAAATTTATCCTATTTTTCAGATATATGAAGCATTTTCGCAACGTTTCCGGTCCACATTTAGTCGTCGTTCCAAAGACAACTCTCGCCAATTGGATGAATGAATTCAAAAAATGGTGTCCTTCATTAAGAACAGTATTTCTCATTGGTGATATTGACACTAGAAATACATTTATTCGAGAAGTTATGTTACCCGGTGAATGGGACGTTTGTGTGACATCTTATGAAATGGTACTACGTGAAAAATGGGTATTTAAAAAATTCAATTGGCGCTATATGGTTGTCGACGAGGCGCATCGTTTAAAAAACGAAAAATCCAAATTATCAGAAATTCTACGAGAATGCAAGACTGCAAATCGTTTACTTCTCACTGGTACACCATTGCAAAATAATCTCCACGAATTATGGTCACTTCTCAATTTTCTTCTACCCGATGTATTTAATAGTAGCGATGATTTTGATGCATGGTTCAATACAAACAGTTTTCTCGGTGATAATTCACTGGTTGAACGTTTACACGCCGTCCTTAGACCATTTTTACTACGACGTTTGAAATCAGAAGTGGAAAAGGGTTTAAAACCAAAAAAAGAAATGAAAGTCTACATTGGTTTAAGTAAAATGCAACGCGAATGGTATACAAAAGTATTAATGAAGGACATTGATATTGTTAATGGAGCGGGAAAAATTGAAAAAATGCGGCTGCAAAATATTCTCATGCAATTGAGAAAATGTTGTAATCATCCGTATTTATTCGATGGCGCCGAGCCTGGTCCACCTTACACAACTGACGAGCATTTAGTCTACAATTGCGGTAAAATGGTAATTTTGGATAAACTTTTGCCAAAATTACAGCAACAAGAATCGAGGGTATTAATTTTCAGTCAAATGACACGCATGCTGGATATTCTCGAGGATTATTGTCACTGGAGATGTTATCAGTATTGCCGTCTCGATGGTAATACGGCGCACGAGGATCGTCAACGACAAATCAATGAATACAATGCTCCGGGTAGTGAGAAATTTATTTTCATGCTCTCAACACGTGCCGGTGGTTTGGGTATTAATTTAGCAACAGCCGATGTGGTTATTATTTTCGATTCCGATTGGAATCCACAAATGGATCTTCAAGCTATGGATCGTGCCCATCGCATTGGTCAACAGAAGCAAGTGAGAGTTTTTCGTTTCATCACTGAGAATACGGTGGAGGAGAAGATCGTCGAACGTGCTGAGGTTAAATTACGTTTGGATAAATTGGTCATTCAACAAGGTAGATTAGTTGACGCGAAGCAAAATGCATTGAATAAAGATGAAATGTTGAATATTATTCGACACGGAGCGAATGAGGTGTTTGCATCAAAGGACAGCGCAATCACTGACGAGGATATTGACACGATTCTCAAGAAGGGCGAGGACAAAACTGAAGAGAGTAAACAAAAATTGGAAAGTATGGGTGAATCGTCATTGCGTAATTTCACCGTTGACGCGCCAACCGACTCGGTTTATCAATTCGAGGGACAGGATTATCGTGAGAAGCAAAAAATTCCCGGTATTGGCAACTGGATTGAACCGCCTAAACGTGAACGAAAGGCGAATTATGCTGTTGATGCGTATTTTAGAGAAGCACTTCGTGTTTCCGAGCCAAAAGCACCGAAAGCACCGCGACCACCAAAGCAACCGATTGTTCAAGATTTTCAATTCTTCCCTCCGAGACTCTTTGAGCTTCTAGATCAGGAAATTTACTATTTCAGACAAACTGTCGGTTATAAGGTGACTCTATGTTCCCTTTGTTCTATTTTGTTTTTCTATTTTGTTAATCTTGAATTCATTTTTTCGTAATGATTATCTTTTTCTCCAGGTTCCGAAAAATCCCGAATTAGGTTCGGATGCGGCTCGTGTTCAGAAGGAGGAACAACGAAAGATTGACGATGCTCAACCACTTTCAGATGATGAGGTGAAGGAGAAGGAAGATTTACTCATTCAGGGATTTACTAATTGGACGAAACGTGATTTTAACCAGTTTATAAAGGCGAACGAGAAATACGGTCGCGATGATATTGAAAATATTGCTAAGGAAGTTGAAGGCAAAACACCAGAAGAAGTGATGGAATATTCCGCTGTATTTTGGGAACGTTGCCATGAACTTCAGGATATCGACAGGTAAACAAGTTTTTCCTACTTGATAAAAAACAGACAGGCATCGGATTGATTTTTAGATTACCAGAAAATTTTTCAACTTTTTCTCTTATTCCGATAATAACTTGAATTCAAAGTTCTTTTAAATTTCAATTATTTTCAAATCACTTTTCAAATTTTTTTTCTAAAACATTATTCTTAAAAAATTTAATTAAAATTATCCATAGCATAAAATTTATTTCAATATAATTTGACGAAATTTACAATTTTTTAATTAATTTACTTTAGAAAATTGAATTATCTAAAAAACAATTGTAAGTAAAATTATTTCAAAACCTAATTTTTTCAGAATTTAATTAAATTATTCAAAAAAATTCAACAATTTTGTTTAATCAGGGTTGACACAGGTCAGGAAAAAAAATTAAATTTTTTGAATTTATAAGAAAATTCTGAATTTTGGTGTCTCTTTTGTTTGCCTTATAAACTATGAAATTGCAAAGAATTCAAATACAAGCCCTTCAATTTTTTCTATTTCTAATAATAATAATAATATCTTTTTAAATAACTTAATTCTTGAACAACTATCATAAAATTATTACTTATAATAAATTTTTAAAAATTCTCTTTAAAATTTCAATTATTTTTAGAAATAATAAAATTCTTCTCCGAAATTCAATTATTTTCAAAAATTTTCCTCATTTTAATTATTTATAATATCTACTATTTTAATAAAATTTTTTAAAATAATTCAATTATTGAAACAAAATATTAATAAAAATTTCACAGGAATTCAATTACTTAACAGTTTTTTATAAATTTCTTCGCACCAATTCAATTATTTTTCATTTTTTAATGAAGTTTCTCGAAGGAATTCAAATATATTCAGAAAATTAAAAAAAATAGTTCTGACATATTCAATTATATCGAAAATTTTTTAAAAACTTTGAAAGAATTCTATTATTTAAAAAAAAGTTGACAAAATTCTTTACAAGATTTAGTTAATAAGAGTGCAATTTTAATAAAATTTTCCTAATAATTCAATTATTTTCAATACAATAAATTCTTCTTGAGAATTCAATTATTTTCACAAATAATTCATTTTTTATGGGAATTTTTCGTTCACAAACTACTTCACACTTCTAGGGATGGGGGGGGGGGGGTGTCAAGCTGTGTGTGACGAAATGTGAAAAAAAAAATTATTTCCTATGTAAAAAATGTGACGAAGGAAGGGGAGGGGGGTAAAAATTCGTTCGAAAATGCGTGACGTAGTGTGTGAATTTGGTCCCTATTGGGACGCATGATTATTCTCCAAATTTCCCCAAATGTCATTTTACCGAACTGCACTTTTGCGAATAGTAATTTTTGCAAAAAGTCATTTTTACGAATTGTCATTTTTGCGAAAAGCCATTTTTGCAAATTGTCATTTTTGCGAATTGTCACTTTTACGAAAAGACATTTTTGCGAAAAGCCATTTTTGTGAAATATCATTTTTACGATTTGTCATTTTTGCGATAATTACTATAGTAAACTTGTATGCATATATAGATTCACTATAGGAATTTTCGCAAAAATGACAATTCGTAAAAATGACTTTTCGCAAAAATGACTATTCGCAAAAATGACAATTCGTAAAAATGGCGATTCGCAAAAGTGACAATTCGCAAAAATGCCATTTCTCAAAAATGACCTTTCGCAAAAATGACAATTCGCAAAAATGACTAATCGTAAAAATGACATTTCACAAAAATGGCTTTTCGTAAAAATGGCGATTCGCAAAAGTGCAAATTCGGAAAAATGACAATTCGTAAAAATGACTTTTCGCAAAAATGACTATTCGCAAAAGTGCAGTTCGGTAAAATGACATTTCGGAAAAATGACATTAGGGGAATAATCATGTCCCTATTTAATTTTACAAAATTTGGATTATTCGAAAAGTTTTCAATTTTTACTGAAAAAATTCCAAAAAATTACTAGTAAATAACTAATTTAAAAAAAATTTGAATTAACATTTTTCAAAGAACTGAGTTCTTTAGAATTTTTTATTGAAATTGTTCAAAATTAAAAACTTTGCCAATTAAATTTCAATTTGATACCTTTGTAAATTTATTTATTTTAAAAAAATTATACTATATATTATCTTCCAATATTTAATTATTATCTAAAAATCGAAACTCAAATTCTTCTCTATATCAATTATTTTTGATAATTTTTATTACCCGTGTGGAAAAAGCCCCCATCAAGCCCACACGACGTGAGGGCCCCCGGCGGGGGCCGACGAGGGCTGATCCATGTGGGCAAATCCTTGAGGGCCCACGCGAGGGGCCCGCATGGATCACCCACATCATTGACTATAGCAAAAATTTCTAAGTCCAAACAAAAAATATTTTTTTACATAACAAAAATTAATGTTTATAATGATTATAAACAATAAAAAACACGTTTTTAACAGAAATGTTTTGACATTTTTTTGAAAATATTGAACTTACATAAGGGCAAATCCTTGAGGGCCCACACGAGGGGCCCGCATGGATCGCCCACATCATTTACCAGCAAAAATTTCTAAGTCCAAACAAAAAATATTTTTTTACATAACAAAAATTAATGATTACAATGATTTTAAACAATGAATAACACGTTTTTTGTTATGGTGTATTAGTGTCAACAATGTTTTATTGAATCATCAAAAGCAAGTCAGCTAGTCACCTACTATAAAGAAATAAATTTCAACTAAGTTCCTTAGCACAGTGGTAAAGCGTTTGTCTGATAGTCCGTAGGTCGTAGGTTCTATTCCCGAGTGCGTCAGATGTTTTTTTTTTGGTCACGATTTAATTAAAAAAAGTAAAAATCGTTAAATAACAATGTTATTTATTAATAATTGAACTTGCTTGTTATTAATAAATAATTAATTTATTAACTTAATTTTGAAAAATAAAGTCGAGGGCAAAGATGAGGGCAAACGCGAGGGCCACGCAGGGGGCCGACGAGGGCGCCCGCGTGGATCGCCCATGCGGGCGCCCTCATCGATCAGCATGTCGTTTCCATGAGGGGCCTCGCCTGGATCACCCACGTGGGCCCCTCATGGATGTGGGCGATCCATGCGGGCCCCCGGCGTGGGCCAACACCACTTTTCCACACGGGTAGGTTCTTTGAGAATTGAATTATTCAAAAAAGTAAGAAAAAAAGTTCTTATTTAAAATTCAATTGTTTTCAATTAAATTTTTCCCTCTTTCGATTATCCAAAAATTTTTTAATTATTAGTCAAAAGATATAGAGCAAAATTTATAGCAAGAAGAAATAAATTCTATATATTTAAATCCCAACAAAATCATCTTTGATGCAAAAAACTCCGCCAAGTAAAAGCTTTTGTAATTGTTCAAACTATTACTGAAATAAAAGTTTACCAAGTAAAATTTATAACTAAAGTTTTTATGTTGATTTATTTTATTAATTTTACTAATTAGATTTACGAATTAAGTCAATGTTTCACGTTATATTTTGAATTGTAACAAATAATATGAAATTTAATTTCATGTTTAACATAAGTAAAAAATGAAATCTAATTATTCGTTTTTATAAAAAATTTCTATTTAAGGCAATTTTAAAATCTTGGCGTCAATACTTTCATCAATTAAGTAATTAAGTTAGAAAAACTTCAGTCTCTACGTTTGTCTAAATTTTAAAAATTCCAATTTTTTTGAGAAAAATCCAAATATTTCAAAAAATACGAAATGTATTGAAATTTCCTGAAATACATATCGAGATTGTAACCCAATTAAAAATATTCTACAATATTTTACATATCCGTTTAAAAGATATGTCTTTACGTTTGTCTAAATTTCACAAAAATTTAATTTTCTTTTGAAAAATCCAGAAATTTTAAAAAATACGAAATTTATTGAAATTTTCGGAAATATATATCGGGATTTTAACTCATTTAATAATATTTTAGAGTATCCTGCAAAATCCATTTAGTAGTTTAGGTTCTAGGTTTGTAGCGAACGTGATTGGGATTGATCTTCATAGTGTTTTCGACGAAAAACATCAAATTTTGGCCATTTTTCGCAAAAAAAGGCATGTACCCCCCCCCCCCCCCTAGCGCCCACAGTTTTTTACCTAGAAAGTTGAAAATTGGTATGCATATGTATTTTCAAAAATGGATTAAAGGAAAAATATAGCGAACACATTTGGTATTGATCTTCATTCTGTTTTTATCGAAAAAGTCAAAAATTTTGAAAATTTTGAAAAAAATCCATGTACCCCCCCCCTGGCGCCTACATTTTTTTACCTGCAGAGCTGAAAATTGGCATACTTATTCGTTTTTACGCATAGATTACAGGAAAAATATAGCGGAAGTGATTAGAATTTATTTTCATGGTGTTTTCATCGAAAAACTAAAATCTCTTTTTGCAAGCTCGAAAATTCTTTAACCCTTGCTGGTTCTCTCAATTCTTAATCTAGTGGACTGGCGTTATACATTTTTATTTACTTTTTCGTGTGGATTTCAACAAACATTCAGAAAAAATTATTGGAATTCATCTTCATATTTTTTTTTGCGAAAAACTAAAAAAATTTTTCGTTTTAAAAAAAAGTGTGTACCCCTCCTTGGTTTTCAGAATTCTTGGCCTATTGGACTGCAGTTTTGCTTATTTTATGTATTTTCGTGTGTAGATTCCAGGAAAAATATAGCGAACATGATTGGATTTGATCTTCATATTATTTTCAGCGAAAAACTCAAAGTTTTTAAAAATTTCGTCAAAAAAGCGTGTATTTCACCCTAGCACTTACAGTTTTTACCTAAAGAGCTGAAAATTGGTACACTTTTGTATTTTCACGTGTAGATTACAGGAAAAATATAGTGGAAATGATTAGAATTAATCTTCATTCCGTTTTGAGCGAAAACCTAAATTTTTTTTTCAATTTTTGATAATAATTATAATACCTATGCTAGTTCCCTCAATTCTTAGTCTAGTGGACTGGCGTTATATATTTTTATTTATTTTTTCGTGTAGATTTTAACAAACATACAGAAAAAATTATTGGAGTTCATCTTCATTTTTTTTTTGCGAAAAACTAAAAATTTTTTTTGTTTTAGAAAAAAAAGTGTGTATCCCTCCCTTGGTTTTCACAATTCTTGGCCTATTGGACTATAGTTTTGCTTATTTTATGAATTTTCATGTGTAGATTTCAGGAAAAATAGACCGAACATGATTGGATTTTATCTTCATATTTTTTTTTAGCGAAAAACTCTAAGTTTTTAAAAATTTTGTCAGAAATGCGTGTTTTTTACCCTAGCGCCCACAGTTTTTTATCTGAAGAGATGAAAATTGGTTATTTATTTATTTTCACCTGTAGATTACAGAAAAAATACAGCGAAAAATATTGGAGTTGATCTTTATATTTTTTCATCAAAAAAGTAAAAGTTTTAAACGTGGGTACGGAACCCTCGGTTTCAGTACGAGTTCTACTCGCACTTGTCCGGTTTTTTTTCAGTTTTCTTTGCTTAAATTCTATAAAAGTATCCAAAATATTGAATAAACTTATCCGAATTCTGTCTTTTATGATTCGATATTTTTTCAATATGGTGGCGATTTTCTACCGCTAATCTTGATATTCAACTAATTTAAACTTTTCGAAAAACTAAATTGTTCAAAATTCAAAATTTTTATTAGTTCCTAAAATTTTTATTTTTAACTCTTCGAAAATTCAATTACTTTCCAGAATTTTCAATTAAACATTTTCTCTAAATGTGTTTCTCTTAAAACAATTGTGTTTTGAATAGTTTTCAGAAAGTTCTTCAAGAATTCAATTATTTAAATTCAGAAATTAATTTTTTTATAAAAATTGAAACTATAACTTTTATTTTTAAAAATTCTTTAAGGTGGAAAAAAATTCAAGAACAGTTTAAGGTTAAATAAAACAAAAATGTTTGTATCATTTCTAGAAATATAATATTTTTCTACAACTCTGAATAAAATTGAATTCTGTTATTGGCAAAGTTCATAAAAATGAAAAAAAAGTGTAACTTAAAAATAAATTTTGGAAAAAATTTATTTTAATGAAAGATAATTTGAATTTTTAGGACAAAAGTATATTTTATAATTATACGCTAAAAACTTGCAAAAAAAGTTAATAATTATTGAAACAGTTATTATAACAATAATTAAATATTAAAATATTAATTATTATTCCAAATTAAATACTAATTTTCATTTTTCAGAGTAATGGCACAAATTGAACGTGGCGAAGCAAAAATACAGAGACGCGCAGGAATTAAAAAGGCTCTCGACGCAAAAATGGCACGATATCGTGCGCCTTTCCATCAATTGAGGATAGCCTACGGAACAAACAAGGGTAAAAATTACACCGAGGAAGAGGATAGATTTTTAGTTTGCATGCTGCATAAACTTGGCTTTGACAAGGAAAATGTTTACGAGGAATTACGCGCCACTGTGAGATCAGCTCCACAATTTCGTTTCGATTGGTTCGTTAAATCACGAACTGCTCTTGAATTACAACGACGATGTAATACTCTCATTACATTGATTGAACGCGAAAATCAAGAACTCGAGGAGCGCGAGAGACAGGAGAGAAAGAAAAAGGGCGGTAATGCCGGACCAAAATCGGCCTCAAAACGTAAAACGGAATATTTGCCAGCGCCTCAGCCAAGAAAGAAGAAGAAGTAGACAAAATACACCATTTAAATAAGACAAAAAAAAATAATTTATACTTTTAATTTTAAAGTTTCAAATTTTCATCATCTTTTATTGCAAGAAAAGAAAGATGCATTTGATTTTTTTTTAAATATAAAACGTTATCTTTCTTTCTCTGTTTAAAAAAAAATTATTCAACACACGATAAATTGAATAAAAAAGACAAATTGATTTGCATCTTTTTACTACTACATTTATTTATCTTCAACATTATAGATTTTTTTTTAAAGATAAGAAATAAAAATACAAAATTGCAATTTGTTCTTTCACTAAACCTTCTTTCACTCTTGTAGAAATGATCTTTATTTAGTTAATTTCTAGAAAAAACTTTTTCATTCTGATTTATGACAATTTTTTAATGAATATTTCTAACCCGCGTGTAAAGGCCTCCGAAAAAATTTTATTTTTAACAATGTTTAGCTACATTTTTTTTAAATTGAAAATAAATATTGAAATATTGTTCATAATTAAAAATCAATCATTCAATTTTTAAAACAAGAAATTCAAATAAGGTTCTTTAGAAAATAAAAGAAAAACCAAATTTTTATTTTGTAAAAAGAAGACCTATTTTTATATTAATAAACAATAAAATAAAAACCCTAAAAACTTTGTTTAAAGGGCGGACAAAAATCACCGGTAAGGAAATACGTAAAATTACATATTCTCTATATATATATAGTTTTACAATATTTTCAAATAATTCTCTTTTTTTCGACGAATTTTTCTACACAATGATTATATGATAGATATACAATGTTTTTTTTTTGTTTTCATATCTAATTTCTACATGTTCTAGTATTGATAGCTGTCTACCTATTTCTTATAGAATTAATAATAATAATTATATTAGAACAGAGTACGAATGCACGCGATACGAAGCGTGGAAAAAAAATCAATTCCAATGAATCGAGTATGTTTCGAAATTTCATTTTTTTTTCAAGCGAAATTTTTTTGTTTTCTATAAATGAGCAAATATATTTTTTAATATTACGCTAGTTTTTTTGACTTAATTTATATTAAATTCGTAAATTAAGCAACTCACTCGATTCATTTGAATGAAATTTAAATTATTGCGAACACTTTTTGCTGTAAAACTCGCGTTAAAAGTTTTGAACAAATAGTTTCTTTATACGATAATATTATTATTATTTTTAATTATAATTATTTTTATTATTATTATTATTATGGTAATTAAATGCACATTTCACTTGTAATGTAAACCTAAGAAAACTATGGCAAGGATCGGCTCATCGAGAGCTTTAAATTCCTCTAGTAGGTTTTTTGTATTTTTTTAATCTTTTTTTTGTCTAAATTTTTATAATTCGAGTTGAAAATTGTCCATTCCAACTATTTCTCTAAAAGTTAATGATTTTTAATATATTCATGTATTTTATTATCTAAACAATAGTGGGATTTTTTTATTTTTTCAATCACTACTTGAGGTGAGCGTATATTATAAGAATTGGACTAGAAGACGATTAAACAATGCAATTCGAAAACGAATTTTATTGAATTGATAATATTCTTCTAGTAGTGAAAAAACTCCCTATCTAAGAACATTTATCTTTTTCTTGACTTCTCGCAGTATGAAATTGCAATCGATCAATAGGTGCAAATCTATTTTGAAAAATTGATTTCTCACAGTGTTTCTTTCAAATTAAAATTGTCAAAACGATAAAAATGATTTTGAAAAATAAAAAAAAAAAATTATTATTTGACACGATTTTAATTTGAAGGAAACATGAGAAGCAGCGGTGCAAATATTAATTGATTGACAAGTTAAAATTTCTTTTTATCGCAATAGCTTATTTAAAAAACCTAATAAAAGTAACATTAAGATTGTGAAAAATACAAATATATCTTACATCTCAGTCCATCACAAATAAGAATGCGATAATATAATATCGCTAATATAATGCTTTTTTATAATATTGTGACAATATATTTTTTTTATAGTGGCAGAATAAGATTTTATTCGAGCTTTCTTTCGTTCGATTTTTTTATTTTTGAGAATCGTTTTTTTATGCAGTCTAAAATGAGCCTCTACCACTTAATGTGATGATTAAACACATGCATATTCTATTAATGCTCGTAATTAGTCGTAGTTAAGATATATCAATAGTAATACTGGTAAATTATATGGCGTAGTAAACGAATCTTATAATTATTATTTAAATGTGCTTGCCTTAATTTTTTTTCGTTTTTTTTCTCAGAGGAGAGTCTACAAAGAAAAATGCGAAGAAAATAATTTTCTTAATTTATCACTCTCCTCTAATTTCATTTTTTTAAATTCAAAATCCAAGCAAGTGCAATCCATATCCGTAAATTTGAGAATATAATAAAACAATTTCCACGTTACACTTGAAAATTCCCATTTTTTCCTCTCGATTTTCCGTTCCTTCTAAAAAGCGTTTTGTTTACAAAAATGCTAGAAAAAACACAATCGAATACATATTTTTTTTTTATAAATTTGCATCCTGCAGAAGACTTTTTCTTAGTATAAAAGATTTCTATGAAAATTCGGCGTATTTCAGCGCACATTTTTTTGTTTCTTGTTTACTTCTTTGTTCTTTTTTTTCAAAACGTGAAACTACGAAAAATAGCTAAATTGTATAATTGTGAAAAGCGCGTAAAAATTAAGTAGAACAAATTAAGATCAATCAAAGCGTGTCAGACTAAAAAAATATATAAAAAAGCAATAAAAAATGGGATTTATTTTCACCATTTCAAAATTGGAATAAAAAAAATTCTTGGAGGATTAAAAGAAACGATATTTTTTTTAATAATCCAAGACTACAATAGCCAACCGACTTTGTTATCATTCGCATATGAAATAGTTACATAGAAAATTGATGACCTTTTGTATCTGAATACTGTGATGAATTTTTTAATCCCTTTATCCCATGATATCCAATATTTACATTTTCTTTTCTTTCCCAATTATCCACAAATAGAAACTCTATGAGACAAAAAGTCGTATTTTCAAAAAGCATTTCTCGAAAATTGCAATCCTCTCGATCCTCTCCTTTATTTCGACAAAGCGTCACTCAATTCTCTATATTCTCTTATCTCTTCTTTGTACAAGCGTATCGTATCGAAATATTTTATTGGGATAATTAAAAGGAATCGGGATAAATCACGCGTGGCCATTGTAACGCTCGATGGAAAGAATTATTTACATATCAAGCGTTGGATATCAAAAGTCGAAAAAATACTTCAATATCAATCGAAAATGATCACAATTGTTTAATAATACTTAAAGGAAGAATTTAATTTTTCTTCTATGATTTTTAGTATAAAATAATAAAAAAATATAATTTGAATGCCTTCTTTCGTAAAGGAAGAAAAAGAAATTAAAATGACGAAAAAATAGAAATAACGTCTATTTAAAATAAATAATTTTTCTTTTTGAAATTGTTATTTCGAAACAATTAAACTAAATAAAATGAGAATGTAAAAATAGACTAGACTGGTTTGATATCCAATACTTTTGAAGATATATTCCTATACCTGAATGCGAAGGACTAAATTTCTATAATAAAATATATACTTAAACTGCAATCATATGCCTCCAAGGGGGTGGATCGGGGGGTGGAGGCAGGGGGACTGGTTACGGACGGCAGTGACCTCTCTTTCGTCCACCCTCGTTGCCATCTTCCTCTTCGCCTCGTTTTATTTCGGTAAATCGTTCACCTTTAATACTCACTATTTTGTTGTCCAAATATCTAACGAGTTTCTTTGGCTCCATTTTCGGTGCCACTGGTCTATGCTCACGTGAATCATCATCACGATCCACATAACTGTAGCGTGCAATTATACGCGATTTTAATTCCTCGTCATTGACACGAGCCTTGTTACGACCATTCGGCTGAAAAGCAAAAGAGATAAATTTTTTAAATTAATAAAAATATTTATAATTTATTTATTGCAAGCAAATGATACGCGCGCCAGCTCGCGGAACATATTCCATTTCTTATTATTTTTTAAATTCAAAAATTTTATATTTTTAAGAATAAACATCAATTTTTGAATGATTACAGATTTTTAATTTAAAGAATGCACTTATTAAGTACATAATATAGAATATTCTTTTTTATTATTTTAATTTTAAATTTTAATAAAATTTGTCGCAAGAATTTCATTATTCTCATAAATAATAAAATTCTTTAGAACAATTCAATTATTTTCACTACAATTTCAATAAAATTTCTCGAAAGAAAACAATTATTTTCAAGAATTTTAATATAAATTCAATTATTTTCAACAATTTTGATGAAATTCTTTTTAAAAAAATCATTATCTCAGGGCTCGACCCACTAAAAGTATTTAAAAATACGGACTTTATGAACCAAAAATGAAAAATGACGGACCATTTACGGACTGACAAAAATATAACCAATCGGTGTCAAATAAGAGAACATTTTACTTAAAACTATAAATTAAAATTTTCATAGCTGCAAAACATGAAGATATCGATTTCTTCATGCTTTATAATAATTAAAGATGACCGAGTGATAAAATCATTTACAATTCAATTATTATTTACTTTTAATATTCAATTATTATCTAAAATTTTTAACTGAAATTTATTTTTAAATCAATTTTTATTAGAAAATTCTACTAGAATTCAATTATTTAAATACAAAAATAAATAATTTATTGAATAATTAAATGTTTCTTAAAACTCAATTTCCATAAAGAATCATAATCAAAAAATTTTCAAATAATTGAATTCTATCAACGAATTTTAATAAAATTTTTCAGAATAATTACAATTTTCGAGAAATTTGATTAAAATTGTATTAAAAATAATTCAAAATACCGCGATGAGTTTTATTATTTATGAAAATAATTGAATCCCTAAGAAGTATTTTATTACTTTTGAACAATATTTAATTTTTGGTGTAATAAATTTTACGAGGCCTTATACGGTTTAAGCAATTCTATTTATATTGACGACGTTTCGATACATTAAGTATTCTCTTCAGCTCAAAATTGATATTAATTAATTAACATACAGTCATTCACTCATTTTATCGAAAAAAGAAAAGAAACACCTCATAAAGAGAGTTTCTATTAATTTATTATTATTACATTTTAATTATTTTTTGAAAACAAAAAAAACAAAAAAAAACAAGACAATTATGGCACGTCAAAATAATTGACTTTTTTTTTAAATTTTGTTTTCAAAAAATAATTAAAATGTAATAATATATACATATATATATACATTATAATAATCGTAAGTTTCCTTTCCGTTAGCAAATTATCTGCATTCATTTGTTTGTTTTGAAAATTAATTTTTGTGGGTTATTGGCATTTTTTTTTTTCAATGTAAAAAAAACTCGTTTTATTCAAATTGAAAAAAATTCCATTCCATATTTTTTATTTTCCTAACTTTTTCCTAATTTTCATCAAAAATATTTACTTTTTTCTCATCCTTTTAATAAATTGAATTCCTGCAACGAATTTTATTATTCATCAAAGAATTTTAATATTTATAAAAATTGAATTGAATTCTTACGAAAATTTTTACAAACCATTTTTTAAATAATTGAATTCTGTTTGGAAATTTTATGATAATAGTAGATATTGAAAATCATTGAATTGCGAAAAGTTTTTAATGATAGGGCGTTGTCGGCAGTGGCGAGACATTTTTGAAATTCGGTAATAACTTTTTTTTTTGAAGACATATGCTATCTATATTATGTAAATTTGTAAAAGATAGTCTCACTAGTCTGTCTGCACAAAAGCAGACCAAATATTTATGAAAATATGAGTTCTACACAAAAAAAACAAAGCGTGTCTCGCCACTACCGACTCTCCCCTAATTAAATTTTATAAAGAATTCTATTAAAAAATTTGTCAATAATTGAATGTTTGGAAATTTTATTAAACTTTTTTGAAAATAATTGAATTCTTTTGAACGATTTATTAGAATTTTTTTAAAATAATGTAATTCCAAGAAGAAAATTATTATTTATGAAAATAATTGAATTCTGAAAAGAATTTTATTAAAATACCTCAAAATAATTGAATTTTCGGGAGTAATGTTCTTATTTATCGACATAATTGAAGTCTTAGAAAAAATATTGTTAAAATTTTTAAAAATAATTGAATTATTTAATTAAAATTGTATTTAAAACAATTAATTTCTTTCGAACAATTTTATTAAATTCTTGAAAATAATTATTCAATCCTTCCAAAAAATATTAAAAAAACATTTTTTTAAATAATTGATTTTTTCGTGGAATTGAAATTAAGTTTTTAAAAATAATTACTGTAAAATTGTATTAAAAATAATTGAAATCCTGCTATGAATTTTATTATTTATGAAAATGATTGAATAGTTGCTAAGAATTTTATTATAATTCTCAAAAATAATTGAATTTCATAGAAGAATTTTATTATTTTTGAAAATAATTGAATTATTGCGGAAAAGTTTATTAAAATAAAAGAATTGAATTTCTGTAAAAAAAATTTATTTTTTTTAAAGTAATTGAATTCTTCATAAGAATTTTATGAACATTGTTTTAAATAATTAATTTTTTCGAAATATAATAAATATTATGAAAATTTTATTAGTTTAAATAATTGAATTCTAGTGGAAAACTTTATTTGTGAAAATAACTGAATTTTTCGATTATTAATTTAAAATATTATTAAAAATAATTGAAATCATTCGATAAGTTTTATTATTTATGAAAATAATTAGATTCATGTTTAGAATTTAATCAAAAATTTTTTTAAAAATTGAATTATCATGAAAAATTTTATTATTAGTGAAAATTAATTATTTAATTATTACTTAAATTAAAATTACTTGAAATTGTTTACAATAAACAGTGCAAAACAACATTCCCGCGCGCTTGCGCGCGGATAATTTGGCTAGTAATAAATTAATAGAAACTCTCTTTATGAGGTGTTTCTTTTCTTTTTTCGATAAAATGACTGAATGACTGTATGTTAATTAACTAATTAATTTCAATTTTGACCTGAAGAGAATACTTAATGTATCGAAACGTCGTCAATATAAATAGAATTGCTTAAACCGTATAAGGCCTCGTAAAATTTATTACACCAAAATAGACAAAAACGGATGTACCGTAAATGACGCTAATTTCGCTCATGTAGGGTTAATTCGCTCAACAGAATACTATTTTTTAAAATTCGACTAGCATATTTTTTAGACAGAAGTATTTAAGATTTACAATTATTTTGGTTAATATAAATAATAAACTTTAGTTTAAAATTTATTTGCAGCAGATTCATTGCTAACTTTCAATAAAAATTATATTTAAACCACAAGTGAATAATTTTCATATTGAACAAGTATGTAGTATGAAAAAATAGGTAATAAGCGAGGGGTGTCTAGCGAATTATGATTTTCAAATTCCTAGCAAAATCCCGTATTTCCCGGACCTAAAACTAAATTATTCCCGGATTTATTTTTAAGACATTAATGACTATACTATTAAAATTACATAATTTTTTAAATACAGTGGAAACTGAATTATCCGAACTAATTCAGGCAGGATCTGGTTCAGATAATCAAAAGTTCGAATAATAGAAATTGCAATTATTTTCGTTTATATTTGTGGATAAATGATTGTTTAATAGACCTTTTCATTTCAATTATTTTCTTTGCGCATGCGTTATATGGAATTGAAGTTCCGTTTCAAGTTTCGGCCCTGTTTACAGCTATTGCATTATTCAGATATGAAAAAATTATAAAAAGTGTTCTAATAATTATTATATGTTGCATAAAAATGGAGTATAATAATTTTAACAAATACTGGAATAAATTTAATGAAAAAATTAAGGACGGAGCATATATTAATTATTTTATCAATAAGTTATTTTTGAAATATCAATAATTTATTTTAGTTTTTTTTGCATTTCTACATGCAACGTTAATAAAAACAATAAATAAAAGTGAAAGAGGTAACTATTGTGTTTTTCACATTTCATCAGCGAATAACAATATGTCAATATATAGTAAACATAACCTCACTCTGGAACCAACTCTTTTTTCTTCTTTTAGTTGACTGTTTTCTGCACTGCAGTGATATTTTTAATTGCAAATTTAACTGCGTGTTTTTATGTTTAAATTTGATACCAATTTTGCACCGGACACATTTTCTTTTCTCTATAAAAACATGAGCAAAAGTAAAGTTTTAACCATGGAGTAGTATAAGGAGACCGAACGCCCGTGATGAATCCGCGTCAAACGTGGCCGCATTTTTCATAAAGTAGAGTCTACATTCCATGGTACGCGAACGTGAACGTGTACGCGAACGTCTGACGTCACCCATGCTATTCAAATGGGTGACGTCAGCACGGCAACGTTCGCGTTCATCCAATGTAGACTCTACTTAACAGTGATTCCTCTAGGCTCACTTACATCGATAGAAGAGCCTCTCGCGGAGGAGAAGATCATTATATTTAAAAACAAAATAAGACATGACATAACCTCTAATTTTGTTTATAAAAGTGATTGTTAGTTCAATGAAGCATGTAAAAAATAAATTGTGAGTGAAAATGCCTGCTGCTGTCTGTGTAGCGAAAAATTGCAATTCTTCTCTCTTAATTATAGAGGGAATTTTAGTAACAATTAAGTTATGTATATAAACAATATTAATCGCAACAATTCTCACATATACTTACTTATTTATCTCTTTTCACTTCCAACCGAGCACTTTCAAAATTAATATTGAATAAATAATAATATATTATAATTATAAGATAATTATTAATGATAATTGTCAACTATTTCCAAACAACACTAACCTATAAAAATACCAACTGCACTGTACAATAACAATTAGCAGACGATTATTAGTGACATTTTTCCCCGTTGGGGGCGCTTCTATCGATGTAAGTGAGCCCAGAGGAAACACGGTAATGAAAAGTGCGGCCACTTTGCGTGAGTGGCGTTCGGTCTCCTTATACTACTCCATGGTTTTAACACATGTTAATAGAACAGGGCCGAAACTTTTAAAATTGGTGAACTGTCATGGTTGCTGCGCAGGCGCATTCGCGACTTCCGAATTGAAATGAAAAGGTAGACACCCATAACAACTCTCCCCTAATAAATTATCATTTCTTACTTATTTATATTATTTATAAAAAAAATTTCATAAAATTCAATTTTTTTTTAATTTTTAAATAAAAATTTATTCTAAAATAATTCATAAAATAATTTTTTCTCGATAGTTTTTCAAAATTAAATTATTTAAAAAAATAAATTTTAAATCTGTGAAGTCTAATTGTTGTTAAAAACAGGAAGAGTTTAAAATAATTAAATTCTTTTCAATGCTGAAGAATAACATTCAGAATTTTCTTATGAATTCTTGAAATTGAATATTATTCCAGCACTTTTGACAAAATTCCCTTACTTTTTCTTGACTTCCCTGAATGAATTTAGAAAAATAGTGATTTTGTGTAGAATTCTTCTGAATAATTGGATTTTTGCATGTTAATGACATGAAAATAATATTAATTAATTTTGACTAGAAAACGATTAGAATCAAAATAACAAATAAGTATTATAATAATAATATTATAATTATAATAATAATAATTATAATAATAATATAAATAATTATAAGTATATCTTCCATTATCGTCTCATTGGCATTCACGCTTTCCTATGAACAATAGTCAACCTTAAAAGATAACATGCTTAACGGAATAAAAATTTAAGTCTTATTTTTATGTGACATGTAATGTAAAAATTACATTATTGTTATATTGTTATATTATTGTTATACACTTAGATGTTAAAAATTTTTGGTATTTTAATTATAGATTTAACTTTTAGAGATGTTTTGAGCAATGCAAAGACAAAAGTTAAACTCGGTATCTATTTTTGTTTAATAAAATTTCTGGCTTTGCCTAAATTTTTACCGGTTTATCTTTTCTCACCAAATTTAAATATACTTGATTTTAACCATAAATAAATCTACAAATGGCTACAAAAATTTACGACGGGTTTTTGTTTCCACTAATACATTTAACAGGGTGTCTATCACCGGGAAAAACAGGAAATTAATGTGACCTGGAAAAACTGTATAAGCCGGGAATCGGGAATTTTCTTATCAAATTAAAAAAAAATTTTATTAAATTAATTCGCTTTTAAAAAATTGCTTTTTACTTTAATTTTTATTGATGTAATATTTATGAAAACAGACCCGAATTAGTTCGAATTAGACTCTACTATAAATCTAAAAACTGGTGGAAATTTTGGATTGATTTTTAATACATTAATATTAAAGTACTACAAATTAACAAATATTGTTCTCTGCATTTGAATTAGTTAAAAATAATTAATTTGTTAATAAAATGTCAGTCACTGATTCAAATAGTACTTAATATTCTCCTACTGAAATAGTTAATGGTAACTAATTATATTCTTTTTTTCCGGTCAAATAAAATTCCTGGCTACTTCCTGATTTTCAAGATTGGTAGACACACTTTTAAATTTATTGGTAGAAACTAAAACCCGTCGAAGACGGGTATGACAGCTAGTTATTTATAAATTGACAAAAGAATTTTATTACAATTATTGAAAATAATTGAATTCTTCATAAAATTCAATTATTTTCAAATTTCTTTATAAATACTTTACAAGAATTAAATGATTTTCAGTACATTAATTTAAAAATTTTAAATATTTAAAAAGAAAAATTATTTAAGAAGTTAGGAAACAAAAAAGCAAACAAGCAACTAACTCCAAACTGCGAACAGATTACCGGAATATAACGATTATTAATATAGATTTTTTTGGTAAAAAACTTTACTCACTGTCAGGAACGTAAGATTACTGGCAATACTTTGTCCAGCTTCTTGTCTATGAAGCGCGAGTTGAGCAGCTTTTGCAATATCGCCCCCGGCAACTGCCAAACAATGTCGAGCTTCAGCTGGACTTGCTCCTGGAAACATTTCCTGCAATAGGGCCACTTGATTCCACGATGATTCCTGTAAAAATATTTTTAAAAATGTAGAGAAATAAAAATAAATAGCTATAGGATTTGCAAGGCACGAATCAGTGAAAGTATTTAAAAAAACGTACTCTACGGACCAAAAATTAAAAATTACAGACCGATTACAGACAAAAATGTAACTAGTCCGAGTCAAATAAGAGAAAATTTTACTTAAAACTATAAATAAAATTCCTTCATGTTTCATAATAATTTTATAGTTTATTATAATAATTTTACATTATAAGAATCTTATTACTGCAACTTCTTCAAAATTATTTTCATCATTTCAATTCAATTATTATTTTGTACAAATTTTAACTAAAATTCTTTTCAAAATTTAATAATTTTCTAAAAAATTCTTTTTTAGAATTTTAAAATCCATTTCTTTACAATACAATTATTTTACGTGAAATTTCTATTATTCGGAAATTTTTCAATTAAATATATTGTAGAAAATAAAAAATTCAATTAAACTTTTTCAAAAAAAATTAATTCTACAGAATTGTTAGTTAAAAGTATGAAAAATCCAAATTTTCCAAAAATTTTAATTTGCAATCTTTTCAACATTCAATTATTGCTAAAAATTCACGCTATAATGCTTTTCATATTGATATTCCATTATTATCTCAAATTTAAACTAAAATTAATTTTTAAATCATCAATTTTTATTTGGAAATTCTACGAGAATTCAAAGAAGTTTATTAAAATTTTTGAAAATAATTGAATTCTTGCTAAAAATTTTGTTATCTTTGAAAATAGAGCAATTCCACGCCAAGTGATCATAAGAATTTTCGATGATTTTAGCACTATTGAAAATACTTTCAGAATTTGTTCCTTTTTATACATGGAATAAAAGCGTATAAAAGTTTTTTCAAAATTTTCAAAATTTTTTGAGTTACCTCTTACTCAAAATTTTGGTCGGTTTTTCAAAAGAGGCACATAACTTTTTTTCTTGTTAACTGATTAAGATAATTTTTTTTGGAAAATACTCATAATTAGAAGTACTTTAAACAAAAAAATAAAAATTTCAAAAAAAAATTTTTTTGCCGGAAACAAATTTAAAAAAATTTTTTGAATTCAAATTTTGAAAAAAATATATTTTCGATTTGAAATTTTTTTTTTGGTAAATATTATAAATAAAGTAAAGAATACTTCCTGTAAATTTAATTATGGGACAACAATAACTTTACAAAAAAAAAATAAAGTGTCCAGCGCGGAGTGCCGGGACTTGTGCATGTATTCACTTATGGCGGCGCAAGTTTCGTTTCAAATCACTCTATCTTTACCAAAACGCTTTTTCTTTTTTCTAAATCTTCGTAATTAAATTCTCTATCGATCTCTCGAGCCTTATTTTTGAATTTTTGTTTTTAAACATTTTTTAAATAACAGTAAGTATTAAAAAAATCATAAAATCGTAAAATATATTTTTTTCAGAGTTATTGATTAAGAAAATTATTTAAAAAACCTATTAAAATAATGTTTGATTGATAAAAAATAAAAAATTATTTAGTTAAAAATTGTTA
The DNA here is from genome assembly GCF_015476425.1 of Leptopilina heterotoma. NCBI lineage: Eukaryota > Metazoa > Arthropoda > Insecta > Hymenoptera > Figitidae > Leptopilina > Leptopilina heterotoma. The sequence continues at coordinate 481,850 of NW_025111180.1, read as the reverse complement.
TACAATAAAAAGTTATTATTTTGTCATAAACTGTACTTAGGGTTAAAAATTTCTATTTTTTCTGAATTGTGCAATTTTTCATTAGTAAAGTATTCAAGTATAAAAGAAAAATTAAAAATTAATTATTTAAACAATTTATTTTGTTAAGTTTTTAATTTACTATAGTTAAAATTATAAATTCTTATTTTTCTCATTTGCGTAATTTTTGATAACTTAAACACCTAAGTATAATAGAAAAACAAAAAATTTATTATTTAACCCTTGTTTAAACAGTTTATAGTTTTCAACTTTCCACTTAATTGTTTAGAAAAAATTAGAAATTTCTAACCCAAATGAAACTTCTGAAAAAATGAAAAAAGTACATAAGAAACAAATATAAATTTCTTACCCTAAGTATAAATAGTTTATGAAAAAAATAGCAACAATTAGTTGTTTAAATAATGTTTTAATAAATAATTGTTTTTTATCATCAGTAGATATATTACTCATGAAAAATTGTACAATTGAGAAGAAACTTGTAATTTCTAAGCCTAAGTACAGTTTATAAAAAATAACAACAATTAATTCATTAAAAAGTGTTTAATTAATTTATTTTTTATCAATCAAACATTATTTTAATAGATTTTTTAAATAATTTTCTTAATCAATAACACTGAAAAAAAATATATTTTACGATTTTATGATTTTGTTAATACTTACTGTTATTTAAAAAATGTTTAAAAACAAAAATTCAAAAATAAGGCTTAAAAGATCGATAGAAATTTCCCTCAACTCAATGTCTACTATTTTAGTAAAATTTTCCAAAAGAATTCAATTATTCAAAAAAAATGTAATAAAATTCTATTTTATTTTGACGAGAATTTAAACAAATTTTTAAACATAATTGAATTTCTGCGAAGAATTTTATTACTTTAGAAAATAATTGAATTTCTGCAATCATTTGTAACTTTTTCAAAATTTTCCAAATTACATCGTACAATTTACGAACTTTTCATCCTTTTTCAATCAAATTACGGACTTTACGGACCTTTTTTCAAAAAACTGACTTTTACGGACCTTTACGGGATTTACGGACCTAGTTCGAGCCCTGAATTTGTAGAGAAATAAAAATAATTTAGCAATAGAAAATGTAGAGAAATTAAAAAACAATAAAAATTGTAGAGAAATAATAGGAGAAAACAACAAATGTAGAGACGTGAAAGTAAATATCAATTAAAAATGTATAGAAATAAAAGGAAAAAAAAATGTAAAGAAATAAAAATAAATAACTATAGAAAAATGTAGAAAAATAAAAATAAAAAACAAAGAATATAGAGAGGTAGAAATAAAATAGAGAATTAATAAGAAAATAAAATTGAACTAAAAAAGGGGTTTTTTATAGTTCGATAAGAGAAATAAATTTCTTCAACCTCGGCAAAATATTCGCCACTGGAATCACTGCCAGCGTCACTTGTTTCTGAAAGATGATGAACCCTCATTCGTTGAGTGTCATTCGGAGGTAAGAGTGCTGCGAGGCTAATGTGACTTAATGGATCATGTGGTTGACCATTTTCATTATTTTTATTACCCTGGCGCAATGTACTTTCAACGTCAATTAGCCATTTTGACACAGCATCCTTCTCAATTGTTGAAAATTCCGGCAAACAAGCGGAAACCATTTCGCATAATCCATCGACATCTAAATCCTCCTCGAGGGCATTCTCCTCCACCATACTCACAACATAACTCAGAACAATATCATCAATGAAGCTGAAATTTTTTTTCAAAATATTTCATTCAAAGCTATTAATTTATATTCTATTTCTAAATTTCTTTTTTTTTTCTCACCTCAATTGTGCAGTTGGTACTTGTTTCCTAACAAAGCTAAATAATGATTTCTTAACAAGTTCCTCCTTCTCGTTCATGATTCCTCTTATTCTGTAAACAAAAATTTTTATCTTTCCTTTTATTTATCTAGTAATTAGCAAATATCAGCAAATATTCAACCATTATTATTATTAACAGAATAGAATTAACTAACAGAATTAATTAAAGAATATTAATTTACTATATTATTTATTTACATCAATTGAATAGATTACTATTTTTAATCACATGTCATTAATTCATGTGAACGTCAATTTTCAGAACAATGCGTTTAGAAAATTATTTAGGTTAATTAAAGCTTATAGTAAAAAAGTCAATATTTAATACAAGCCGGATTCACGCACACATCAAATACTGACAAGATAAACTTGAGAGTTATATAAAAAGATGAGAAAAACTATAAAAATTCCAAACAATTGATAAACAAAAGTTAAAAATAAGAATTGCAACAGTTTCTTTTAATATCAAAAAATTACGAAAAATCTCCAAAATAAAACATAGAAATGAATTGTAATTCCACTGTAACGAATCGATAAATCATTTTCTTAAATAATATTAAAAATCCCCATCAATCTAAATAAAATCTAACATCTAAATAAAAAATTTAATTTTAGGTTAAGAAATAGCAAAATCGATTGCGTTTAACAGATGAAAAAATGACACACTTGTTTTTTTCTCGACAAACAATTTGTATTTGTATAAATTAATGAACTCTGCTTGTTTCTCTAATTAACGTGTGAGATAATTGAAAACATCAAATTAAAAGGGTAACAGGGAAGGTCTATAATAAAAAATGATAGCTCCAATATAAACCAAGTATTCAGCGCCGGTGTCGACGACAATTATTGTCTTCGATTTTCATTCTTTTTTTGTTTTTGTTTCAATGCAAAATATTAATTTTTCCCACAGAAAAAATGTTTACTAACCTTTTGTTGTTGTTGTTTTTAAAAAAATGTACATTCACACAAATGATTCGCAAAGAAAAAACGATTCCGATAACAATCTAAGTATACAAACAAGTTTACGCAATTTTGACAGCTCAGTGGATACTCTCCTACAACAGGGATGTCAATCCACTTTAATTAGTGGCGCCTCCTGGTGAACAACCGCAAGGGTTGATGGGATACAAGAATTTCAAGATGGCGACTACTAATACTCTCTGTGCTGGCCACTACTATGAATATGCAACATCCCTCTCTTCTCTTTTAAAAAGGGGAGAAAACCATTCCTTGGATTTCACAAAAGGAAAATCAATATCCGGGTGCTCTCGACAAGGTATAGTTATTTTTCTTTGATTCGCCCCTTTTATATGACACGTCATATTCTCTAATCTATTTCGATATATCAAAATGAGCGTAACCTAGTTTCAATATAATCCTTACTTTATGAAAGGGTGCTTTTTAGCCTTCATCTCGCCCTTTTCTGATTATTAATATTGCATTCTAACTTTAGTTTTTCTCTTCAAGGTTGTCCGAATTATTGACAAACAGGAAACTAGAGATAGGTAGATACAGTTTTTTTTAATAAATCGTAAAAAAGAGAAGCTTCTGGTATATTTAATGTATAATTAAACGGAGTGTCTATAAAGGTACACTCTCACCTCACTGCCTGTCTGCCTGCGCAGGCAGGCGCCATAAGAGTGAGAGAGAAAAAACATTTAATTTGAATTTTCTGACTCTCTTACTCTTATGTGTTACCATGTCAACCTGCAGGCAGGCACGGCAGGCAGGCAGTAGGAGCTGTGCTAGCGCCTTAAGGCTATTCAAGTTCGGTGGGGGAAAATTCAAGATGGATGCTAACTGGTGCACCAACATTGTATAGAAAGTGTATGGGATAGAGTCTATTTTTTTAAATATCTCGCTTAAACGAAATTAACCATAAGTCTATTAGGATTTTATGTTTCATTTTTAAAGAACTATTTTTTGCAATAATAAAAATCGATTTTATTTTTTTATTGATTTTATCATTGCAAAAAATAGTTCTTTAAAAATGAAACATAAAATCCTAATAAACTTATGGTTAAAAATTTCGTTTAAGCGAGATATTTAAAAAATTAGACTCTATCCCATACACTTTCTATACAATGTTGGTGCACCAGTTAGCATCCATCTTGAATTTTCCCCCACCCAACTTGAATAGCCTTATTTGGCCCGTCAGCGGGCCAAATAAGTTACTTTTATTATTTGGCCCGTCACCCCAGTTCCATACATTTCAAGACGGGCCAAATAAAAAAAGTAGTTTATTTGGCCCGGCAGATAATAAATTAGCTGTAATTAATAACAATAGATTACTATTATTACTATTTATACAAATAGATTAATTTAACCCGTCAGCAGTCGCGCCTTTTTTAGTGTCTCACTTGCACTCTAAGAGCGCCCTATAGGTCAAGTAGTGTTGCGTGAGACTTTTTCTCACGGCGCGACCGCTGACGGGTTAATCACCAGGTATAATTCATATAATTATGATCGAACTTCACAAGTTCGTTTAATCATTAATTATATTTCATTTTACTTGTTCGAAGATACTTAGTTACTTGTAGATGTTTAGAGCAAATAAAATTTTTTATTAAAAAACAAAACAATCTTATTTTACACTTAATTATTATTCCTTAATTTAAACATTTAAGCAAGCAATCTTAATACATTTCAAATAAACAAAACTAAGATTTATTAAAGAACTATGTTGCTAAAGATCTTTTCTGAACCAAAAATTGGTCTGTTATAAAATATACTGAAAACCTTAGAGGTTTCAGACCAACCAGCGGCTTTTTTAATAATATTAATATCGAGTCCTTTAGCTAAGGCCTTGGAGGTAGATGCATGCCTGGTACTATGGGCCTTAAACTTTTCCTCCAGCCCTGCTAAAAATAAAATCAGGTCAGGCCGCCTGACCACTTTAATCCAGTTTTCTTACGATTCTGGATGGATCTCGTCAGAAATCTATCACAACTGATCAGGAGGAAGTTTAAAGTGGTCACAAGTTTGCTACTATCCCCTCCTCTTTGTTGACCCCGCCCATAATTGGTGACTATTTGAGACCATTTGTATCTCATTTTTGACCATATTTTTAAGCCACTTCTGTTTTATTTATTTAAACAATATGCAAAAAGTTGCAACAAATTAATTTTAAAAAATATATTTTATTAATTAATATCAGTTTGTTTACATACGGAACAACTTGAAACTAATTCCCGGAATTAAATTAAAATTTGGACCCTACGGGGATCGAACCCCGACGCATGACCTAACCTAGTGCCTAAACTAACTGCCCTAACGACTGCGACTACCAAACCGACTTACATATTTCTTGATTCAACTGTCTATATAAAGAGCAACTGTAAAATAGTAAAATTCAATTACCAATATTATCAAAAAATCAGAATAAACTGTTAAATAATTTTTATTAATTAATTATATTTCAATTTAGTCATAATAGGTTATGTGAATTAATAAAAATTAACATTATTAATTGAATCAATAATAAATTAAGTCTTAAACTTTACAATTTGGAATGTTTCATAAACTATAATACGAATACAGATTAATAATAACACAGGCCTGCAAATTTTGGCTTAGTTCTGTTACAGAAAAAGTGGTAGGTGATTCTTATAGCTTTTTTGACGTAGAATACGAATCCGATTTCCAAAATGGCCCATCACGTCAGGATTTCTTGTAATATTGCCTTAAATAGCCAAAAAATGGCTATTTTGGACACTTTTCGGAATTTTTTTTGGTTTTTTTTTTTTTGGTTTTTTTTTTTTTTGGTTTTTTTTTTTTTTTTTGGCTATAAGAATCACCTACCACTTTTTCTGTAACAGAACTAAGCCAAAATTTGCAGGCCTGTGTAATTATTATTATATCTGCATTTAAAATGAATTTAGTATTTAATATTAATTTAATTTAACATTATAATTTATAATAATAATGAATTATTAATGCAATATTGAAATTTTTATAAATTTTAAATTTAAATTATTAATAATCATTATAGTAAGAAATTATTCTATTAATGATTAATAATAATTTAAATATAACTGTATTTCAATTATAATGCAAATACTTCTCATAATAAGTACTGACTGGTATAGTAAATTACTAATATTATAAATCAAAATTTATTATTAATTAACTATATTAAATAATTACAAGTAAATATACATATATTAAATTAATATATTATAAATATACATTAAATAAATATATTAAATAATGTTGAAAGAATGGTCCGAATGTTTTGATTTATTTACCTACTTTTGCTGTATAATTAATTCAATAATTATACCAATTTGAAAAATGAGAACTTTTGTTAAGTTAAAAGAACAATTTTTATAATAGAATAATCCCAGCAAACACTGTTACAGATCTGTTACAGAACTGTGACAAATAATTGAAGAACATGTTCTGTAACTGGTGACTCACAGGGGACTCACTGGATACGCAAAATGTCGTAGTCAGGGGGATGTCACAGTTAAGTAACAGATCTGTAACATGGTGACAAAGATACTTGTCACAGTTCTAGAACAGTTACAAATATATGTTACTCATATCTGTCATTAAAAAATATTTGAATTAAAATTAAAAAAATATTCCACGCTGTTCTCGCATGTCATACATACCCAGAATGTTTATACATGTCGAAGAAAATTTGTTTTGCTATTTATTTAAATATTTACACTCACGAGGTCTCGAACGCAAGACGCAGCTAGGAGTGGATTAGAAATCAAACGCTCTACCAACTGCGCCACGGAGGCTCATGAAAGGAAGTTTAGAATTTACATATATAACGAAAAAACTATGAAAATGTACTTTGTAACTTGAAAAAGGATACTGTGTTTGCAACAATAGTATAATTATGTTATGTATAATATACATTATATTTAATAATGTTAATTGAAAGATGTAAATTTTCAAAGTAACAAGTATAAGGAAAGGCTTAAAAATTAATTTTTAAATGAAAGATTAAAGCAATAAATTTAAGCTTAATTAATGAAATTTCTAAATTTTTAGAACAAATTTATATTCTATAACTTTTCATTTAAATATAAATAGATTTTACAAAATAATAAATTTTCCTGCTATTACGCGTATTATCTAGTATTATAGGGTATTACACGGAGAAAAATTATTTTTAATGATTACAATAGTCTACATTACAGCTCGGATATGTGATCACTTTTTGGAATGATTACGAAGACTATGTAATATGTTAAGAATTTAGTAGGAACGATTACTATATAGCTGTTGTAAGGGATACCTTTATGTTTGTACTCCTTACAACAGCTATAGTAATTATAACAAAAAGTGGTCACATATCCGAGCAGTAATATAGACTATTGTAATCAGTACAAATAAATTTTTCTCCGTGTACAGAACTATTACAGGGTATTACTGATTATTACCTCTATAATATGTGGTACTACACTGACGTAATAATGCTCTATTACACTCTATTGCGTGACTCATACGGGAGGAGCGTACACGTTAATAATTTCACAAGTAAATACCCCCTCGATTACATTACATGCACCATTAAAACATTTATGAGACTTTTATACATAATACACTGAGAAAACTGGATAGTCAAACTTAGAGGGTTATGTTTTGAGTGTTAAGCCTGATTCTGTGGATAGTTAAGTTTTCCCTCCGAGTTTGTCAAATTAATCATCGGAGTGTCTATTTATCCCTCCGAGATTTTTACGAAAAACTTAACCTCAAATATAGTCTGTTTGTCCCTCCAGATAGTTAGTTGAATACTCCAGTTTTCTCCGTGTAATATTGTTTAAATACCCAGTAAGAAACGAAAAATTGAAAAGTATTAAAAAGATTCTATTCTTTTGAATGCCATTTCTGTCCAATACTTTTCTATCCAGTGAGAGCAATATGAAAAGTAACGATATCAATCCTCTTGAATACCCAGTAAGAAAGCAAAGATTAAGAAGCATTAAAAAAATTCTATCCTTTTGAATACCATTTCTGCCCTATGCTTCTGAATTCCGCGACAGTAGTATAATAATATAATACTAATATTATTGACATATAGAATGTTCAATTACTTTCAAATAACTGCGCACTCATGAATTTATTTGCTATTTTAAAAAGGAATAATTATTAAATTATCAGTTAAGAGGGTTAAAAGTGTTTAAAGGTCTCTGAAATTTTTAGGTTATGATTTATTGTCTAACAGAATAACGGCCCTGACTCGTTTAAATGACGTTAAATTGGTAAACAATCAATTTTTCAGCAAGTTTTTCTTTGAACACAAACACTTTTTACAAAATCTGCCACTGTATGTATCTTATAAATTACAAAAATCCAGAAGATTGCTTGAATGCATGCAGAAACGCGGTTCCAATGAAAAATTGAAAAGTGATATAATGACAGGCTGTAATAATTTCGGATGGGATAATTGGAAAGCATTCAGAAAAAAATTTTGTCTTTGTTAAAAATTACAAAAAGAATTGAATAGCATTCATTTTTAGACGAAACGTGGCCCTATCATGGTATAGAAAAGTATTGGACAGAAATGGCATTCAAAAGTATTGGATAATTTCTACTACACCATACAGAGTTTGAATTATTTCAATCCTTTTCAATTTTTCGTTTCTTACTGGGTAGTCACCATAGAAGAATAATAAAACTGAAGAAAATTTAAAGATAGAGTAAAAAATGCTACTAATAGTATTATAAAAGAAATAAGAAAGCAATTTGTTGTCAATAATTACTATATAGGTATTTTTTATAAAGTATTATGAATTATATTATATTAAAAATTATATGAACTACACCACATTGTTCGGACAAATTTCCAGAACTAGATTAGAACGACAATTGTTAGTTTTAGTTATTTATGACTTTGGCATTATAGAATTGACACGTAACGTTGTTACAGAAATGTTCTTAATTGTAATTGCAAGTATATTACAGAACTGCATTGCAACAGATGATTAGACCAGTTACATAACAATGTTCCTACACAGTTATAGGACAAGGTTGGAACAACCGTTACAGAAAATGTGTGACATTAAAGTTATGTAACTCTTACATCACATTGTGATAGAACTGTGACATAAGCATAATACAGAAATATTCTGTAACTAACTTGTAACTATGTTCTAGAACTCTGTTACAATCAGGTAATATCACAGATCTATAACTAGTTAGGAACAACTGTTCTATAACACTGTGACCTCACTGTTATAGAATACTTATATAACGTGTTTGCTGGGATGTATTCTGAAATGTAAAAAATAAATTTGAAAGATTTTATATGTATATATAAATTTTCATGAGACTTTACCAAAATTAGAAAGATGTACCAAAATTTTTATAGGTTATGTGTTCACACATTTCAGAAATAGTCAAAAATTTCAGAAATGGTCAGGAATTTCAGAAGTGGTCACAGCTTCGTAAATGGTGGGAGTAAAGTGGGAGGAGCTTGGAAAGTATTTGGTTAGGAATGGTGAGAAACGTTCGAAAACGTCAGAAGTGGTGAGACTGTTCAGGAATGTTCAGAAATTCTGACCATTCATGACGATTCCTGATTTTATTTTTAGTAGGGAGTCCTGATTTAGACATAACTTCAGCCAACGACTAATGGTCTGTGTGCTGACCTGCTTGTGAGGAACTTTTAAGAGAAAAACCTCTCAGGTTTTTTGTGACATCGATATAAATTAAAAGAACTTTTGCCACACAGAGATCTGGATCATCGAAGAAAGGAAAAAAAGCATACGGTTGGTTGGCTCCTGGCCTGGAGGTCTTAACTATTTTAGAAATTCTAATTTCTAATCCACCTGAAAGAATTTTTATGTTATTTAACTCGATAAACGAAAGGGATTGAACCCTAAAAGCAGAACCCAATGCTAATAGCATCACTAGTTTGTACGTTAAAGTTTCTAAATTCAATGTTTCGGAAGGACTCCATTCGCCTTTAATTTCTTGAGTACTCCATCCACCTCCCATGTTGAATTATACTTCGGGGCAGTTGGTCGAAGTTTATAAACTCCTTTGAAAAAACGATTGATTGACTGGCTATCCTTGATCTCGCAGGTGTTGATTAAGTTAATTGCCGATCTTAAAGAATTCAAAGTTCCGTAGGCAGCTCCTTCGTGGTATCTTTTTGCTAAGCACTTAAGAATTATTTTTTCTTTAGCTTGGAAAGGGTCCTGAATTTCCTGAATGCAAAAAATCAAACAATACTTCAATGCCGAGTCATATTGCTTATTCGTACCTGGAGCTAAAGATGCCACCATTATTTCTATTGTATCTCTGTCCAAGCCCTTTTTCTCGAACGCCTGCCGGATACAACACCCGAAACCAGGGTAAGTTCCTCTGCTAACGGGTGGGTGAGAGTCCTGCAAGGAGAAAGTAACAGGTTATCACAAGGTTTAAACACAATTAATTTTGATATGCGTTATTCATTAAAAACCGGAAACCAAGGTTGGCCTGTCCAAAGTGGCACAACCAAAATGCCTGAAGAACCTTCCTCTCTGACTTTTTTTAGAAATCTGCTAATTAAAGCAAAAGGAGGGAAAGCATACCAATGCTCCTGCTTCCAAGAGATCGTGAAAGCATTGATTGCTATAGCGCCGGGATCTCTTTCCCAAGAACAATACCTGGGGCATTTTTTATTAATTCGTGAAGCAAATAGGTCGATTGTGGGATTTCCTAATTCTTTTTTCACTATATTAAAGGCATGATTGGCTAATTCCCACTCTGTGTCCAGGTTTGAAATTCTGGAGCCCTCATCTGCAGGGTTATCCTTAGAAGCGACATATTCGGCAAATAACCAAATTTTACGAATTTGACACCATTCCCAAATTTGTTTTGACATTATGTGTAAATTTCTATGTTTTATTCCCCCATTTTATTAATATAGGCCAATGCGGTAATATTATCAATTCTCAAAAGAATCTGTTGGTTCAAAAGAGAGGAAGCAAAACATTTTAAAGCTAAAAAGGCAGCTTTAATCTCGAGATAATTAATGTGCATTAATCTCTCCTCTTTACTCAACAGGCTGTTTGCCTTCTCATTACCACAGGTAGCTCCCCAACCAGATTTAGATGCATCAGAAAAAATCTCGAGATCGAAACTGTTTGATCTAATCTTGTTTTTAGTAATCAAAATTTGAGAATACCACCATTGCAATTCCATAATCGCATCGGTAGATAATTCTGTGAGATTATTCGGATCGTTGTTGAAAAATTTTAACGCATTTCTTTTTACTAATTCGAGTTCCTTATAATATAACCAGCCATAAGCCACGGCAGGGCAAGCTGCTACTAAAACACCTATACTTTCTGCTAAGTCAAACAGTTCAAACTGTTAATTTTTGGCTTGACAATAACCTGGAAAACATGTTTTTAATTTTTAATCGTTTTTCTATAGGTAATTCTAATGTCATATCCACAGAATTGATAATCATACCCAGGAATTTACAAGTTCGTTTCGGAATTAATTCACTCTTTTCTAAGTTAACGCGTAAGCCCAGAAAAAACAATAAATCAGATAACTGTTTTGTATTATTAATACATTCCTGTTCCGAAACCCCAAAAATTAAAAAATCGTCGAGATAAACCACGATTCTAATTCCCTTTCGTCTTAAATAGTTTAAAATTGGTTTTCCTAATTTTGTAAAAATGAAAGGGGCGGACGTTAAACCGAACGGAAGGGCGTTGAATTGATATAAATTTCCTCGATATCTAAATCTGAGGTATTTTTTGTGATCTTCACACATCGGGACGCGCAGATATGCATCGCTAAGATCTATTCTACATAAAAAATCACCCTCGTAAAGTAAATTGACCGCTGTCCGAATGTCCTCAATTTGAAATGTTCTTTTTTAATAAACCTGTTTAAACCCTTTAAGTTTAAAATAAATCTTTTTGATTTATCAGGCTTGTCTACTAAAAAATAGGGAGATATTAACTGATCTTTTGTTACTGAACATTTTTCGATGGCACCGGAATTTTCTAATTTTTCAATTGCTAAATCTAAATCTGCATTTGGATTTAAGAAATGAGGTTCCTCTTTCTGGAAAATCTTATACTCAAAATTTATTCTATAACCTTTAATAATACCCAAGATAAAACTATCCTTAGTAATTTGGGCCCAATTATTAAGAAAATATTTCAATCTTGAAGCGGTTCTTACTTTATCGACTACTTCCTGGTTCTCTGTGGCTGAGACTGGGAGTAGAATTTCCTCGACGGATTCTTTTGACTGCCAAAGTTGTTTTGCTGGTTCCTGGAGGTGTTGTGATTTAAACTGGAGCTCCCCCGACTCGCCTCCTTCTTAAAGGTGGAGCTGCGCCAGTTTAAAGTCCTGATAGGAGTTTTAAAATTTGATTTAGGTTTCAATTTCAAATCTTTCGATACTTTCTCCATAGCCTTCGACGTCTCTATCAGGGATTTTAAATTGTCACCAAACAGGAAGGTAGTTGGTTCCACTTTTTTTAAGACTCTTTGAATTCTTTCTTCATATCTACCAACGAGGAAAGTCTTGCGCGACTGTGTTAGAACGGAGAATAATTCTGATAATAATTTTACAGAATTCGAAAGATTTTTTAAAACGAATTCGCGATCCAAAGGGTTATCAGCATCGTCAAGAATGGCAGAGAGCACCAATGCAACTCCTGCCAAAGTGCCAACGATGCTCCAGTCAAATTTTGATAATTCTTAAAGTGTTCATCCCTTGATAACACTTTTGGGTGAATATCGACTGTGATCTCTTGGTTAAGAAGAGGTGCTACTAAATTTAACGCCCCCTTTGTAGGAACTGATGCTATTAAATTTTCTTTTTCCTCTTTTTTGCCGATTCCTTCTTTCAATCAAAATTTTATTCTATTTAAAATATCCGGACTTAATTTAAGCTCTTCCTCCGCTTCAACAGGGTTGCAACCCAAAAACCAATCGACTTCGTTGTCTGACCCGTCCTCGGTGACTGGCATGTCGTCAGCCATTCTTTCTTTGTCCGCCATTTTTTCGTGTTTTAACACGTCTGAAGAATAAAAAGGAAATTTATTTACCTGATGAAGGATGTTATTTGAATTAGAGGAAAGAAAAGAATCCGTCCTTAACTCTTGTTTAAGGATCAGATATTTATTTTGACCCACGGCTAAAGTTCTAGACTGAAGCTCGGTCTCTTTGTTGGCAAAGTTCGTCTGTGACGAAGAACGGGAAACTAAATTTTTACCTTCAAAATTTAATTCTTCCGAATCATCCATTTCTGCCAATTCTCCATAGACAGTATTCATTTGTTGTTCAAGGTTCCTAAGAAGCTCCTGCTTCTCCTCCCTCGCAGTCCTAGCGTCCTTGTCCTCCATTTTCACTATTTTCACGAAGTGGTCGTCACTAACGCCAAGAAACGAATGAAGTAAAGAGCAGCTAAGGCATGATCCAAGTAACAAGGTCTCGCCAAAGTCGGGCTCAATTTTAACTCGGTTCGCGCACCATAAAAAAGCCGACCAATCATAGCGATTACCTGAAGCGACGACCATATTGAAGCGCTAAATTTTGAATCAAATACAGAAACAAATTTAAAGAACATAAAGAATAATAAATTAAAAGTAAAATAATTCTTTATTAAATATTAATATTTTTTATTAAATACTTATTATTAACTTGATACATAACATTCACATATATTGGTTGCTTGGAATCTTGAAAATCAAATTACTATTTATTGCAATATTTATTATTATTATTAATAACTTTATATTTATTAATATTAACAATAATTAAAAATAATAATTATTATTAAAAATAAAATAACATTCATAATAATTTATTAATATTAATTACTATTTATTGTAATATTTATTATTATTATTATCAATAATTTTATACGTATTAATATTAATAATAACAATTAATAATATTTATTATTAAAAATAAAAATATATTAATAACAATAACAATCTTATTTTCTGGATTTGAAACACATTTAAAAATACGCGGCTAGACTTTCAATATGGTCGTCACTTCGTCCGCATTCTGATTGGTGCTTGGTTCCACGTTTTTTTTGCCTGCGCGTGGCGAGACCTTGTTACTTGGATCATGAGCTAAGGTAAGGATAGAAAGAGAGAGTAGAGCGTCCGACTTTTTCTATCTCTAAACAGTGGCGTCATCTAGCAACAAGTTGCGGTACTACAAGTAACTAAGTATCTTCGAACAAGTAAAATGAAATATAACTTTTGTTTTCCTCATTGCAAAATATAATCAGTTTCTATACCTTTCGACAATTTACTCAATACATTTGTAAAAAAACATTTAGTTTAAACATCCCTATATTAAAGAACCAGTAGAACCGGGTAGAATCAGGAGCCTACTTGCTTTGAGTTGGTTATTGTCACGTAAGTTCCAATTTCAAACCAGTAGATATGTATTTTCAGCTGGTTTGAATTCGGAATGTCGTCAAGTTCAAAATGAACTGGTTTCAGTTTGAACATTACAGTCAACCGGAAATTCCAAGTAGGTTACATTGTACAATATGAACTTGTTTCAACTTGGATATCGATTCATAATTGGAAATCTAAGGTGATTACAATTGAACAGATAGTTTTGAAAAAAAATATTTGTGGAAAAAATAATAAAAGATTCTTATGACCATTAATAACTTCATATTCTTAGCACACTCCAAACATACAAACATTTTCATTAAACTGGAAGAATTAAATTAAAACTTGTACCCTATGGGAATCGAACCCCGCACCTCCCTACTAAAAATCCCTGTATAAGATCTTGTACAAGAAAATGCACACGTTCAGCAGCTGAACTTGTACAAGTTCTGGTAAGAACATGTACAATTTCTTGTACCAGGATTTGGAACAAGTTCTTGTATTAGAACTTGTACAAGAAAATGTACGAGTACTTGTACAAGAAAATAAACTTGTACAAGATCTTGTACAAGTTCTAATACAAGTATTTGTACATGAACACGTTCATGTTCTTGCACAAGTATATTTATAAATAATTTTTTTTTAGAAAATTGGATCAAGTAAATTAATAAATAATTTTTTTTTTTTTAAATTGGCATTTCAATAACTTCCCAGTAAAAAAAAAAGTATTCAGAATAGAGAAAAAGTATTGGTGGAGACGTTCGGTGAATGCGTTTTCGCGACAAAACCGTATTGGTGGGTCACGGTGAATACATTTCGCTTACCGTGAATACTTTTTTTTTAAACTCTCGATTTAAAGATTCCTAAGCAAAGTTGAGAATATTTATAAAGAGCGTAAGTGATCTGAAGTATAAAAATGACGATTGCGAGAAGGAAATAAGAAATTTTGAGAAAAAACGAAAAATTAAATGTGACAAACCTACAACGTATGATGATGAAAAGGAACATTGACGATACCGACAGAAACTTGAGAAATCCAAGTAAATGTATGTGAAACAGTAAGTTCCGTCGGTAACGTCAAAGTTCCTTTTAATCATCATACGTTGTAGGCACAGAAAAGCATATGGTAATTGATCAACATTTGACAATCTGTTTGTCACATTTAATTTTTCGTTTTTTTTTTAAATTTCTTATTTCCTTCTCGCAATAGTCATTTTTATACTTCAGGTCACTTACGCTCTTTATAAATATTCTCAACTTTGCTTAGGAATCTTTAAATCGAAAGTTTTTAAAAAAAGTATTCACGGTAAGCGAAATGTATTCACCGTGACCCACCAATACGGTTTTGTCGCGAAAACGCATTCACCGAACGTCTCCACCAATACTTTTTCTCTATTCTGAATACTTTTTTTTTTACTGGGTTATAAGCATTAAGACTCTCCACTTTAGGCAAGCCAAAAACTATTGCGCAGCTCTAAAAGCTTATAAAAGCTACTGCGCAGCCTTTAATGTTTTTAATTTTTACAACTTAAAAATAATGTTTAAAGAAAATATACAAGTACTTGCACATGAACCCGTACAAGATCTTGTACAAAATCTTGTACGGGTTCATGTGCAAGTTTATTTTCTTGTACAAGTACTCGTACATTTTCTTGTACTAGTTCTAATACAAGAACTTGTTCCAAATCCTGGTACAAGAAATTGTACATTTTCTAACCAGAACTTGTACAAGTTCAGCTGCTGAACGTGTGCATTTTCTTGTACAAGATCTTATACAGGGATTTTTAGTAGGGCTATGACCTATCTATCTAAACGCTTAACGACCGCGGCTATCGAATCGACGTGAGAAATATTTTTCGACCTGTCTATATAAACTGCAACTTTGAAAAACGTAAGTTTATGTAAAATATTATACTTTTTGTAAGTACCTATAAAAATGCAAGCAGAATTTAAGATATTTATATAGATTTGCAATATATGCTATTATGTTAAAAATATTAATTAATCAAATATTTAATAAGTTTCTGCTCAAATGTCATTTGACCGCGTTGTAATTTTTTTGCAAAAATTTGCAAAAAATAACATTTAGCGAAATAAAAAACAGAACATTCATTACAATTAAAATGACTCAACTGTGTTAAAAAAATTCCATTGATTGTGAACTACAGATTTTCATAAAATTACAAAATTCACAAAATTACAAATAGCAATAGTAACAAATTCATAAAAATATCAATTCGAGAAATGCAAATTCGCAAAAATAAAATTTGCAAAACAACAATTAGCAGAAATAATGATTCACAATAAAGCAGTTTCGCAAAAAATAACAATTAGCAAAAGTATCTACCAATTTGTAAAACTGTCAATTGCGAAGAATGCAAGTTTGCAAAAATAAAATTTGCAAAATAACAGTTAACTAAAATAAATATTTGTAAAAATGTAAATTTGTAATAATAATTCTTTGCAAAAATAACAATTGGCGAAAATGACAATTTTATGAATTCCAATTAGCGATTAATCAAACTCTTTAAATTTGAACTTGAAATTCCAAATAGAATGCATCCCCGATTCAAATTAAACCAAGATGACATTAATCCTTCACTGTGCTATATAAATTTAGAGTTGGAAGTTCCAAACTCAAGCTTGTTGATTTTTAATTTGACAGGACAAGTGAAATGTAGTATTCGAGAATCCAAATTGAACCCAGTAGATACTTGAACTTAATTTTGTATTTGGAAATGCAAGCTGATACTTGTAGTACGTGCGAACTTGGAAATACAAGTAGAAATGATAAGATTGGAAATCCATGTTAAAACAAGTCAAAAAAAAATTGAAGAGGACAATTCAAGATAGAACCATTTCAATTTTATCTTGGATATCCGTTTCAGTTACATAAATAGGATTTACAAGTTAAAACCAGTAGAATTGCTACACGGAAAAGTTTTTCAATTTGGAAAGCAAGTTGACACCAGTAGATCCATGTTCAATTTCTACTAGTCTCAACTGGTTCTTTAATATAGGGAAAAAAAACTCGAAAAAGTCACTTTTTTTTTTTTTTTTTTTTTTTTTTCTTCACTCGAAAAAGTGAGGTTATGTTAAATAAAAAAATCAAGTTTTCAAAACATTTTTTGTTCCACTGTTGGTTAATGACAAAATTATATTATAAATATAATTAAAATTGCATTCGTGTAATTAATTTTTATTTTTGAGACCGAAAATTAATTTTATTAATTTTATAATTTAGAATAAATTACTACATATTTGTAAGTTTGTGTTAAAACTAAATTTTTGTTGATTCCTTTATACCTGGTGATTAAATTAATCTATTTGTATAAATAGTAATAATAGTAATCTATTGTTATTAATTACAGCTAATTTATTATCTGACGGGCCAAATAAACTACTTTTTTTATTTGGCCCGTCTTGAAATGTATGGAACTGGGGTGACGGGCCAAATAATAAAAGTAACGTATTTGGCCCGCTGACGGGCCAAATAGACACTCCGATAATTAACACCATTTTTACTGATTTAAGTCATTATTTTTTATGTAATTTTCTTCCTGTTCCTGACGAGGATGTGTTCCGTTTAAATGTCACTGAATCAGACACAAGAAAAAAAATTGTTGAAATTAATACCTTTTTATTAATTTATAATAAATCCTATGTCTAAATACATATTTTAATTGGAATAATTTTAATATTTTTCTAATTAAAATTAAAAAGTTATAAACAATGATTCTTGTTTAAAATAATGTACAATAATGGACAGTAATATCTGAATAATGGAAATGTCTTGAAAATGTTTTAGAATAATAATTTTATGGGAGTAGTTGACATTAATGCTTGAACAATAATAAGAATTTAATTAATATTTTGCTATTTAAATTTTTAAAAGGAAAAATATGTAGATATTTAGGTATATGTATTAAATAAAATAAATATGGAAGAAGAACGTTTTATCTCTTTCTTATTTTCTTTTTAATTCATAAATAATTGATTGTTGAAATTTTCGTGTCGAAGTTTTTTCGTATTTTTTTTTGTTTATAATTATCTTGTATAATTTTAATTATTAATCTTTTCTATTTTTATTTTCTTTAGTTTTACTAATTTTATTAATAATTGAAAAACTTGAACTATTAATTTTTGTTGCAAATGAATTTGTAATTTCCAATTTCAAAATAATTTTATTTGGCACAAAATTTTTTAAAGAAATATAAATAAGAATTCGGTTATGTTTTATTAAAATTTATAATAAATTATTTTCTAAAATTATAAAAAATCCTGTGAAACAATTCAATTTATTTCAATTTTTAATAAAATTTTTCGAAAGATTTCAATTATTTTCTATATTTTAATAAAATTTCTTAAATTAATTAAATTATTTTAGACAAATTGTAATAAAATTCTGAGAAGAATTTAATAATTTTCTAAAAATTTTAATAAAATTTAATAATTAAATTGTTTAATTTCAATTATTAAGAAACACGATTATTTTAAAAACTTGAAAGAAATTGTTCATAAAATTCAATTACTGTCATATTTTTTAATTAAAATTATTAAAGAAACTCCTTTAATTAAAAAAAATTGGAAGAAATTCTTTAAAAGAATTTAATTAGGATTTTCAAAAATTTTAATAAAATTCTAGTCAAGAATTCAATTATTTTCATAAATAATAAAATTCTTCGAAGAAATTCAATTATTCCCAAATTTTTTATAAAACTCTTTGCAAGAATTTAATTATTTTCATAAATAATAAAATTCTTCGAAGAAATTCAATTATTCTCAAATTTTTTGATAAAATTCTTTGCAAGAATTCAATGATTTTCAGTATATTAATTTTAAAATTGAAAATGCGTATTTAAAGAGAAAGATTATTTAAAAAGTTAGAAAACAAAGAAGCAAACAAAAACTAACTGCGATCAAATTAACGGAATACAACGATTGTTCATTATTAGAAAAGAATTAATTATACTTTTCGGTACTTACTCATTAGGATTTATCAAAGATGATCGAATGAAGATGATTCACCTCTTCGAATCTCATTTTTTTTCTGAACTCTCACGAAAGACTTCGATGCAGAAAAATGCGACACTTACAATAATTTCGTATTTTAAAAAGAAAAAGATAGATTAAATTTTAAATTTGTTTTAGTAGAAGCGTAAGGAATACAATTTCCAATAATGTAATCAATTAAAAGTTGCATTTGAATAAAAATTTAAATTTTCTAATAAGACAAACGAATACAATTTTGTTATTAAGAGATATTTTTTAGTTTACGTTACATAAATCGTTTCTTATTGTCAGAAAATTGTAATTTTTATTCAAATGCAACTTTCAGTTGTCTAAAATATTGAAAATTAAATTCTTTAACTTTCCACTAAATAGAATTTAGTGGGTTTAACTTTTTCTTGTACACTGAAAAAAAAAGTATTGAACCAAGAAAATTTTTCTTGGTTGAAGCAAATCGTGGGATTGAATACGGCCAAGACTATTAAAGTATTGATTCAAGAAAACGATTTTCTTGACATAGGATATTTGGGAGAAGAACATATATTCTTGATCCAAGAAAATATGGAATTTGACCAAGAAGTTAGTCTTCTTATACGAAGTATGAAATGTATTAAATGAATAAAATATTTTCTTGTTCTAAGAATATATATTTTGATTCATTCAATTTTTTGTAACATTCGTTCAAGTAATTCAAGATTTAAATGAAGAAAACATTTATTTTGTGAGAGAACGCAGATATTCTTGATCCAAGAAAATATGGAATTCGATCAAGAAATTAAGTAGCATGTAAGAAATGCAGAATATATTAATTCAAAATCATTTATGTATCAAATCAAGAAAGTATGTTCTCTGTCCGAGAAAATATTTTCTTGATTTGAGAAAATTTATAGATTTCAATCAAAAAAATACTTTCTCAATACAAGTAAATTATTTACTTAAACTAGCGCCTCAGACGGCCTTCGGCCGTCTTCGTTGCTTCTATTCCTTCTTCATTTTTGTTCAATTTTTAAAAGTTCTAATGTTCAGTTTTTTAATTTAATAATTTTTTATATAAAACCAGAGCCCTCGTCGACCGCTTGGCGGTCGACTTTGTTGCTGCTTTATTCTTAATTCTATTTTAATTTTTAATTAAATTCTATTTTATATTTTTAATTATTATATTTTTATTATTTGATATCCTTCTTTTTTATTTATGATTTCATTTTATTTATAAATAAAATCATTTTATTTATAAATTTTTCTTGAGATAAACCAGACAAACCTAAGACAGCTCCATCTATTTCGTTTACATTTAGAGTGTGAGGTGCGCTATCTATGTTCTTTTTTATTCTCTATGCTTATTTCTTGCTTCGATACTTTTCGAGTTCGACTTTTTTCAATTCGAGCTTTTTCTGCTTTGCATTTTTTTAGAAAGGATTACCCCTCCCCCCTTACCCCCATCCCATCTTTTCTAATACTTAGGTCAAACATTTTTATTATTTAATTAATTAACATTTATATTTTTTATTTAAATAATTAAATAATTGTTATTTTACATATGTATTTACATTTAATTATTACTTAACACAAATACAACAAATATACCTTGAAAGAAAATTTTCAACGGTCGGAGGAATTGAACTCGGGTTGCACGCACCAGAAGCCGTCACGCTACCACTATGCCATCCTAGCCTCAATGGACAGTTTTCGAAAACTGATATTTAAGTTGCATATACATTTGAAGAAAAATATTTTCTTGGATCAAGAACACTGGCATTGTGTTAAGTAAAAAAAAGTTTTAAAGCAAATAAATAAAATGATTCGATTCAAGAAACATGAATTCTCCACACAATACTTTATTATTTCGCTTAAGAACATGATATTCTAGATTCAATACTTTTTGGTACTTCGGAAAAGTAAAATATTTGGTTGAAATAATTACATATTGAGTTCTGCCAAATACTAAATTGTTAATTCAAGAATTCTGTTCAATGCTAATAATTACTTGACAAAAGAAAATGAATTTCTTTCTTCAAATAAATATGGGATTAATTGAATATAATTTTTAATCAACTTGAAACAAATATTTACTTATATTAACCTTCGTATTTTCTTAAATCAGGATTATATGAGCGTTGAATTAAGTAAAAACTTTTTTAAAGGAAACAAAAGAATGATTTAATTCAAGATCTTACACTTAATTGAATTGAATAAATAAAATATTTCATTCCAGAAAATATAACATTCTCGCAAGAAATTAATGATTTTGAAACATGAGAATATAGAAATGCTTCAAGTAAAAGTAATGCTTAGATTAATTAATATTTCTTTGAAACAAAATAATTTTTAATTGAGTTGAAACAATTATTAACTTGTATTAATCTTCCCATTTTCTTGGCTCAAGACTATGGGTGTTAGATGAAATAAATAGTTGCTTTAAAAGAAATAAAAAAATTATTTGACTCAAGATACCAAATGACTCAAGGTAAATTACTTGACGTGAGAAAATGATATTCTTGATTCAATACTTTTTCGAGACTTGGCGCATGTAAAACAGTTCGTTTGAAACAGTAAGATATTTACTTATGTCAAACCCATATTTTCTTATTTCAATAACTTTAATCAATGCTCAAAATTACTTGACACAAGAAAATAAATTTCTTCCAATAAGAAAATATGGGTTTGTTTCAAATAAATCAGGTCAAGAAAATGCATTTACTTGATTCAATGAACTTTTTTTTTCAGTGTATAAAATACGAAATTATGACATTTGACTAACTTTTGTTCCAATTCTTTGTAGAATACTTCCTAAATTCGAATATTTTCTCAATTATACACAAATTAGCGTTGTGTTCATAAGATATATTGCTTCTATATATATCATTACATTGTACATGTACTTTCTGATCATCAATGACGATAAACTTTTAGTTTTTCGAATTCTTTTTAACAGATCTGTATTATTATACATATTACAAGATTAAATTAAAACTTTTTATTTTATTTTGTTAATTACTTAAGTGAAATTTGCAACACTACACAGAAATTCTACACAATTCACTGCAAACGAATTCTCTTGAAATTGTACTTGGTACCTTAATACAAAATACCAAAAATAAAAAAAAATCCTTAGATGAAAAAAACTGAAAATGTTACTTTTCCTTTAAACTTAAAAGATGAAAAACTAAAACTAAAATTACATTTCTTGTGACAAATATTGTCACTTGTCCATTGCGAACAAAATTTCTATCACACTTCATCTTTTTTTATTATTAATTTCTCCGCCATTAGTTTATTGCTCTCCTCGAATTTAGCTCTTTTCTCAAATTTCACTTTATCGTCAATTTCATATTGATCGCAGTCTTCGCTATATCCTGATTTTCTCGATTCCTCATCGCGTTCACTTAAACACGCCTCGGGTTCAACATCCTCGACAATATCGTGTTCCTGATCCAAAAAATCCGAGGGCACAAATTCCATTTGATCATCGGCGTCCGTTAAATCCGAGGGACCGTCAATTGTACCAAAATTCATGTCACGATCGTCGTCATTGTCCTGAATACTCCCGCCGGGATCCTCCTCCTCATGAAGGTCACCCATGAGATTATTGTCCGAGAACATTCCTCCAGGACTCAATGGTATATCAAGTGGTTCGAGTTTAATTGTCGTATTTGGCGATTCCGGTGATGTGGGCCGTTGAAGACGTATTTTCGTGAAACCCTTTGGCGAATCCAGTTGATCGGTTAATTGTCGTTTTTGGGCGCGTTTTGGACTAGAAGGCGTTGTTCCGGACGATGTTGATGGACGATTTTCTTTGGTCTCGAGTAATCGCTGATTAACTGGTTGTTTTGTCGGTGGAAGTAGAAGAGGAGGTCGTGAATTCTGTAAAGAAAAAGAATTTTAAATTATTATTATTAACTATAATAATCGTCTTATTCTTTCTTTCATCCTGTTCACGCCTGAAGTTAGTCATGATTATTCTTTTGTTTTTGCTTCCTCGTGGAGGAAGCTTTGTAGTCGTTTAATTTACAAAATTATTAAAAATCCTTTTAACAAATTTTCTTCTAGGGTAACGGGTACAGTGACCGACACCCATTCCGTGAACGACACCCCCAATTAAAAATCATGTACAAATTGCAATAAATATAAAACAAAGCATTATTAATGTATATTTGAAAAATGTTAATATTATGGATAAAATTTCAAGTTCTATGGAGATAACCTCAAAATTCACTTTTTGAGGTTATCTTCACAGAAAGTAAAATGCTGTTAAAAATAAAAATAAATTAAATATTGCTACTACTTTAATAGCTTCCATTTATTGTATTTTATAATATTAATATTTTTAAAATATTCATTAACAATGTTTTGTTTTATATTTATTGCGATTTCTAATTGGGGGTGTCGTTCACTGAATGGGTGTCGGTCACTGTACCCGTTACCCTATATAGGATTATGTTATATAAGACCCTGAACAATTGTCCGGATGTGTGTGTGTGGATCCCGTTTTTTGTGAACACGATAACTCGAAGATGTTAACGAATTTGGCTAAAATTTACCAGGTATATTTATCATAAAAATATCTCGAAATGGATTATTAGACTTTAAAAAATCCTCAGAAAAAATTTTTTTTTATCCCTCAGGCACGAAAACGGCACTTTTTCATGCGTCAAAAAGGGCGTAAACTAACTCATTTTTCACTGACGGTGAAAAAAGATTCTTCTTCTCCCTAGGGAAAAAAAGCTGGGTAAAAATGAATGTTCTCGTCAAAAATGCTGCTTTTTTACCTCTGCGCATGTATTTTTGACCAGGACAATATCTGTTTTAGCAGGGACAAATAATGCTGAACGGGTAGTAGCTTCTCAATTCAAAGCAACCAATCGCCTCCGATTCACGTTACACGCTCGGGAGAATTCGAGTATTCTCGGATGAAACCGTATATAACGTGAATGAACGCTACTCGGAAAATTGCAAATGGCTGCTTCTGTATTCTGATTCCCAAGCGTCGCCGGTTATCGTCTTTAAAGTTAAACATGAGTGATAGTGAAAATTGTTTCGATGGTGTGCCACCTGAAATTGCAGAAATTGCTGATTCTGCATTGAATGAAATTCTGCCAGAAAAGTCAAGACAAATCTATGAAAACATTTACGATGTGTACGTTGAGTGGAAGAAATCAAAAAAAGTTGAAAAAACCAACGAACAAGTTATTTTGGCATGTTTTAAACATTTATCAGAGCATTACCAACCACCCACTTTGTTTTCACAATTTTCGATGTTAAAGGCGATGATAAACCTAAATGAAAAAATAGATATCCAGAAATATGTCGAAACTCAAGCGTTCATAAAGCAAAAAAACCGTGGCTACTATGCAAAAAAATCCAAAGTATTTTCTGCTAACGAAATACATACAAACTTTTCTCAACGATGCTCCCGATCTTCATGACTTGGATAAAAAGGTAAAATTGATAAAATTATACAAAAATTTACACTTATCAGTGAAATTCTATTATAATCATATTTTAATTCGCTTTCATTACATTTATTTAAAAAATATGATTTAAAATGTGTTCATAAAATATAAGATCTATGAAAATATAAAAATATCCTTATTAATAAAATCAGACTTTTGTCTGTACATTGCATAGAATTCAAAATTTCTATTATATTCCTTCTTTTTACACTCTAAGGAATGCGAAAATACTATTAAGAAAATTATGTGTGTATGTGTATATGTGTGTATGTGTGTATGTGTGTATGTATGTCCGCAAATTTTCGACCGCGTATCACGGAAAAACGGTTCGATCGTTTGAAGTGAAACTTGGCAGTCTTTTAGGCATTAGCCTAACTTAAAATCCTAGCGATAGTAGATTAAAAAATATTAATATAGACGAAAGTTATGCCATTTTTTCAAAAATTCGAAAATTCGAAATTTTTAGTTTTTTCATATACTTTAGTGAATTGTACTTAAACTTGGTACAGGGTTAATTTTAGTGTTTTTTATGAAGATTTAATCGTCAGAATAATAACATTTTGAATAACAAATAAAAAGTGTTAGATTTAAATATTGAAAAATTAAAAGTTTAAAAATTGAAATTTTTTTGTAATTAATTTTTATACGGTTGTATTTCTTAGGTCAACAATAAAAATTTGTTGTTGAAATCATAAGTTTACTTTCTTAAAAGAATTCTATTAGGTCAGAATATTAACAATATCCATATAATTAATATGAGACTTTTGTCAGTATGTTGCACAGAATTCAAAATTGCTAATATATTTTATTAATTAATGATCAAAAAATGAAAAACTCAAATTTCATTCTGATGACTAAATTGTAATAAAAAATACTAAAATTAACCCTGTATAAAATTTAAGTAAAATTAATGACAATAATTATTTCAAAAGATAAATTTTGAATTTTAAAAATTTTGAAAATATATAGCACTAGCTGTCATGTCGTACCCGTCTTCGACGGGTTTTAGTTTCTACCAATACATTTAACAATGTTTCTACCAATCTGCGGAAAATCAAAAATACCCGGGATAAATTAATTAATAATTAATAATTAATAATTAATAATTAATAATTAGTTAATTAATAATAATTAATAATTAGTTAATAATTAATTAATTAATAATTAGTTACCATTAGCTATTTCGGTAGTATAATTATACTATTTGAATAGTCTCCACCCTTTAGCAAAAAATCAAAAATTATCAAAAATTCGAGAAACCGAATTTCTTAAAATTTAACATTTTTTTCTTCTCTTTTATATCATTAAGCTTCATTATTTTTGTACTCTTCAAAAATACTTTACTTATATTTAATAGTCTCCACCCTTTGGTAAAAAAACTAAAATTATGGAAAATTAGCAAAAATTCATAAAACCGAATTTATTAAAATTCAACATTTTTTCTTCTCTTCTATGGCTTTTGGCTTCATTATTTTTGGGCTCTTCAAAAATACTTTACCTAATTTGTTATCTCCACCCTTTGGTAAAAAATCTAAAATTATGGAAAAATAGCAAAAATGCAAAAAAATGAATTTCTTAAAATTAAACATTTTTCCTTCTTTTTATGGCATTTAGCTTTATTATTTTTGTGCTCTTAAAAAATACTTTACCTAATTTGTTATCTCCACCCTTCGGTAAAAAATCTAAAATTATGGAAAATTATCAAAAATTCAAAAAACCGAATTTCTTAAAATTCAACATTTTTCCTTCTTTTTTATGGCATTTAGCTAATTATTTTTGTTTAATGTAGCAAATTTTTTACTTTACATACTGATCTTTAAATAAAAAACTTTAATAACTTTTCCTGAAAAGCTTGCTTAAAGATTAAAAATCACTATTTTCTTAGAAAAAAGTTGATCTAAAAAAACGAAAAAAAAATTTCAAAATACATCTTTTTTAAAAATTTTATCGTAGAAATGGGTTGTATTTATCTGAAAAAGTTAGCTAAGGATAGTTTTTTCATTCATTTTACAAAAGATAAAAAATTTGCATTTTTTTGTTTTTTTGAATTTTTTGGAAAAATGTCATAACTTTTGTTCAAGTTAATATTTTTTAATCGGATAAGGCTATGATTGTAAGTTACTTTAATACCTAATAGACTGCCAAATTTCACTTTAATTGGTTGAACCGTTTTCAATTGATGCGCGAACAAAGTTTTGCATACAGACAGAGACAGACAGACAGAAATTTTTTTTACATTTTTAGAATTCTAATGTTTCAAAACGAAAAAATATATAAAAATTTTCAAGTTTGGAGCAATGTACAGATAGTAATCTGATTTTATTAATATAGATAATGTTCGTTCACATTAATAACTTTTAGTTTACTATAGCTACACTAAAAAAAGTTATATGATTCAAGTAATTATAATTATTTGAAAAATAATATCTTATTTAAAAAGTTTTTATTTCGATCTAATAAGAATTTATTTCGTTTAAATAATTTTATTTAGTTGAATCAAATAAATCTTAATTGGATTAATTAAATAAATACTTGACTCTAATAAATAAATTTATTTAACACAAATCATTTCTAAATTTTATATTTTTTCATGGATTGCTTCTAAACTTTCTATAGTTGAGTATTACATGTTATTTAGTCACATTTTAGCATAATTTTTCAAAAATACTTTCTTATAACGAAGATGTAAGTATAAAAATGTTTTGAATATCAAAAAATTGAAAAAATTATAATTGATACCAATTGCTATGAAGCTTAATTCAGTAGTATTTGTGGGCTCTCTGATTTAACTTTTAGAGATATCTTGATCAATGTAAAGACAAAAGTTAAACACGGTGTTTATTTTGGTTTAAAACAATTTCCGGCTTTGTCCAAATTTTTCCTGGTTTACTGGACGGGTTTTTTTTAATAATACATTTAACAGGGTGTTTACCAAACAGAAAAGACGTAAAATATCAGGGAATTTAATGTAACCGAGAAAAACTGGATCTACTTGCTATACAATTAGTTCGAATTAGACTGTACTATAACTCAAAAAACTGGAGGAAATTTTAGATTTATTTTAATACATTATATTGATTGAAGTACTACAAATTGAGAAATATTGTTTTCTGCATTTGAATTAGTTAAAAATAACTAATTTGATAATAAAAAGTCGGTCACTGTTTCAAATGGTATTATTTTCCTAATGAAATAGACAATAGTAACTAATTATTATTTTTTCCCTGTCAAATCAAATTCCCGGCTATTTTCCGGTTTTCTAGGTTGGTAGATACACTGTTAAGTGCATTATCAGAAACTACAACCCGTCGAAGACGGGTACGACAGCTAGTAGTATATAAAAATAATTAATAAATAAATATATAGATATATAATGTGTAACATGCATAAAATATAAACACTAGTAAATATTATTTACGTGCAACTGAACAATAAAAAAAGATAAAATAGTTAAAAGTGCATTTAGTTATTTTGAAAATTATTTAAAACTACTAAATTAATATAAAGAAAATTATTTTAAATAATTATGTTTTTAATAATAATTAAAAAATTCTTTTTAATATTAAACAAATAATTATGTTTTTAATAATAATCTAATAAGTGTTTTTAATAATAAGTAAATAATTAGTTTTTTAATTTATAAACTATGTATTTAGGTCATTGCAATTTTTGGGATATTTGGAGCTCTTCGTGGAGATGAACTGGTCAAGGTAACTACCAAAGATGTTGAACGCCAAGGTTCCCTGTATTTAATCAAAGTTCGTGTAACGAAAAACTTGAATCCGCAATCGTTTGTTATTCCCGAGCAATTTAGCTCGTATTTAGAAAAATATATAAACCTCCGTCCGAAGAATGTCACTACCGACCGATTTTTTTTAAATTACCAATCAGGAAAATGTACTGTTCAGGTATAATATATTTTTTGCAATTATCTAAGAACTTAACTATCAAAAAATTAGTGGTTTTAAAAATAAGACAATAGTACATACTGCTACTTATATTATGTTTCATTGTTTATAGGTTATAGGCAAAAATAAAATTGCCAAAGTGCCGCAGAAAATTGCACAATTTTTAAAGCTGGAGGATTATAAAAATTACACTGGGCACAGCTTCAGGAGGAGCTCAGCTACGATATTGGTGGATGCAGGTGCAAATATGACAACCTTAAGACGGTTGGGAGGTTGGAAAAGTGATGCCGTGGCACAAGGCTACATAGAAGAATCTATGTATAATAAAACCGAGATCAGTAATATGTTTTCTAAAACGATTAACGGCCCGTCATCTTCCAAGCAAACACCGATTGATGTTTCATCTTCCAAACGTCTTAAAATTGACGATAAAAATACTGATGAGTCTGATGAACCATCAGAATTCTTGCCAAAGGACACTTCGCTTCAAGAGAAAAAATTTAAATTCGAAAACTGTAATATTACAATGCATTTTAATAATTGAAAAAATCACCTTCGTGTTGTTTTATGCACTTTAGTTTCTTTTACATTAATATTATATTTTGTTTAATAATTGGCTTTTTTGTCAATTCTACGTTTCTTTAGAGTTTTTTTATTTAAATATTTATATTATTTAGGACTTTTCTGTATTACACGTATAATTAAAAATAGTAAACAATTGTATGTGATATTCTACTAGGTCTAAGTGACATGTATAATTAAAAATAGTAAACAATTGTATGTGATTTTCTTCTAGTTTAAGTCTAACTAAGAAATGTTGGCACTTTATAGTTTATTCTAATGTTCTTGTACTGCTTAAACAATTGAAGACTGTTTACTGTATTATTTTTCTAATTAAAAATATTATAATCAGATTATTTTTTAATATAAAATATTATAATCAGATTATTCTTTAATAAAAAATTTTTTTCAAATAGTCTACTGTAATAATTTATTGTTTGCTTAATTTTTTTTGTTATTTGTAAAAGTAATTATTTTACCATCGATATTCATTTTCTAAAATCAACTTTAAAAAAAGTTTTAAAAATATCTTTAAAAGTTTAAAATAATCGTAAGCGCTACGTGGGTAAAGCCTATCATTTATTTTCGAGACTGATGTTTGCAGCACGAGTTGTAGGCGCCCTCGCCTACAACTCGTGCTGCAAACATCAGTCTCGAAAATAAATGATAGGCTTTACTCACTAGCTGCTTAATATACTATTATTGACTTTTTTCTAAAAAAAATTTTGAAAAAAATTTTTTTTAAGGTGGTTATTGAAGTTAATTTATAATGAAATCTTATTCTTTGCATCAAGACTAATCGATTGGTCGATACAAGGTATAAATTATATGAGAATTTATAGAGTTAATCACAATTATAACTGAAAAATTCGCATTTTTATAAAAAAATGAGTTCTTTCCGCAAATATATGTTTCTGTATAAGAAAATCTTACTCATTTATTTCCAAAATCTTATTCTTTGCACCAAGACGGATCGATTGGTATATATAAAGTATATATTGTATTTAAATTTTTAAATTTTAAATTAATTTAATTTATTTTTTTTTAAATTATTTTTTAATTTTAAATCTAAAATTTTTTTTTTGCTGTTCGTAAAGAGGAAGCAAAATGTTCATGTAATGAACATCTGGATTTACAACTTGTTTTTAATATGAAAAACTTTAATATGAAAAAGCAATTGCGCTTGACAAAATTTTGACTTCTTCCCTGACCCTAAAGAATATTCTGATCCATTCTAAAAATGATTAGATACTCCAAAAAATATTCTATAAATTTTAATCATTATTATTTTCCTACAGGAATCAATTATTTTTAATACTTTTCGAAGAAAGTTCTTTGAGAATTTTAAAATCCATTTGTTTATAAATCAATTTTACGAAATTTAAATTATTCAGAAATTCTTCAATTAAATACGAGTTAAAAAATAAACACTTTAAATAATTTCAGAAAAAACTTCAATTAAACTTTTTTAAAATAATTAATTCTTCAGAATTGTTAGTTATAAGTATGAAAAATACAAGATTGAAAACCATTTTAGAATTTAATTATTTATTAAAATTCATGCTATAATGCTTTTAATATTCAATTATTATGTAAAACTTTAACTCAAATTCATTTTTAAATAAATTTTTATTAGACAATTCAATAATTTGTATGCAAAAATAAATAATTTATTGAATAATTAAAATTTCTTAAAATTGAATTCTCATAAAGAATTTTATCAAAACATTTTTAAATAATTGTACATATTCTTTTAACGATTTTTCATAAAATTTTTAAGAACAATTACATTTTTTCGAGGAATTCGATTAAAATTGTATTAAAAATAATTAAAAGTCTGCGATGAGTTATATTAATGAAAGTAATTAAATTATGGAAAAAAAATTTATAAAAATTTTGTAAATAATAAATTTCATATAAAATTAAGGAAAATTTTTGAAAATAACAAACAAACAAGCAAACTTCCGTTTGTACACTCGGATCGAACAAACGCGTTATTTTTGCTTGTGACATTTTGTTCTGTTTTTCGAGATAATTTGTGCTCGGCGGTGATCAGATTGATACTCAACCAATACTAAGTTATCTTTTGAGATTTCATAGAGTATTTATATATTGCCTATATTTTTATCTTGTGCGCTCCCCACATAGCACAATAGTATGAGGTAAGGTTATGTTGAATACTAATCGTAAGGCTCATAAGGTTACACGATATTTCTGTGGTAGACCTAAGGTGAACTAAAAACTTCCGCCATGGAGGTAAGGTTACATGTTAGGGTGTGGTAAGTATATATGATAAGGCTATGGTAACCGTACACGTTAAGGTTGAGATAACCTTACACGTTAAGGTTGAGGTAACGTTATACATGTTAAGGTTGAGGTAAGGTTATATGTCAAGGTTGAGGTAAGGTAATTAATAAGTTGTAAGGTTAAGGTAAGGTTGTGATAAGTTTACCAGTTATGGAAAATATTGACAAAATAATTAATAATATAATTAATAAATAAATATTAAATTAAAAAGTTAGGTTTGTTACCTACTCTTCTCTATTTTGGAAACCTGACATGAAGCAGAAAATTTTGAAAACAAATTTGGGGGGACTGGGATTCGAACCCGGGATCGACGCGCATAAACCAATCATTCTAACTAACTGAGCTAAGTACAGAACTGTCAGAAGGAAAATCAATTTTGCCTTTAAGGTGAACCAAGAATATGATTAACTCCTTAAAGGCAAAATTAATTTTCTTGCTACCAGTTCTCCACTTAGCTCAGTTAGTTAGGATGTTAGGTTTATGCGCGTCGATCCCGGGTTCGAATCCCAGTCCCCCCAAATTTGTTTTCAAAATTTTCTGCTTCATGTCAGGTTTCCAAAATAGAGAAGAGCAACAAACTTAACTTTCTAATTTAATATTTATTTATTATATTATTAATTATTTTGTCAATATTTTCCATAACTGGTAAACTTATCACAACCTTACCTTAACCTTACCTCAACCTTACAACTTAATAATTACCTTACCTTAACCTTGACATATAACCTTAACTCAACCTTAACGTGTAACGTTACCTCAACCTTAACGTGTAACTTTACCTCAACCTTAACGTGTAAGGTTACCTCAACCTTAACGTGTAAGGTTACATCAACCTTAACGTGTAAGGTTACCATAGCCTTATCATATATACTTACCACACTCTAACATGTAACCTTACCTCCATGGCGGAAGTTTTTAGTTCACCTCAGGTCTACCACAGCAATATCGTGTAACCTTATGAGCCTTACGATTAGTATTCAACATAACCTTACCTCATACTATTGTGCTATGTGGGTCTCTTCTAGGTTAACGCCAGCCACCGGGCTGTGCGTGTTATACCGAAGCTTCTTCTTCTTCTTAAATGACTTGAGGCTTAGCCAACTGTCAGAACAAACACTTAAAAGAATAAGAATTAAGAATCAAAAGTGTCCATGAAATTGGTTAATGTGAACAAAAAAAATGGCGTCAATCGCAATTCGGTAAACTATATATAAATCTATGGCAGTTGATGAACATGTGTTGGGAGGTAAAGATGTGAATTAAATATTTATACTATTGCAAATATGAGTTTAAGTTAAAAAAAGTCAGTTTAGAATCATTTCCTCCGAATACTTGAAGTAAGACACTTTAAAAATACAAATAAGTCAAAATTAGAGAACTATAGACACTGTGAGGTAAATCCTCACTTAAATTGATGCTTGAGAACTGTACTTGGGTACGGTCAAAACCGAACTCCTGATACCGAAGCATGGACTCGGATACGTCCGATATGCTTATTGACGATATGAATGAACATACACACATTGATCTGGAAATGGAGAAAGCTGCGAAAGGTTTGCTTTTCATTCAATGTAACGGCAAAAACCGTAGAGATCGCGTCATAATTCAACGTCGTCAAATCCAGACCCCTTAGCAAAGCGGGTTTGCGATGCAAGCGATAAAATCAAGGTACAAACTATTTCGACAAATGCTTCCGATAAAGCCGACGGAAAAATTCGAAAACCTTCGAAATACGAGAACTCAAACAAGGGTAATTGTCCGATTTTTATTCAGCGTGATTCGAAATCACCAGATGCATCAAAAGATCTTAACCACGTGTCGGTTGGTAAGATGCTTGACACTCTTTACCCCAGTAAAATTGTAAGTATTCACCCGAGCGGTCGCGGTAAAGTTCGTGTCTTGTTGAACGGCGGTAGAGCAGCAAATCAAATCGTGTCTGACCCTTCTTTAAAATCAAAAGGCCTAATTGCCATAATTCCTTCTAGCTTTGTTACGTGTCAAGGAATTATTAACGGTATCAGAACAGACATTTCTATTGACGATATTCCCGAGAACGCGGAAATCTTGGGTCATATTAACAAAGATGGCAAAATTATCAACGCAATGAGATTTAATCGCAAAAAAATCGTAGAAGGAAAACCCACTTCCTACGAACCTTCGACTACCATCCTTCTCACTTTTCAGGGAGAAGTGATGACTCTCCCAGAGCGTGTTGCCATCTTTAAGGGCTCTAGCCTGGTTTGTCCGTACATTCCTGACCCTCGCATGTGTCTGAAATGCCTGCGTTTTGGGCACATTGCTAAACACTGCCGGTCCAAGACTAGATGCCGTGAATGCGGTAGCTTGACGCCACATGGCGATGTGAATCAATGCGCCAACGCATCAGGACCTCCCAAATGTGTGAACTGTAATGGCCCACACAAAGCGACTTCAAAACTATGCCCGGAATTTATTTTTCAAAAGGAAGTCCGCTATTACGCGACACTTCACAAAACCTCTTTCGATGAGGCCAAACAAATTCTGCGACCGAAGAAAAACTCGAATTTATCGGGTACCTTCAACTTCTCGAAATTTCCTGATCTAGGTGATTGTCCAACTCCTTCCAGACCCCAAACTGACAATCACGAT
Organism: Leptopilina heterotoma; assembly: GCF_015476425.1. NCBI lineage: Eukaryota > Metazoa > Arthropoda > Insecta > Hymenoptera > Figitidae > Leptopilina > Leptopilina heterotoma. The sequence goes on along the minus strand of NW_025111180.1, from coordinate 447,787 downwards.
TCTCAAAGACGTACGTTCTCACAAGTATCGTCTCAAAAGAACTACACACAATCATCTTCAAAAGATCATAGATCTTCAAAAAACGCGAAAAACACATCATCATCTTTTTTCGCCACCAACTGGAACAATGGCAGGTCGCCAAGTCTCTTACCCAATGGTTTAGCAATTTCCAACCCTGCAACTAGCTCTTCAACTCACACACCTCCTCCAGTTAGTCCTTCTCCCCCCTTAGAATCCCTCTACTCCTTCCTTTCTTGGTTGAACAACCATGTCACTAACCTTTCCTTCAAATTTCAGCAGGCTAATAAAGAAGAAGAAGATTAACCTTTCCTCCAACTCCTCTCCTGAAACTGCTAAATTCAAACAATTTACACTCAGGAGGATGTACTTGAGACCTTAGCTGTCTCAATAGAATCCTCTTTAGGTAAACTTTTAATAATCTCTATTTATAGTTCCAGGAAAGCAAACGCCTGTTAACTGTTGGAAATCTCTCTTCAATTCTATTAAAAATTCAGGCTTCAGATCTGTCTTCTTAGGAGGTGACTTTAATTGTCACAGTACTTCATTCTTTTAAATAACGGTTCCTTCACTCATATAGGCCGTCCTCCGAACCCTGGTTCGGCGTTAGACCTAACTTTTGTTACCTCAGATTTATACACACTTTCTTCCTTGTCTGTTCATGATGATGCATTGGGTAGTGATTACTTCCCAATTTTTACATCTCTAGGCATTTCAATACCAATCAAAAACGTGGACGTTTTCTTTGCATAAGTATAATCTTAAAGCGATAAAAGAAAATCTTCGTTTATCGATAAACTCTAATCCTGACATTTTAAACACTTCAGATCCAATCTCTGACCATAATAATTTCACAGACCTTGTCGACAATTCAATGAACAGTATTTGTCCTCAACGTAAACCTATTCATTCAACTCAGCGTAACAATACTCTACCCAAAAGGTCATTTGTCCCTGCGCCTCACAGTGGGGCAAAATGTAGTAAGAGGCGTCAAAATTCTCTAACCACGTCAATTTTTAATGAAAATGAATGCACTTTGGTGGCATGAAGCTTCAAGTGTCACAGAATTTGAAACCCTTGCCGCATTTACAAAATTAAAAATGGCGCCTGTGCTATAAGGGCCTACAGTTGGTTATTTTCGTATTTTTTAAAAGTTATGAACATTAAAACTGAATAAATTTGCACAAATAAATTCTAGAAATGTTGCTAAAGGTATATTTTGCGACTGAGGCCGAAACTCGTTAAGAATCTGCATTGCAACTTTCAAAATTCAAAATGGCTGATCCAATATGGACGATCAAACGACAAAAATTCTTATAAATGCATATTAAAAGGAATTATTTTCATGAAAGTCTATACTCCGAGGTTATTTTTGCCGCTGATTACGAATCTGAGGTCAGATTTTCAAAATGGCTGATCCAATATATCCAATATTTAACCAATGTCCGGTCAAAATTATGAAAAATTAGGCAAATCATTCTGATACTTAGTATGCTAACAGTTTTCCAGTCGCTGATTACGAATCTGCAGTCAGATTTTCAAAATGGCCGATCTAATATGTTTGTCGAAATTATGAAAAATTAGGCAAATGATTCTGATACTCAGTAATTACGAACTGACGATTAACAATTTTATTTAACTCTTTACCATGGTAACAAAATTAGTGTAAAAAATAATGTCTAGATAGATATTTTTTATTTGTACGAAACTTCATGTATTCAGACAGTCTTTTTTCTTAAATTTGAGTGGACTTCGTTGATGCTGTTGACGTTTTTAAATTTTATTCTCCATTTTCTCATTCATGCTATTTCTTAATAACAACCTATCTTCAATTATTTTTTGTTAATATTTATTACTTTGTTCCTTTACATCATATTATGTTCAGAATTATTTTATTTTGAAATTGAAGCTTCTCAATGTTTACTGCTTACTTTTTATTGTATCTATTTTGATTTTTAAATTAAAAATTAAAAATATCGAAAGATATTTTGAAGGAAAAATTAGAATATAAAATCATCTGTATACAGCTCTGAGAATTTTAAATCTATCATTTTTGTTATTCATACAACGAATAAAAATGATGTTCTCAAACAACTTAACAAAGATCAGCTCGACAACCTCCATTAGTGCAGAAACTGATTTTTAGAAACAAATATCAATAATCAACAAATCCTTCCTTCATGTTCTAACGACCATTTTGAATTTTGAAAGTCCGACCTCAGATTCGTAATCAGTGGCGAAAATAACCTTGGAGTATAGACTTTCATGAAAATAATTCCTTTTAATATGCATTTATAAGGATTTTTGTCGTTTGATCGTCCATATTGGATCGGCCATTTTGAATTTTGAAAGTAGCAATGCAGATTCTTAACAAGTTTAGGCCTGAGTCCCAAAATATACCTTTAGCAACATTTCTAGAATTTATTTGTGCAAATTGTTGCAGTTTAAATGTTCATAACTTTTAAAAAATACAAAAATAACCAGATTTAGGCCCTTAGAGCACAGACGCCATTTTAAATTTTGGAAATGCGGCAAGGGTTTCCAATTCTGTGATACTTGAAGCTTCATGCCACCAAAGTGCATTTATTTTCATTAAAAATTGACGTGGTTACAGAATTTTGACGCCTCTTACTACATTTTGCCCCACTGTGCGCCTTGGTGGGATAATAAATATGTGAAGAAGCAATCAAAAAACGTAAATTAGCATTATCAAATTATAAAAAGTCTTCCAATTACACAAATTTTCTTGAATACAAGAAATCGGAAGCAATAGTTAAGCGCACGATTAATGAAGCTAAATCATTTTGTGAAACTCTTAATAGACATACTTCTCTTTCAAAAATTTGGTCAGTTATCAAAAGCTTTAAGCATCGCTTTACTCAACCACCAATAGCTTCATTCTCGGCAGATAAGGAAGTAATAAATAAACTCCATTCCTTAATCGATGAACTCTACTCCCCAACGGTTTTCCATGACAATTTTCCTAGCAATTTTGCTCACAATCCCTTCTTAGAAGCTCCCTTTTCTTTAAAAGAACTTAAAATAGCAATTGCTTCAGCTAAAACCAAATCATCTCCGGGTCTCGACAAAATAGATTACAACATTATCAAATACTTCCCAGATGAAGCCCTTTCAGCCTTTTTATCAATTCTTAATAGAATCATTTGTAAGTCCAAAATTTCAAAAATTCATAACTAGAAAATTTGGACAATTAAAGAAAAATAAAAAAATACGTATCTGTTTTTTTCGATACATAATAGAAAAAAAAATATTTTTAGCCGATTTTAAGAGGTCAACTTAAATCTCACGTGGAATTGCCCATATATAAATATAGTTTTGTTTGATTTCAAAAAGATTTAATTAAATTTATTCTGAAATGTGAGAAATACATTCGGGTAAAGTAGGTCGCAATAAGTCGGGGTAAAGCCGATCACTTAGTTTTTAATTTAAAATTTGGAATAAAATAATTTCACGTATTATATTTTAACAATAATAAAATTTATAACTTCTTAAAAACAAAATTGTAACCACATTTCACATTCTCTTAATAAAATATAACATTATTTAAATCCATATTTGTAATTCATGAAACCTACCCCAGTAGCACGTAATGTTCCAGTAACATTGACAACATTGACGCAATATTGGTAATGTTAAGGCAGTGTTCTCAATATTGCTGTAATATTACGTGCTACTGGGGTATATTCATTATTTATTGTTTATACAACCTATAGTTTATCAATAACAGGCCGACAAATTTTCATCAATTGCATGTTGCTTAAGGACGCTGCACGGTGGGAAATATTTAAAAGTACGCATAGGCGTAGCGAGCGATTTCTCCTCAACTTCCACTCTTTTCCCCTGTTTTCACCTCTCTTGGTGCAATTTTTTGACTTTGATAATTAATTTTAAAAAATCCAGATTGAAAATGAAAAAAAACCGGACAAGTGCGAGTAGAACTCGTACTAAAACCGAGGGTTCCGTACACTGCAAAAACAGGTGTCTATATTTGAGACACTTTTGTCCTTATTTTTAAGACGTTTTGGGATGTCTTTTAGGAAGACATTAAAAGTGACTATTTTGGAGACGTTTAAAGTGTCTTCATCCAGATGAAATTTACTGCTTGAATCGATACATAACCTAAAAATGCATGTATGCATTGATATTGCGCGGGAAACTTTCATCGAGACGAAGCAAGACGAATATTACCGAAGATACTCGAATACACAAAATGTCTTTTATTCAAAGTGTCTTACTTCGAAAACGTCTTAAATTAGCAAAAATGACTTAAATATAGACACTTTTACCGTCTACATTACATGTCTTAAATTATAAGCACTGAAAGTGACTTGTTTACATTTGTAAGACGCAAGAAGTGTCTCAAATTTTTAGACACTTTGCATAAAAGACAGATGAATTAGTCATTTATTCCAGACTAGACGTTTTCAAAACGTCTAATGTCTTAAAATAAGACGTTTTGAAGACGCTAGTTTTTGCAGTGTACCCACGTTTAAAACTTCTACTTTTTTGCTGAAAAAATATAAAGATCAACTCCAATATTCGTTGCTGTATTTTTTCTGTAATCTACAGGTGAAAATAAATAAATAACCAATTTTCATCTCTTCAGATAAAAAACTGTGGGCGCTAGGGCTAATCATTTCTACTATATTTTTCCTGTAATCTACACGTGAAAATACAAAAGTGTACCAATTTTCAGCTGTCTAGGTAAAAAACTGTGAGCGCTAGGGTGAAATACACGCTTTTTTGACGAAATTTTTAAAAACTTTGAGTTTTTCGCTGAAAAAAATATGAAGATCAAATCCAATCATGTTCGCTATATTTTTCCTGAAATCTACACACGAAAACACATAAAATAAGCAAAACTGCAGTCCAATAGGCCAAGAACTGTGAAAACCAAGGGGGGGGGGGGTACACACTTTTTTTTAAAACGAAAATTTTTTTTAGTTTTTTGCAAAAAAAAATATGAAGATGAATTCCAATAATTTTTTCTGTATGTTTGTTGAAATCTGCACGAAAAAACAAATAAAAATTTATAACGCCAGTCCACTAAATTAAGAATTGAGAGAACCAGCAAGGGTTAAAGTCATAGAGTTATTAGAATAGAGTGCGCAAGCGACCAAAATGTTTCTTAGGCGCATAGACGGAGACAGCCATACGAAAAGAAGACCCCTTTCCTTTCTTTCTCTAATAACGCATGCGCGATAGTGAAACAGCTGATGCATCGAAACAACTGTTGCTTGCTTGCAATTATATTTTTCTTTTATTTACATGACAAATAAATAATTTAAAATAAATTTAAAATTAAAATAAAACATTTATAATATTTAAAACAATTTTTCATGCGATCTTTTAGACAAAAACCTAACCAAAAACTTTCATTCTTGCACATGCGCCAATAAACAAGGTAAGAAAAGGGGTCTACTTTCATGCTTTTGTCTCTTTCTATGCGCCTAAGAATGCCTCTCACGGTAAAAGGTATAACTCGCGCACTCTATTCTAATAACTCTATGGTTAAAGTATTTTCGAGCTTGCAAAAAGAGATTTTAGTTTTTTGATGAAAACACCATGAAAATAAATTCTAATCACTTCCGCTATATTTTTCCTGTAATCTATGCGTAAAAACGAATAAGTATGCCAATTTTCAGCTATCCAGGTAAAAAAATGTAGGCGCCAGGGGGGGGGTACATGGGTTTTTTTCGAAATTTTCAAAATTTTTGACTTTTTCGATAAAAACAGAATGAAGATCAATACTAAATGTGTTCGCTATATTTTTCCTTTAATCCATTTTTGAAAATACATATGCATACCAATTTTCAACTTTCTAGGTAAAAAACTGTGGGCGCTAGGGGAGGGGGGGTACATGCCTTTTTTTGCGAAAAATGGCCAAAATTTGATGTTTTTCGTCGAAAACTCTATGAAGATCAATCCCAATCACGTTCGCTATATTTTTCCTGTAATCTACGCGTGAAAATACATACGTGTACCAATTTTTAGCTCTCTAGGTGTAAAACTGTGAATTCTAGGGGGGGGGGTACATGGTCATTTTTGTAACCGTTCCAATAGGGTTCCTACCGGGTACGGAACCCTAAAAAAGGGGGCTATTTAAGGCCGCAGTCCCATGGCAGCGTTTTGCGTTGCGTTGTAATGAGAGAGAATGCAGCAAACGTATATTTGCGTCTTTTTCTCTCCCATTACGACGCAACGCAAAACGCTGTCATGGGACTCCACCCTAAGGAAAAATAATATTTAATAGTGAATATAAAACAAGTTTTCTTATGACGATTAGATGTTTCTATAGGCGTGAATATCAATCCGCGTTTTACAAAACATAGCAAACTGACAGCTCAATATGGGAGGTTAGTCATGGCCGACTATATCAGGTTGCACCGTTTGCGTAGTACAGTAGGAATGAACGTGAGGAACAAAAATATTAAATATCAATTACACTTATTGTTTACTATTATATTTATTATTTGTTTATTTATTTATTATTGTTATTATATCTTATTATTATTTATTATTATACTTACTTTTTAAAAATATTATTATGAAAAAGTATTAAAACAATAAAGGAAAATTTTTTATGAAAATATTATTAAACAAATAAAATTTCTAAACAAAAAAAAGTAAATAATAAAAAATTATGAAATGTATAATTTTAAAAATTTTTAATGGTTATTTTTATTATTGATATTTTTAAGTATATGAAAAATCTAATTTAAATATTCCACAAAATTAGTTTTAAAGTAATTTTTTATAAGGAATTCAACGGTCATAAAATAAAAGCGGACAGAAAATATTTTGACCCTTTTTCAATTATCATTTTTCTTAAAAATTGGTGGATTTCGAAACACACGCGTAATTTGGTAGAAAATATGTTTTTAAATCCATGAAAAGAATTCCAAATGAAATCGATGATTTTCATAATTACCTAAAAAAGTATTGTTTTGAAAAAAATCTTTGTTTTTAAACTGAAAATTCTAAAAATAACACTGTTATTCAATTTTTCTATATGGAAAATTATTTGTTTATTTATTTAATATCTGATCAAAAGTTGATGTTAATTTTTCTGTATTTTCTATTTTTCATGAATAAAAATTATGATATGAAATTATTTAGAAAAATAAATTTTAAAAAATGCCCTTTTTAATAAAAAAAAGCAGTAATGTGTTGAAAAAAGACGAAAATTTAATAATCGACTTCAAAAATTGTTAGAAAAAATTTGCAAACATCAACGTCGTTTTCTCAAGACAAAAATGGTTTTCGTAATTGGAAATAAATTCTGAGTACCTCTGTGTTTCGTAAAAAGGACTTTTTTCATAAAAAGATCCAATTTTATGACAAAAATTATGTTTAATAATATTTTCATAAAAAATTTACATTACTTTTTTTTATACTTTTCCATTATAACATTTCTAAAAAATAAGAATAATATTAAATAATAATAGATAAATAAACAAATAAATATAATTATTTATATAATATTAAATAATAAAAGTAATGACTTATTATTTTTGTTGATCATCTACGTCCCTACACTACCATAGCGTAAACACTTTCAACACAAAAACGGTGCAACCTGTTATGGTCGGCCATGTCCTACATCGAGCTGTTGCTTTGTTTTTTAAAACGCGGATTCATATTTACGCTCCTAAAAACATCTAATCGTCATAAGTAAGTTTGAATTATATTCTCTATTAAATATTATTTTTCCTTAAATCGCCCTTTTTTGCATTTTCTGTCTAAATTTTTAAAAATTAATTATCAAAGTCGAAAACTTCCCCTCTTTTGGTGTAATTTTTGACTTTGATAATTAATTTTTAAAAATCCAGACAGAAAATGAAAAAAGGGCGATTTAGGGAAAAATAATATTTAATAGAGAATATAAAACAAGCTTTCTTATGACGATTAGATGTTTCTATGGGCGTGAATATCAATCCGCGTTTTACGAAACATATCAAACCGATAGCTCAATATGAGAAGTTGGACATGGCGGACCATAACAGGTTGCTCCGTTTGCGTGGTACAGTAGGGATGAACGTGAGGAACAAAAATATTAAATGTCAATTACTCTTATTGTTTACTATTATATTTATTATTTGTTTATTTATTTATTATTGTTATTATATCTATTATTATTTATTATTATACTTACTTTTAAAAAAAAAATTTTTAAACAAAATTATTTCAAATACCAAGATTAATTTTTTTTATAGACAATAATAAGACGCATGCATATCCCTTAATCGCCAAGTCGTCGAATGATAAAATAGTCGAATGCCAAGTAATCGAATGGACAAAACGTTGAATGCTAAAAGCATCGAAGCATTTATAGTCGAATGGTAAAACATTGAATTGTCAATACGTCGAATGTTCAAAACGTCGAATTATCAATTCGTCAAAAGTTAAAAACATCGAATCATCAATACGATGAATGTTCAAAACGTCGAATGCTAAAAACGTCAAATGTTCAAAACGTCGAATCGTCATTTAGTCCAATGGTAAAACCATCGAATAGTCCATTCGTCGAATGCTTAAATAGTCGAAACACCAACTGTTCGAATTTTCCAGTAGTAGAATGGTAAAGTTGTCAAATGTTCAAAACGTCGAATCGTCATCTGTTCGAATTGCCAAGTAGTAGAATGGTAAAGTTGTCGAATGATGTTCAAAACATCGAATCGTCATTTAGTCGAATGCTAAAATCATCGAATCTTCATTTAATCGAATGCTAAAAACATCGAATTTTCCATTCGTCGAATGATCAAAACGTCGAATGCTAAAAACATCGAATCGGCATTTAGTCGAATGCTTAAAACATCGAATTGTCAATACGTCGAATGTTTAAAACGTCGAATTATCAATTCGTCGAATGTTAAAAATATCGAATCGTCAATATGACGAATGTTCAAAACGTCGAATTATCAATTCGTCGAATGTTAAAAACATCGAATTGTCAATACGTCGAATGATAAAAACGTCGAATGCTAAAAACATCGAATCGTCATGTAGTCGAATGCTGGAAATATCGAATCTTCAGTTAATCGAATGCTAAAAACATCGAATTCTCAATTCGTTGAATGTTCAAAACGTCGAATGCTCAAAACGTCGAATCGTCATTTAGTCCAATGGTAAAACCATCGAATAGTCCATTCGTCGAATGCTTAAATAGTCGAAACGCCATCTGTTCGAATTATCAAGTAGTAGAATGGTAAAGTTGTCGAATGTTCAAAACGTCGAATCGTCATCTGTTCAAATTATCAAGTAGTACACGGAAAAAAAAAATCAGCCTAATAATGCATGGAGTTTATTGGTTCGATTTTTACATGAGCCCATTTTGCAAATATCACACAGGAGTTTACTAAAAATGCATGGCATTTGTGACTTTTGCCACAGCACCATGCGAAAATAGGATGGATTCCAAGCTAATCACGCATGGTAGTGTGCGTGCAATATACACAACAGACGCTCAGGTGTTTTTAGCCTAGTATTTTTTTCCGTGTAGAATGGTAAAGTTGTCGAATGTTCAAAACGTCGAATCGTCATTTAGTCGAATGCTAAAAACATCGAATCTTCATTTAATCGAATGCTAAAAACATCGAATTCTCAATTCGTCGAATGTTTAAAACGTCGAATGATAAAAATGTCGAATGCTAAAAACATCGAATCGTCAACATGTCGAATGTTCAAAACGTCGAATTATCAATTTGTCGAATGCTCAAAATATCGAATTGTTAATTTATCGAATGCTTAAATCATCGAATTTTCCATTCGTCGAATGTTCAAAACGTCGAATGATCAAAACGTCGAATGCTAAAAACATCGAATTCTCAAATCGTCGAAACGCCATCTGTTCGAAATGTCAAGTAGTAGAATGGTAAAGTAGTCGAATGGTAAAGTAGTCGAAACGCCATCTGTTCGAATTGCCAAGTAGTAGAATGGTAAAGTAGTCGAATGTTCAAAACGTCGAATGATAAAAATGTCGAATGCTCAGAACATCGAACTGTTAATTCGTCGAATGCTCAAAACGTCGAATGATAAAAACGTCGAATGCTAAAAACATCGAATCGTCAAAAGTTCGAAAAAGTTCTTTGTTTTAAGTTAATGTCTACTGAAGACAAAGAACATTTTCGAACTTTTGACGATTCGATGTTTTTAGCATTCGACGTTTTTATCATTCGACGTTTTGAGGATTCGACGAATTAACAGTTCGATGTTCTGAGCATTCGACGTTATTATCATTCGACGTTTTGAACATTCGACTACTTTACCATTTTGCTACTTGGCAATTCGAACAGATGGCGTTTCGACTACTTTACCATTCGACTACTTTACCATTCTACTACTTGACATTTCGAACAGATGGCGTTTCGACTATTTGAGCATTCGACGATTTGAGAATTCGATGTTTTTAGCATTCGACGTTTTGATCATTCGACGTTTTGAACATTCGACGAATGGAAAATTCGATGATTTAAGCATTCGATGAATTAACAATTCGATGTTTTGAGCATTCGACAAATTGATAATTCGACGTTTTGAACATTCGACATGTTGACGATTCGATGTTTTTAGCATTCGACATTTTTATAGGCCTAAGCACAATAGGTTCGCGAAAGTCGTTTGCGAACGCAAAGCATGAGTTAGAAAATGACAGAGATATATTTGTGTCCTTGTCTGTCTCATGCGTCTCGTTCGCGAACGACTTTCGCGAACCTATTGTGCGTTGGACTTATCATTCGACGAATTGAGAATTCGATGTTTTTAGCATTCGATTAAATGAAGATTCGATGTTTTTAGCATTCGACTAAATGACGATTCGACGTTTTGAACATTCGACAACTTTACCATTCTACTAGTTGGCAATTCGAACAGATGACGATTCGACGTTTTGAACATTCGACAACTTTACCATTCTACTACTTGATAATTCGAACAGATGGCATTTCGACTATTTGAGCATTCGACGAATGGACTATTCGATGGTTTTACCATTCGACTAAATGACGATTCGACGTTTTGAACATTCGACGTATTGACAATTCGATGTTTTTAACATTCGACGAATTGATAATTCGACGTATTGACAATTCGACGTTTTGTCCATTCGATTACTTGGCATTTGATTATTTGATCATTCGACGACTTGGCGATTAGGGGATATGCATGCGTCTCACAATAATATATAATATTGACATATTTAGAAAAATTAAATTTTAATGGATAATTTTTTTCTTTATTCTTTATCAACTATTCCTAAAAAGATTATTTTTATAAAAAAAATTTGGTTTTTTTATTTCTAATGATTTAAATATATATTTAAAATAAAAGTACTTTATTTTAAGTTGCTGCGGACAAAATGATATCTAAATGCATATTATTTTGGCCTCAGAAATTGAAGGCGCTCGCACAGCTCTACTGCCTGCAGGTAGTCATGGTAACACATAAGAGTAAGAGAGTCAGAAAATTCAAATTGAATGTTTTTTCTCCCTTACTCTCATTGCTCCTGCCTGCCCCAGGCAGAAAAGTTGGAGATGTGCCAGCACTAACGACTGGCATGGTACCGAACCGGTTGTAAAGTCAGACTTATGCCGGTACCGGCAAAAAGGTACCGGGCCGGATATGAAATAAATACCGGCCCAGTGGTAAATGTGGATTTGTACCGGTACTGGAGTGTGTACCGGGCCGGTTGATAAAAAATATCTGGCCCAGCACCGGCCCGGTACTATAATTTACTTCTGTTTTTATACCGCCGAAGGAGATTTGCCGGTGATAATATTTTTACCGGCCCAGCACCGGCGTAGCACCGGGCCGGTACTGTCATTTCGTTCTGTTTTATACCGCCGGAGGAGATTTGCCGGTGATAATATTTTTACCGGCCCAGCACCGGCGTAGCACCGGCCCGGTACTGTCATTTCGCTCTGTTTTATACCGCCGGAGGAGATTTGCCGGTGATAATATTTTTACCGGCCTGGTACAGTCATTTCGCTCTGTTTTATACCGCCGAAGGAGATTTGCCGGTGATAATATTTTTACCGGCCCAGCACCGGCCCGGTACTGTCATTTCGCTCTGTTTTATACCGCCGGAGATTTGCCGGTGATAATATTTTTACCGGCCCAGCACCGGCGTAGCACCGGCCCGGTACTGTCATTTCGCTCTGTTTTATACCGCCGGAGGAGATTTGCCGGTGATAATATTTTTACCGGACCGGTACAGTCATTTCGCTCTGTTTTATACCGCCGGAGGAGATTTGCCGGTGATAATATATTTACTGGCCCAGCACCGGCCCGGTACTGTCATTTCGCTCTGTTTTATACCGCCGGAGATTTGCCGGTGATAATATTTTTACCGGCCCAGCACCGGCGTAGCACCGGCCCGGTACTCTCATTTCGCTCTGTTTTATACCGCCGGAGGAGATTTGCCGGTGATAATATTTTTACCGGACCAGCACCGGCCCGATACTATAATTTAGTTCTGTTTTTATACCGCCAAAGAAGATTTGCCGGTGATAATATTTGTACCGGCCCAGCACCGGCCCGGTACCACCATTTGGTTTTGTTTTTATACGAACGAAGGAGATTTGCCGGTGATAATATTTGAGCCAGCCCAGCATCCGCCCAGTACAAAAATTTACTTAATACTTTCTACTGGCCCGGTACCGCACCGGTTGAATATTAGTGCCGGCCCGGTACTGCTGCCAGGTGGAATGTCGGTTGGACTTTATAAGCTCACTTTGCATTTACTTTCCATATGCAGGTTTAGGTTAGCGGATGTGGTGTCGACTTTGCAGCCTCAGAGTCCTGAGTTCAATTCCTCGAGTCTTCAGATTTTTCTATAATTGTTTATGTTTCTCTGTTTTAGCATTTAATATATTTACTGTTTCCAATTTAAAATTAATAATAACATTGATAATAATAATAATAATTAAACAATTAATCAGACTGACATGTAATTTTTTTAACGGCCCGGTACCACACCGGTTGTTTTTTAGTGCCGGCCCGGTACTGTGTCAGATATTCATCAGTGCCGGCCCGGTACGGTTGCCGGATACCTACCGAAGTTATCATCCGGCAATTTACCGGTACTGCGCCGGTGGAATGAACAGATTTATGCCGGTACTGGACCAGTACCTAGCCGGTTGTGCAGCCGGTAATAAACCGGCACTAAATGCCTTCCTACAATAACCGGTGGACAATTCGGTACCGGCCCGGTACGTATGCCGGATACCTGCCGCAGTTATCATCCGGCAATTTGCCGGTACCGAGACGGTAAAAATTACGGTCTTATGCCGGTACCGCCCCGGCACTTATAATCCGCCGTTTGTACCAGGCCGGTACCATCCCGGTCGTCAATTTCTACCTGGGGCGCAGGCAGGCAGGCAGGCAGTAGAGGTGAGAGAGCAGAGCTGGGTAAAATGGTTTTTCATATCTATTTAAAATACAAAACGCCAAATAGGTTTATAAAACCTATTTAAAATAGATTAACATAAAATGCAAAATGGTTTTTTTAATTTTTATTATAAAATATGTATTATGTTGACAGTTTCAAAATAAAATACCGTACCACGGTCAAAATTGTAAGTCCATCCATTTTCAAGGAAATAAAAAAAGTTTTTAAAAATAAAATTTATGAAAACTAAAATTTGTTTCGACATATGGTTTAAAAGATGATAAAATTTTGAAAATAATAAGACCTTACAGAAGTAATTTGGCCAGTTTTTATTTAGATGTTTTTAAAAAATAATAATTTTCAATGATATGGTGTAGATTTTTTAAGAAAATTTAATAAAAAAATATGTTTGAATTTTATAAATTATTTTTCTGTTTAAAAGATTGTTTCAAATTTTTAAAAGTTTTTTGGTCTAACTTTGACGACCTGCATTTTCAAAGAAAAAAATTATACGTTAATGCATTAACGTATAATTTTTTTCTGATAATTCTGCAGAATGAATGAATGAATGAAAATACGAAGATTATTATATGTAATATTACTAGAAAATTTTACGCGCGGAACGTGATATTCAATTTATTATTGTTATGCAAATTACAAATATTTTTAATCTTCAAATATAAATTTTTAAAATAATTTCATAATCAAAATTTAAAAAATTCACTTATTAAACAAAATTAATTATTACTGTTCATATTTTCTAAAATTTTAATAAATCCTTCAAAAAAATTCAATTATTTTTATGAATAGTAAAATTCTTCACAAGAATTAAATTATTTTTAATCAAATTTAAATAAAATTACATGAGAGAATTAATTTAATTATTTTCAAAAATTTCCATAAAATGCAATTTCAACAAGAATTTAAAATTCTCTAAAAATAATTTAATTATTCTCAAAATATTTTAAAAAATTTTATATAAAAATTAAATTACTTTCAATGCAATTTTTAAATATATTCGTCAAAAAAATTGAAAGAATTTAATTATTTTCAAAAAAGTAATAAAATTCTTGTGATGAATTCAATGATTTTAAATATACATAATTTTAATAAAATTCTTTAAAGAAATTCCATTATTTTCGAAACAACTTTAATTGAATTTCTCGAAAAAATTTCATTATTTTAAAATATTTTTATAAAATTCTTCATAACTAACAATTTAATTATTTCTTAAAATTTTTAAAAATTCTCGCGAAACATTTTAATTATTTTTTATAAATAGTAAAATCTTTCTAAACAATATTCAATTATTTTTTTCAATAGTAAAGTCTTTACAAAAATCCATGATTTTTAAAACAATTTTAATTGAATTCCTCGGATGAATTCAAATATTTTTAAATATTTCCATAAATTTCAATTACGTCCAAAAATTTTAATAAATTCTTTGAAACAATTATTATAAATATTAGTAAAATTCTCCGCAAGAATTCAATTATTTTCAATTCACTTTTAATAAAATTCTTCTTCATATAATTCAAATGTTTTCAAAATTTTCAATTAAAATTATTAAAGAAACTCCATTAGCTTAAAAAAAAAAAATTCAAAGAAATTCTTCAAAAGAATTTAATTAGGATTTTAAAAAATTTGGATTAATAAAATTCTTTGTGAGAATTCAGTTATTTTCCTAAATAATAAAATTCTTTGAAGAAATTCTATTATCATCAAATTTTTTGATAAAATTCTTTGCAACAATTCGATGATTTTCAATATATTAATTTTAAAATTGAAAATATTTGAAAAGAAAAATTATAAAAAAGTTAATAATAATGCAATTTATGTTGCATTATTTTTTTTATGAATCACAATTTTTTTAACAAAATTATTATTTTGTTTTAGAAAAAGAAGAAAAATATTTGCAAAATTCCTATTTTTTAATCTTATTTTTGGAACAGGATTTTCCACAAGAATTAAGACATTCAAAAATTTCGAATTCAAACCTTTTTTAAATTAAACAACTTATAAAAGTATTTGTTAAAAAATATGAAGATATATCGATTGCTCCGAGTCAAAGACTCGGAGTGATCGATTTCTTCATTTTTTATAATAATTAAAGATGACCAAGTAATAAAATCATTATTTTATATTATTATAAGAATATTGTTACTGTAACTTTATCAAAATTATTTTCATCGTTTTAATTCAATTATTATTTTCTAGAATTTTAAATTATTTTTTATGAAAATAATTAAATTCTTTAAAAAAATTTATTATTTATAAAAATAATAATTGAATTCCTGTGAAATTTTTATTATTTATGAAAATAATTAAATGTTTGCATACAATTGTATTAAAATTTTTTTTAAATAATTGAATTTTTTTGGGAAATTTTATTAAAATAGTAGATATTGAAAATCATTGAAATTATAGAAAAATGCATTTTATTTTTGAAAATAATTGATATTAGGACAAGAATTTTTTTGACATTCAGGAAAATAATTAAACTTTGGAGAAGAATTTTGTTACTTATAAAGATAATTGGGATTTTTACAATTTTTTTTTTCAAATTTTGTACATAGTTGAATTTTATAAGAAGAATTTTATTTATTTTTTTTTAAATATTTGAATTTCTGCAATTATTTGTAATTTCTCCAAAATTGAATTTTTTTTAGTGTTTTCCACAAAAATTTGAATTAGAAAGTTTTCAAATTCTATTATTTTTAAAATTGTTAATTTTATTTAAAAAAGGCAGTAAGAAGTTAGCCGCGCGCTTTATTGCGCGAATTGTTGCTACCCGTGTGGAAATTGCCAAGGTTTGACAATATTGATTATTTATTGGGTCTATAATGGTCCTGGCTTGGAATGTACCTTAACCTGGCCCTAGCTTGATAATAGCTACACTGTTAAAAAAGATTGTAAATTTACAATACTTTAATACAAAAAGTGATTGAAAATTGACAAATATTGTATATGAAATAATTTCAAAAACGCGTGTTTGAAAGATTTGTAAATTTACAATATTTTCAAACAAAAGTGTTTGAAATTTTCAAAAATTTTTGTATGGATTAACTTCAAATACATATGTTTGAAAGATTTGTAAATTTACAATATTTTCAAACAAAAATGTTTGAAATTTTCAAAAATTTTTGTATGGATTAACTTCAAATACATAAGTTTGAAAAATATGTAAATTTACTACCTTTTCATAAAAAAGTGTTTGAAAAATTTATGTGTAAAGTAATTCAATGCACATATGTTTTAAAATATTGTAGGTAAATTTACAACTTTTTCATTGAAAAGTACTTAATTTAAATTTTTTTGAGTTTTTATACAAAATAGCTTCAAACATATGTGTTTAATAATTCTGTAAATTAGTTTAAAACAATATTTATAAGTAAATACATTTTCAAATGTTGAAATAACTAAAATTTTTTTTAATCAGTTTAATTAGTTAAATTTGACAAAACTTGTTAAGAGAAAAAACATTTTGGATGATATAATATAATTAATATAGTTAGTTATTTTGTACAGATTAAAATTTAAAAACTGCTGAATTAAATAGAAAAATATTTTTCCATAAAAAATCTTCTGTGTATAAAGTATTGTTTAAATATTTCTTAAACATCTTAATACATATATCATAAATTTAACAGAAACGTGAAGAGAAAAAAAGTAAAGAATACTATGAATCGGTTGGTGAAGAATTTTAAAGATATTGAATCTTTAGAAATTTAGAAGAAGTAAAAAAAAGGGAATGGTCCACATGTTTCTCACTACTGATACTTTGCAAGAGATTTTCATAGCCTCCCTTGGTCGAGCGCGTCTAGGCGCAGCTCCCAAGGTTGATGGCTCCATACAAGACACACTATACACAGACAACACTATATACGACTAAGGGTTCAAATCGTAGTGTCGCATTTCCGTAAAAATGCTAATGAAACTTTTTTTTAAATTAATTTACATTTATTGTAACATATCAAAACACAATATAAACAGTTTAGATTTTTTATTTAAATATTTAAATCGTTTTGGTATTTCAAACAGATTTGTTTGAAATTTCAAACAGTTTTGTTTTAAATTTCAAACAAAACTATTTGAAATTTCATTCAAACACTTTGTATTAATTTTACAAAGAAAAGTTTGAAAATTTTAAAGAAATGTGTTTTAAAATTTAATAAGAAAATTTGTATTAAATTTAAAAATGTGTGTTGTAGTTTTCCAAAATTGTATATGATAATTGCTTCAAACATTTTTGTATTAAATTTGTAACAAAAATTTTTAACAGTGTAGAGCTTCTTGTTAGATTATAAGTTATAAATATATTTAAAAATATGTATTAGTAATTGTTTATGTGTAATTTGAAGTAATATTTAAACATCTCATAGCAAGATTGAGACAATATTGAACTGAAATGTTTATACTTTTAACTTTTCATTTGTAAAATTTTACAGATTATCAGTAGAATTCTACTAATTGCTATTATCAGAATTGAGTTACTGATAACACTGGTCGACAAAATTAAGGTTTTTTTATGCTACAAGAATAAACGAAAGTGATTCTTACAGGATTTTTGACGTAGATTACGAATCTGAAAGTGAAATTGTCCCATCACGTCTCAATTTTGAGAAAAACGGGGTCAAAGTGCCAAAAAATGGCTTTTATGGCACTTTTTGAAGTACAATAAAAATAGAACGCGACGTGATAAAAAGCTCAAATATGGCTTAAATGAGAGCTCAAACCCTCAACTTTAACATCCAAAAGCAAAAAACCATGTAGAAATAATTCAAAATTGTGGGGAACAACTTTTCGCTAAAATCGCTAAAATATCACCAAAATAATAGCTGTTTTACGCGCATGCGGTAAACCGTTGTTCTCCACAATTTTGAATTATTTCTACATGGTTTTTTGCTTTTGGATGTTATTCTCATTTAAGCCATATTTGAGCTTTTTATCACGTCGCGTTCTTTTTTTATTGTACTTCAAAAAGTGCCATAAAAGCCATTTTTTGGCACTTTGACCCCGTTTTTATCAAAATTGAGACGTGATGGGACAATTTCACTTACAGATTCGTAATCTACGTCGAAAATCCTGTAAGAATCACCTTCGTTTATTCTTGTAGCAAAATTTTGTCGAACAGTGTAATTAGTATAGAAAGTTACTGATTCGATTAATAAAATATAAGTTACTGATTCAATCTGTTGTACAAAAATATGACATAGTCAAATTTACTAATTTATCAGTTGAATTTAAAGGTTATGTTGATTTCTCCTTGGCCACCAGTATATTTACAGCATATCCTTAGTTCCGAAGCTTATGAAAGTTAAAATAAATCTTTAAATGTCTGCAGTTTTTCAATGTTGGGCGCATAAGTTGACTAAACATTGCATGATGAATGTTTACGGATTACGTTCACGGATTTGTTAACTTTTGTTAAAATCATATTTTGTTGAATGAAACTGAAGTTTCCAACGTTTACGTCGACGAAATGAGATAAAAACTTCAATTTTTAAATAACAATTGACTTTCCCTCCCCGATTGGATAAAAAATCTATGCAGGATGTAATGAAAAGAACAATTAAGTTTTTTTATCAGAAATTATTTGCATCTTGATCTTTAAAAAAATTCTTTTCTCATTTTGCGTCAACGAAAATGTTACTGACTTCAGTTTTATTATTTTGAGGCATTTATAATGGAATAGTTCATATGACTTATGATGACAAGAATAACCTGAAGTATCATGCAACGCATCGTACCGAGCGAGCGTGGTTAAGTGGTTAGGTTATCGGTTTACGAATGTTAGGGTCGTGCGTTCAACTCCCAACGTGTGGGGATTTTTTCTCTGTTAGTATATAGGAATTAAGTATTATAAATTACATGATAACAAAAGTAGGTAAAAAAAGATGAAATAATGAATCTCAATAATAATAAATAAGAATAAATAATTTTTTTTAAATAGTTAATTAAACTGTTCCTTTTATTGGGCCTAACTAGATTCTCTAGGTAGAACCAGGCTAGAAGAGCGTGACGTTTCAACCTAGGGCCTACAAGGATAAACAAGCTAGGACCAAGTTAATAAAGGGGAAATCTAGGTAGAACCAATAAGGGGTCGTCCATATACCACGTGGACATTTTTTAGGCACTTTTTTACCCCCCCCCCTCCCCCTCGTGGACAATCGTGGATTTTTGACGAACCCCCCCTCCCCCTGATTGTCCGCGTGGACAATCGGGTTTTTTTATTTTAAAATAGTGAATAATAAACAGATATTTAATAAGAAATACAATTCAAAATTTTTTTTTATTTATAACAAATTTCTTTAAAATTGAATAAAGATTTAATTATCTTAAATTGTTATTAAATAGATAAATACCATTTTTAGTATTATAGACAGGACTTTGGCTGCAATACATTGCCGCGAAATTTGAAAGTTGAATAAAAAGAAAAAAAGATATAAAATTAAACTTTTGTGTCCACGTGGACATTTGTATTGACCCCCCCTCCCCCCTCGTGGACAATCGTGAATTTTTGGCGAACCCCCCTCCCCCCTAAACTGTCCACGTGGTATATGGACAAAAAATTTTTTTTCTAAAGGGCTATTAGAAAATTTCCACACGGGTAGTGGTATAAATTAACTTGGATTTAGAGAATAATTTTCTAGATTTTTACCGATCTGACAAAAAGTGAACGGGTTTACCCCAATCTCCCCTATTTTTATAAGTAAATTTTTTTAGCCATTTGTAAATTTATTTATGGTTAAAATTCAGTAAATTTAAATTTGATGAGGAAAGATAAACCGGGAAAAATTTGGACAAAGTCGGAAACTTTTTAACATCTAAGTTTTTACCCAGTAGCATAATTCTTGTATCGTATCACAGGTGACTTACAATTCTTGACATCCTGCAATATCATTTTAATCATAAAATATCTCCATTTTCAATATTTCTGAAGTTCTTGCAATTAAAGAATACATTATTAATTGGATAAAAAAATAATTGTGAATTGCATAATTTTGATGTCCAAATCTTAATCAGAGTCCCCAAAAATACTACTAAATTAAGCTTCATAGTAATTGATATCAATTATAATTTTTCGATTTTTTGATATTGAAAACATTTTTATTTTTACATTTTCGTTATGAATAGTATTTTTTGCAAAATTATGCTAAAATGTGACTTAATAACATGTAATATTCAATTGTAGAAAGTTTAAAAGATATCCATTTATAAATGTAAAATTTAGAAATTTTCGATTTTTTGAAAATATTTTTATATTTATCTTAGTTATATAGGATAGTATGTTTAACAAAATTATGTTAAAATGTGACTAAATAACATGTAATACTCATCTATAAAAAGTTTAAAAGCAATCCATAAAAAAATTGAATATCTCCCGTTCTAATTAATATTTTCTAAATCTGTAAATTTATAAACCTTCCTTGGGTGAATACTTAACGATCTGCAAAATTTCATTCAAATCGGTCCAGGCGTATTTTGTGTGATTGGCGCACAAACGCCAATCATGTATGTATGACAGCCATACATATACATGAAACTTTTTATGCACTTCTTTACATTTCTTGATGTCTAAAACAACTGTTTATACAGTAAACCCTCGTTAACGCGTACTCGGTTAACACGAATTCTCTCTTAACACGAACAAAAATTGCGGTCCCGGCAGAGATGCATATAAACTGTATAGAGACTTCCTCGGTTAACACGAAACTCGAATAGTTTTTGCGGTCCTTATTTCGTTTTTAGCTCTGTTAACGCGTACAAATTGGTACCATCACACTTAGAGTTCTTTGTTCCAAATATTTTTTCACCCCTTAAAATATTTTTGATAAATGTAATAATTCTATTAATCGTTTGATCAATTAGTATGAAAACGTATTTCCGTCAAATAATACAAGAAATAGTGTTTACATTACTATGAGTGAAAGAAAACAATCGAATATCGACCTAAAAGCAAAATTATTAATTATGGTACTTTATGTTATTTATTATAAATGCCTCGATAACACGAATTATTTTAACACGAACCGCTAATTTTTCGGTCCCGTCAAGTTCGTGTTAACGAGGGTTTACTGTATTATAATTTTCAAGTTTTAAGCAATGTACAGACAGAAATGCGATTTTATTTATAAGGATAAAGTAATGGACTTGGACAAGGGATACATAAAAACTAACACTATAGACGGCCGTCGGAGGCGCTAGTATTTTAAAAAATGAAGAATTTTCATTAAATTTCAAAAAGAAAATTTTTTAAAGCATGGGTAAAGAAAATTTCACGCGCGCTTGCGCGCGTGTAGTTTTACTACTACGTTTATGCAATTTTTAAAAATAATTAATTATTCTAGATATGAATTAGGTATTTATTGTTGTATTTAAATAATTGAATTCTGATAAGAATTGATTTAAAAAAGAATTTTAGTTAAAACTTTAGAAAATAATTATATTTCAAA
Source organism: Leptopilina heterotoma (assembly GCF_015476425.1). NCBI lineage: Eukaryota > Metazoa > Arthropoda > Insecta > Hymenoptera > Figitidae > Leptopilina > Leptopilina heterotoma. The sequence continues at coordinate 425,905 of NW_025111180.1, read as the reverse complement.
AAGTTTTTAAATATATATGTCGTAGGCAGATAGCAGAATCCGGCAGTATGCAAACTACCTAGGCAGTTTGTAAACCGCGGGCAGTTAGTAAAATACCTAAATTTGAATGTATGAAAACAGGCAATATGCAAAATGCCTAGGCAGTTTACATACTGCCAAAGACGTTTCAGGCAAATAGAAGAATGTATTGAAAGTCGCAATACTCAATATTTAAAATATGAAAATATTATTGACAGTAACCGAAAATTGTAATTGATTAAGATTTATTAATATAGCATGTACAAAATAAACTAACATAATATTGATAGAATTTATTGAAAATAATACTATTGTTTCTTACATTTATATATTACTGAATTATTTGGGCCCTAATTATACTTTAGTTTGCAATTATCGTTCTTAGACTTCAGATTGTCTATCTATAATTTCTCAATTACGTTTATTCTTATTAACCATTTTTGAAAATGGAAGAAAGTGCAGTGAACGAGATGCAATTTCAAGAGAAATTAATATTAGCTTTTAAACAGCAAAGTGGAGCAAGAGCAATGTGGGATAGGGCACGGTTAGACAGTGTTAAATGCGGATCAAGATGTCACAAATCTATAAATTGTTGCAACAAGTAATAACAGGATAAAAGTTGTATTTCCTTTAGAATAAGTTATTCTAATTAAAAAAATTTGCGACTTTCAATACATTCTTCTATTTGCCTGAAACGTCTTTGGCAGTATGTAAACTGCCTAGGCATTTTGCATATTGCCTGTTTTCATACATTCAAATTTAGGTATTTTACTAACTGCCCGCGGTTTACAAACTGCCTAGGTAGTTTGCATACTGCCGGATTCTGCTATCTGCCTACGACATATATATATATATATATATATATATATATATATATATATTTCAATCTTTAAAATTCTAATAGCTATAAGAGTATCATAATATTTAAATATAAAAAATAATTAATTTGTTAGCTTCCTTAAAAACTACAAGTTTTGAATAATATTATTCATAAATTCTAAAAAAAATAATTGAATTTTGGAAGACTTGCAGTTTAAATTTTTATAAAAAATTTTTCCAATGGTTTTACATTAGGTCCATTCAAGTATTACGTAAGCATATTTTAGAGGTTTTAAGACCCCCCCTCCCCCATCGTAAGATTTTTTATATGCATTAGCGCCATTTACTTTAAGCAAATAAAGAATAATAAGTATTTATAATATTTTATATAATAATATACACTGTTAGAAATTTCTGTAATTTTACAGCAACTTTACAGTACAAACGTACTGTGAATTTACAGTTTTTGCTGTAATAACACATAAATAACACATAGTAAATTCACAAAAATGTTGTAATTTTTACAGTAAAACCTTACAAATACAGCAAAATTTCATTGTATTTGAATAATTCACAGCAAAAAAAAATTGTACTTTTTATTTACAGTAAATTGTTTGCGAAATCACAGTATAAAACTCAAAGAATTTTACAGATATTCATTTTGTGATTTTAGCTGAGGTTTTTTACATTATAACTATAGCATTGACTGAATTTTAACCTTATAAGAATATGATTTTAAGTCCTAAAAATATAGCTGAATCATTTTTTAAGCTTAAAAATAGTTTCAATAAAAACTATTTTTTAAGCTTAAAAATAGTTTCAATAAAAACTATTTTTTAAGCTTAAAAATAGTTTCAATAAAAACTATTTTTTAAGCTTAAAAATAGTTTCAATAAAAACTATTTTTTAAGCTTAAAAATAGTTTCAATAAAAACTATTTTTTAATTATATTGCATTTTAGTAGTGAATAATTTTAGACTGAAAAGAAGAATAGAGTATGGTACACATGTTTCTTATATTTGATACTGTAACAGATTTAGTTTATTTTTATTTTTTGTCTCATGCAAAATTTTAATTTAACTTTACTTTAGTTCGGAGATGTGTAATTTTAATAAATATAACATTAATTTTTATAATTTGACAAAAAGATAATATTTTATTTCTTATTAATTTGCGATTATTACATTAAATTAATTCATTTTTAACTGTCGATCGAAGAAAAGTCATTCAACATTCATATAATAAATAATTTGATTATTATAATGACTATTTCGCATCGGGACAATATATACATAATACTTTGCAAGAGACTTTCATAGCCTCCCTTGGTCGAGCGCGTCTAGGCGCAGCTCCCAAGGTTGATGGCTCCATACAAGATAGACAACACTACACAGAAAAAAATGCGAATGGTAAAAACAACCACATTTGTGTAGTTAGAAAAAAAGTAGTTAAAACTACCATATTGAGCAGCATTTTAACTACACTTCCTCAGTTAGTGGAACCAAAAAGAAGTAGCTGGTTTTATGTAGTTAAAATAACTACTTTACTTAGTTGAAATAACTAACAGATGCTTGTAAATGGCTCAACTATAGTGTAGTAGTAAAAACTATTATTAAAAATAGTTAATTTTACTATTGTGGTAGCAAAAATAACTATTTTGTATTAGTTGCAAACAAAATGAGACTTACTGTTTTTATATAGTAAATACAACCTCTGAAAGTTGTTACTTTTATGATTTATGTAGTTAAAACAACTATTTCTTACTATAGTTGCAGAGAAAGAAAGAAATTTACTGTTTTCATATAGTAAAATCAATTGTTGAAAATAGTTATTTTTACTATTTATGCAGTTGAAAAGATCATTTTTTTCTACAGAGAAAAAACGTGAGTGGTAAAAGCATCCACATATGTGCAGTTAAAAAAATATAGTTAAAACTAATATATTCAGCAGCATTTTAACTAAACTTCCATAGTTAGTGGAACTAAAATTGAATAGTAGGTTTTATGTAGTTAAAATTACTACTACACGTTATGATTGTGAATAACTCAACAATAGTGCAGTAGTTAAAAGTACTGTTAAAAATAGTTATTTTCGGAATTTCTGTAGTAGAAATATCCATTTCTTGCTATTTGCAAACACGGAGAGAAGAGTTATAGTGAGTTGTACTATTACGCATTTAGTAAGAAAATTTGAGTTGTGACAAATAAATATTAAGTAAAGGTTACAAAACAGCGTTCAATTTTTTTTTTTTGTCGATCGAACTAAACATAGTAGTAAGGATGAATGTCTGCTCAGTAAAGCAGACAAAACTAATTCTGTTTACATTTTTAATCTTATTATCAATTGAACTTTAAAAAAAATTTTAAAATTAATTAAAAAGCTACCTATTAAAAATTAAACGAAATCGAGAAAAAATATTATTTTTCAAAACTTTATTTGCAGTGTTATACTTATTATTTATGCTTGTTATTACAACAAATATTAGGTTATTGTTATCATAATAATTATAAAAAAAAGTTTAGCTGTTTATTCAAATATGCGACAAATATATTTTGTAAAGAAATAATTATAGCTCTTATAATTTTTTCTATTTAACTAAACAATTACAGAAATTATAATTTTTAAATTGATTTATTATTGTTACCTTAAATCACCGTCAGTGTATTTTTGTAAAATATTACTTGATTTTCTTCTCGTTCCCCATATATAATAAATTTTTGGAAAAATAATTAATTAATAATAATTATTTCTAAATAATTAATTATTTATAAAGTGTTAACTATTATATTAATTATTATAAAAGAGGTTAAATTTTATTTTGGTAAATTGTAAACAGAATCGCAGATATGACAATTTATATCGTAGACGATACTAATGAAGTTAGTAGTCTTAATAACTAAACGGCCGTTTAGTGAAGTTTACTTTTTGTTTTGTTGAACGAAAATGTCACCATATTGTTTAGTAACTATGACTCAGGGCTGAGTGAGATTGACTACTTTCTTCTCTCCGTGAAATGAATTAAAATTTACTGTTCCAAAGAGTAAGAACAACCGCTGGAATTTGTTATTTTTGTGTTTAATGTAGTTAAAAGAACCAATTTCTTACTAGCTTTTAATAATTTATCTCTATGGTGGTAAGAAACATTTATTTTTATAACTACAAAAGTCATAAAAGTAACAATTTTTATGTTATTTTTACTATATGAAAATAGTAAGTTTAATTTTTTTATAACTAGTAAAAAGTGGATAATTTTACTACAGAAATTCTGAAAATAACTATTTTCAACAGTACTTTTAACTACTGCAATATCGTTGAGTCATTTAAAATCATATGCTGGCTACATTTCAACTAAGTCCTTGAGCTTAAAAAATTAGTTACTGCAACTAAACGGAGTAGTTATTATGACTGAATCTAAGAAGAATGTCCTCAAGTACAATGCCAGTCATCGTAGCGTGCGAGCGTGGTTAGGTGGTTAGGTTATCGGTTTGCGAATTTTAGGGTCGTGCGTTCAATCCCCGGCGTTTGGGGATTTTTCTCTGTTAGGTGTATAAGAATTTAATATATAAATTATATATGAACAAAAATAGGTAAGAGAAAATGTAAAAAAATGGACCTCAATAATAATAAAAAACAAATAAATAATTTCATTTTACTACTTTAAATAGTTAATTTAACTATTTTTTACAGTTGTTACAACTACAATTTGTTACGGGCGCCTATAGGAACTATGAAAATTTAGTTACTGCAACTAAATGAAGCAGTTAGTATGACTAACAACAAATAGTTAAGATAACTGTTTTAGTAGTTAAATTTACTGTAAAAATGGTATTTATTACTACATTTTACAGTTAGACTAACTATTCTGTCATAGTTCATTTTACTAAATAATGTTACGGGCGCCTATAGGAACTACAGGAAATAGTAAAAAAGTAGTCAAATTTACCATATTTTTTTTTGTGTGTATATACGACTAAGGGTTCAAATCGTGGCGTCGCATTTCCGTAATAATGATAATAAAATGCTAATAAAACTTTTTTTTTAGTTAATTTACTTTTATTATAACATATCAGAAAACAATATAAACAGTTTTGATTTTTTATGTAAATATTCAAATGGTAGAATTTCCGAATTAATAGTAGGGAATATTTCCGAAATACATGGTATACTGTAAATTTACAGCACTTTAGTGAAGTAAAATTACATTATTATTTTGATGGATAATTGTTTCTTGTACTTTTGCTGTAAAATCACAACAGAATTTTCTAACAGTGTATATATAATAATATTTATAATAATAAAAATTTTATTTAAATAAGTATGTAGTATATGAAATTATGTAGGGGAGAGGTACAGATACAGATTTAGGTTATAATACCAAATAGTTTATTGGCATTTTGTTGTATCATTAATACCAAACTTTTTATTCAATAGAAGCGCGATAACTCCTGTTTTTTTCGGTAGAACTAGAGCAAACCAATTTTTTAGTTAAAAAGTGGTTTTCAGGATTTCTGTTTAGTGCATTTAGAGTATTTTTTAGTGTCAGAAAAAAGTGGGGATAACATGTACATTTCTGTTTAGTTTATTTAGAGTATTTTTTTGTGTCCGAAAAAAGTGCGGATAACATGTACATCTCAATTTTTGTTCTACTTTAATGTTCCGACGGAAATTTAGGCATATGTTAACATCTACCAATAATTTCAAAGCATTAAGAAAATAACAACTTGGTCTGCACTGACATGCTGTGGTACGCAGGTTGAGACGCTCACGGTGTGAAAATAGTATTATGTCATTAAAATTCATTTTGAATCCACAATTTTCAAGTGTTTTACATTTTCTGCACCTGTAAAAGTTGCGAAGATGAAGATTTTGATTAATTATTTTTGTTCAAGATAAAATTTTATTTTTTATTCCCTTCTTTAAGTTAATTTTTAAAGTTTTAATTTTTTTTCTTTGGGCTAAGACCAAATACGTCATTATTCATTTTGTCTCAATTTAAAATTGTTAGAGATTCAAATTCCGAACGTTGTGATCCAACCTCTAGTTTCCGGCGCTAGATGTAGTTCATCTCTCAATTGGCCTGTGACGCGCCGAGTCTGATTCGCGCGGTAAAACTCTCAAAATTCAAATTTCAATTGTGAATTTAATATACTTTAGAGTTAATTTTTAGAATTAAATTCTAAGCGGAATCCTCGACGATGAATGTTCGTTTTCCACAACAAAGAGCTAGGAAGCTCAACTCCCGCGGTGAAATATTTGATCTACTGTTTTATCAAATGAAAATGCAAGTTAAAATTAAGGATGATTTGTTTAAAATGAAACTTCTAAGTTCTTATAAATTTATCTTTATTATTATTATCTCAAAGTTAACGTTCTTCCAATTCCGAAGTCGAACAGTATCTGACTTCTCGTTTTCCTCCGAGACCCTACGGTCCCATCCTGGGGGCCTCCGCCCCCATCCCCGAGTGCCAGGAAGGAAGGCGAAAGTACGCCTCCTTTACTCTAATTCGTTAAAAAGAGGAAAAACCCAAAAAGGCGGAAAAAGAAGGTGTTTCAGATTTTTTCTAACTAGTCCATGCAGCAGGGATGACGAAACAAAAGCATCCCCTTTTTATTACTCAGGCAAAAAGGGTCTTGAAATTTTATGGTAACCAGATGAGCGATTTACTCGAATTTCTTTAAGAAGCAATATAACCATAAAAGTGAATTTCTAAAACGTGACAATTAAATAAAACGTGTATTTATTTTTGGTGTTATACCCAAAAATATTCCCAAAAATAATCCCAAAAATATTTATTGGGAAGGATTAAGTTTCGTCACCCTCTGTATCAGAGTTTATGATTTTTTCCACTTAAAGTTTTACTGTGGGAAAGTAATTTTTTGTCGATTTACCCATGTTGCTTGCCAATATATTTTAGTTAAGGAAAACCCAATAATTTGAATGTTTTATGTTAAATTATTATTTGAATCAAACCGCGCATTCAGTGCTGCCTCTATAGAGAGAGGAGCGTATCACACACATACGTCACACTTACGTGCGTGCCTAATGAACACTTTGTGTGTGGACTTTTTACGTTTAAACCTTTTATATCTTTCACTGTAGTTTCTTGAATATATAAACTTTAAGTAAAGTATCTAAATGTCTTTTCATTTGCCTGGATTTCCTCAACAAAAATAAATTGTTTATTATTGTCCAAAAAAATTATTTTCTTTTGCAATGTTGTAGCCCTGACAATACTTTTTAGAAAGCATATAGAATTTTTTGTTAAATTTTGTTTGTCTAAAAATATTACTAAAAAACAAAACCCGTCTCAACATGCGTACGTCTCCCCTAAAATTTTATATTTTAAAGAATTTTATTTTGTCATCTTTAAAAATTATCTATAAATATAATTGTATTTTTGAAAAAACATTATTTTATGAATTTACAAAAATTATTATATTTAAATAATTCAATTCTCGTCGTTGAATTATGTATAGGAATTGATTTTAAAAAAATTTCAGTTAAAATTTTAGAAAATAATTGAGTATTTAACCCATTAAGGACCAGACGGACGGAAAATTTCCATTGACTTTGAGGACCTCGTTTTTTAATAAAATGCATATAAAAAAATTTGCACATACCATTTAATGTAAAATTTACTCCTCTTTCAGATTCTGCTGCTAAAATTTGTTTTTACCGAATTGTTAAAAAGTTATAAACAATTTTTTCCAAAAAAACACGATTTTTCGAGAAAAATATTTCATTTCAGACATATTTTCACCGGAAAAAAGTAGAAAGATACTCTCAAAAGCTCCAAATATCGCGTCCATGGACCCTCAGCAACAAATCTCTGCAGCGATAAATTTTTTTTAAAAATGGCGGACACTGATATGGCGGCTAAAACTAAAAAAATGGCTCACATATGAAACATAGTGCTTCAACTTTTTCAAGTCACTGAAATTGCCTGAAACTCGTTACTCGGGGGTTCTTGGGGTCGCTAATTACAAATATGATGTCAGTTTTGAAAAATTCAAAATGGCGGATCCAATATGGCGGACGAGTTTTGTAAAAATTAATTGGACTCACCTGAAACTCTCTACTCGGGGGTTCTTGGGGTCGCTGATTACGAATATGATGTCCGTTTTGAAAAATCCAAAATGGCGGATCAGTTTTGTAATAAAATTTGGATTCACTTGAAACTCTCTACTCAGGGGTTTTTTGGAGGCGCTGATTACGAATATGATGTCAGTTTTTAAAAATTTAACCCTTAAAGCGCACCCTGGGTGTGCGACACTCATATTCTAGCTTTTTACTCATATATCTCGTTTAAATTCGTAAAAATTGAAAATGTATTGTTATTGGACGGTACATTTTACTTTATGTTCCGTGAGTGACATTATTGTCCCAAGTGTCTTTGTGTATTTGATAACTTTATGAAGTTGACGGGGAAAAATTTCTATGTGGCTGACGCCCAGTTATCGGTTTAAGGTAATTTCAGTAGTTTAAGAAATTTTTTTTGTAGATATTAAGATTAAATAAATTATTATGAAACCTATTTTTCTTCAAAATAGATGTACTGAGCTACAATAAATAATTTTTATAAAAGATAATATCCTATTTTAGCTTGAAGAACACACAGTAAAGTCCCCGGGTGTCGCACACCCAGGAGAAAAAACAAGGCTTTTCCCCGTGACTTCAATTCATGCCTTTTTTAGGTAGTAGTTTCACCGGATTTCGCGATGAATTTCTTGCGTTTAGCGGTTAGGCCACGCCTGAGCCCTTATTGGCCTAAGCTCGTTGCAAGAATCTCACCGGGAAAAACCGTGAGCGTCCTGCATTTGTACTGTGAGAAATGTTAAAATATCGAATTTGATCAAAACTCGTCACTCAAGGGTTTTTGGGGTCTGATTACAAATTCGGTGTTACTTCTTCAAAATTTTAAATACAGTTCCAATATGGCAGAATTTTTAAAAATTATCCCGATTGACCTAAAACTGTTTACTTCTAGATTTTGAAGATCACTGATTACAAATCTTATGTCAGTTTTCGAAAATTAAAAATGGCGGATCCAATATGGCGGACGAAAAAATTTTAATGTCGTCTATTTCACTGGATACTCGTCACTCTGGGGTTTTCGGAGTCGTTGATTTGGAAACTGACATTATATTCGTAATTAGCGACGCCAAAAACCCCAGAGTGACGAGTATCCAGTGAAATAGACGACATTAAAATTTTTCGTCCGCCACATTAGATCCGCCATTTTTAATTTTCGAAAACTGACATCATATTCGTATTTTAGCGCCCACAAATAATAGGCCAGTCGGTGAGTGCAAAAACTGCCCAAAAATGCAAACAGCAAAGTCTCAACGGTTTCTGGTAGTTTGGGGGCTCCTTATAAGAGCCCCACAGTTTGCCCTCGATTTCCGGGTGCGAAAAACAGTGTAAACAATCGCCAAAGTTTGTAAAACATGGTTTTTCGATGCTCGTTGCTTCCGGTTAAGTTTTAGGGGAAAAAGTTGTTATTGAAAGTTATAGAGCTTGGAAATACCTTTCAAATGATGGGTCATATGTTAAAAAAGGTTAATTAGTTTAGTTGCAAATGAATTTAAACCATTAAAAATAGCACTTCTTTAATTGTTTAATAACTTTGTTAATAATTATCGAATTTGTTCATAACTTACCAGGAATGTTCTCCTTGCGTAGCTGAATAAATCCAAAAAAAAATTAACTAGATCGGAGAAATAGTTTATGCATAATTCCATTTGTTAACTAAAAACATGTAATTTTTCAACGGAATTTCCCCACTTTTGGTACATCGAATTTCGATTTTTTTTTTTGGAAAGTACACTTAAGAAGTCAAACTTTCATCCTATTTAAATGGCCAATTGATTTTTTTTTATCTAAGTGCATAATAAAAAGGGTTAAAAAAGAGTGTGTTTTTTTGTCATAAACAAATGGAATTACTCAGCCAATTTTCACTTTATCAATTAGCTATAAACGGCATATAATTCCATTCCACAAAATATTAATAATTAACTTCTCAGGAATTTTTTTTAAAAAAAAAGTTAACTCCCCCCTCCCCTTCAAGTTAAGTCGGATTTTTTTTTTCAAAAGTTTTGTGGAAACAAATGGAATTATATGCCGTTTATAGCTAATTGATAAAGTGAAAATTGGCTGAGTAATTCCATTTGTTTATGACAAAAAAACACACTCTTTTTTAACCCTTTTTATTATGCACTTAGATAAAAAAAAATCAATTGGCCATTTAAATAGGATGAAAGTTTGACTTCTTAAGTGTACTTTCCAAAAAAAAAAATCGAAATTCGATGTACCAAAAGTGGGGAAATTCCGTTGAAAAATTACATGTTTTTAGTTAACAAATGGAATTATGCATAAACTATTTCTCCGATCTAGTTAATTTTTTTTGGGATTTATTCAGCTACGCAAGGAGAACATTCCTGGTAAGTTATGAACAAATTCGATAATTATTAACAAAGTTAATAAACAATTAAAGAAGTGCTATTTTTAGTGGTTTAAATTCATTTGCAACTAAACTAATTAACCTTTTTTAACATATGACCCATCATTTGAAAGGTATTTCCAAGCTCTATAACTTTCAATAACAACTTTTTCCCCTAAAACTTAACCGGAAGCAACGAGCATCGAAAAACCATGTTTTCCAAACTTTGGCGATTGTTTACACTGTTTTTCGCACCCGGAAATCGAGAGCAAACTGTGGGGCTCTTATAAGGAGCCCCCAAACTACCAGAAACCGTTGAGACTTTGCTGTTTGCATTTTTGGGCAGTTTTTGCACTCACCGACTGGCCTATAACCCCCAAGTAGAGAGTTTCTGGTAAATCCAAATAATTTTTACAAAACTCGTCCGCCATATTGGATCTGCCATTTTGAATTTTTGAAAACTGACATATTCGTAATCAGCGACCTCAAGAACCCCCAAGTAGAGAGTTTCAGGTGAATCTAATTAGTTTTTACAAAACTCGTCCGCCATATTAGATCCGCCATTTTGAATTTTTGAAAACTGACATCATATTCGTAATCAGCGACCCCAAGAACCTCCGAGTAACGAGTTTCAGGCGATTTCAGTGACTTGAAAAAGTTGGAGCACTATGTTTCATATGTGAGCCATTTTTTTAGTTTTAGCCGCCATATCAGTGTCCGCCATTTTTAAAAAAAATTTATCGCTGCAGGGATTTGTAGCTGAGGGTCCATGGACGCGATATTTGGAGCTTTTGAGAGTATCTTTCTACTTTTTTCCGGTGAAAATATGTCTGAAATGAAATATTTTTCTCGAAAAATCGTGTTTTTTTGGAAAAAATTGTTTATAACTTTTTAACAATTCGGTAAAAACAAATTTTAACAGCAGAATCTGAAATAGGAGTAAATTTTACATTAAAAATTGTATGTGCCAATTTTTTTATATGCATTTTAATAAAAAAACGAGGTCCTCAAAGTCAATTGGAATTTTTCGTCCGTCTGGTCCTTAATGAGTTAAAGCGTTATAACATAGAAATTTTAGGAATTAATTAAATTTTAAAAACATTTTTTTATAAAGTCTTTGAAAATTTAACCCTTTAATGGCCAGTGGTACACATACGTACCACCTACTTCAAAAAATCATAACTTTCCTAAAACTTCCCAGGCGCGAAAGACCAATGCTGACGATGGATTGAAGATTTATTGAGCCTTGAACGCCCAGCCTGGGTAACCCAGTGTTGAAGCAGTCTTTATACCACTGTCACTCAATGTTGATTCAGCATTGGACACCAATGTTCGTTCCATGCTCGATTCAAGACTCGGTCAATCTTCGTGAGTGAAGCTCGAACATCTGATCTTAATTCAAGCCTGAATCAATCTTGACAGTTTATTTATTGACATGTGCACTTAAAAATATTAAATATAAATATTTATAAATTAATTAATATTAAAATATTTTTTATGATAATTTTGTATACTATTTAAAAATTATTATTATTATTAAGATATCAAGTGGTAAATAAATATTAATATTTATTTAGTGTATAATATTTATATTAATTATTAATTTATTAATAATAATAATAATAATAATAATAATTATTATTATTATTATTAGGTATTATTATTATTATTATTATTATTATAAGAATAATAATAATTATTATTATTATATTATTTATTATTAGATATTATTAATTATATAAGATTCATATAAATAAAGTTAAATTATATATTATTTTTTTTCTTGCTCAGTGTCAAATTATTGTTTTCAAAGTCCAAGAGTTTCGTTTGTCTGAAAAATTTTCAGTAAAAAAATGTTCATTAGTGTGTAATAAATATTTATGCCTAGTAGTTGTACACTAGGATCAACTGTTTAGTAAATATTATCAAAAAACTATTTTTTGTCAAACGCGTGCGACTAAATGCAAATAACCTTGAGACTTTAGCATTGCCAACTCAAGAGTTGAGTTGGTAATGCTGGAGTTTCAAGGTTATTTGTGTTTAGCTGCGCGTGTTTGCTAAAAAATATTTTTTTGATAATATTTACTAAACAGTTAATCCTAGTGTAAAAACTACTAAGCATAAATATTTATCACTACCTAATGAACATTTTTTTCACTAATAATTTTTCAGATAAACAGTCATAATTTTTCAAAGATAAATATCTTTGAAAATAATAATTTGACACTGTACAAGAAAAAAAATAATATATATAATTTAACTTATAAAATTATCATAAAAAATATTTTAATATTAAAAAATTTATAAATATTTATATTTAATATTGTTCAGTGCACACGGTAATAAAAAGAAAGTGAATATTCTATCAAGATTGACCGAGTCTTTAATCGAGCATGGGACGAACATTGGTGTCCCATGCTGAACAAATATTGAGTGACGCGCCGTATATACAGAATATACGGCGCTGGCATTGAAATAGTAGATTAGGCGAGGTGCCTTCCAGCCTTCTGTGGCCGAGCGGTTTAAATGCGTGCGTTGAGAACTTCCGGTATGCGTTAGGGGCGGGGTACGTGAGTTTCGATCCCACATGCGAGCGAATATTTTTCATTCTTTGTTTTAAGCGTTTATATATAATAATAAATTTGTGTGTTGTGCTGTGAATAAAAAATGTGAATATGTTTGTAAATAATATTAAAAAGTCTGCTGAAAAATCGAGAAAAAAATGTACCGATTAACAGAAAAATTGTTTTCTTTTACTAAAATTATTTTTTTAATATTACTATTTTAAATGACATTTACTGTTAGTAATATATTATTTATATGAAAATGATATAATTATTATAATAGTAACTTAATGCCATTAAATTAACAAACGCATATAATATGAATAAAAATAATAACAATAATATTCATTACTATTATAATAATAATAATAATTATTATTATTATTAATATTATTATTAATATTATATACAATTCATATATTCGTATTATATTGAATGGGCGCGAGAGACGCGTAAATTTGGGAACAGTGGAAGCAGCCTTGTTTCAGTCCTGCATTAGGGTTCCGCAGCATTGATTGAACATTGAACGCGAATCTTCAACAAGGACTGGAGCGTCAGTCTTAAATAAGTGTTACATTATAGCTAGAAACAACCTTCGTTCCGCCGTCCCACCAAGGCTTGATCAATGTTGACCAAGCCTCAACGAAGGTTCCGTAAAGCCTGAATCCACCGTCAGTTCTCACCTGGGTTAACGGATCAAATCCGCAAAGGTCTCATTTTGAAGGGGTGAACGAGAGTAATTAATACATATGCTTCTCATTTTCCAAAAAACTACCCTTTCTGAAATACACCCCTTTAAAAAACGCGAAAAATGACAAAAATTGTAAAAAAGGTATAAAGGGCTTAGGGGGTTAAGTGTGCAAAAACTGCCCCCGCATCTATTTTTCTCAAATTTGGCCCATATATTACTATCCAGATGACTATAACTTTCTGCAATTTTGAACTCAAAATTCGCTTTTTTGGGGGAGTTATGGAGGGGGAAAGCAAAATCAAAAAACTTATTTTTCTCGAAAACTACTGAACCGATTTTAATGAAATTTTAAGAGGTTGTAAATATAGATAAGACGATTTTAGAAAAAAAAAATCAAAATTTTTTTTTCAAAAAAAATTTTTGAAAAAAATTTTTGAAATTTTCAAAATTTTTTTTTAGGGTTATTTTTTGAAGTGACCACTTTCTCTTTTGTTGTAAAAAGTACCTTATAATGTCCCCTTTAACATATATTTTTTCTAAATTTTTTAAAAATATAGTTTTTGAGTAAAATGTCAAAAACCATGGTCATGCTATTTGCCACGTACGGTAATGCACATATATATACATATGGGCAATTTCATGTGATAGGGTATAGCCAAATAAGTATGGAAAAAGTGACCCGAATATATTTTTCCCATTCATTCCTACCCACTTAAAAATAACTTTTTGAAATTTTTAACTCAAAATTTTGAGTTTTTTGGAACTTATGGAGAGGAAAAAAATCGAAAAACGCATTATTCTCAAAAACTACTGTATGCATTTTAATCAGCTTTGAATATGTTGAAAAGACAATTAAAGAGATTCCAAAAAAAAATTTCAAATTTTTTTTCAAAAAATTTTAAAAATCTTTTTTTTTTGAAAATTTTAAAATGAAAATTTTTTGAAATTTTCAAAAAAAAATTTTCTAGTTCTATTAAAGTGACATTTTTATGTATTTTCTCATTTCATTCTCTTATGTGATCTACTTAATAAAAAAATTTTGTCCGACATGATTTTAGGGTGTAAAATTTTATACAATATAAAAATGTACCGGGTATGTTTTTGAGTTATTTACCGTGACACACCCTAAAATCATGTCGGACAAAATTTTTTTATTAAGTAGATCACATAAGAGAATGAAATGAGAAAATACATAAAAATGTCACTTTAATAGAACTAGAAAATTTTTTTTTGAAAATTTCAAAAAATTTTCATTTTAAAATTTTCAAAAAAAAAAGATTTTTAAAATTTTTTGAAAAAAAAATTTGAAATTTTTTTTTGGAATCTCTTTAATTGTCTTTTCAACATATTCAAAGCTGATTAAAATGCATACAGTAGTTTTTGAGAATAATGCGTTTTTCGATTTTTTTCCTCTCCATAAGTTCCAAAAAACTCAAAATTTTGAGTTAAAAATTTCAAAAAGTTATTTTTAAGTGGGTAGGAATGAATGGGAAAAATATATTCGGGTCACTTTTTCCATACTTATTTGGCTATACCCTATCACATGAAATTGCCCATATGTATATATGTGCATTACCGTACGTGGCAAATAGCATGACCATGGTTTTTGACATTTTACTCAAAAACTATATTTTTAAAAAATTTAGAAAAAATATATGTTAAAGGGGACATTATAAGGTACTTTTTACAACAAAAGAGAAAGTGGTCACTTCAAAAAATAACCCTAAAAAAAAATTTTGAAAATTTCAAAAATTTTTTTCAAAAATTTTTTTTGAAAAAAAAATTTTGATTTTTTTTTTCTAAAATCGTCTTATCTATATTTACAACCTCTTAAAATTTCATTAAAATCGGTTCAGTAGTTTTCGAGAAAAATAAGTTTTTTGATTTTGCTTTCCCCCTCCATAACTCCCCCAAAAAAGCGAATTTTGAGTTCAAAATTGCAGAAAGTTATAGTCATCTGGATAGTAATATATGGGCCAAATTTGAGAAAAATAGATGGGGAGGCAGTTTTTGCACACTTAACCCCCTAAGCCCTTTAAGAAAAAAAAATTTTTTTTTCGCTTACGCAGTAACAAATGTTTAAAAATATTGTAATCTTTGTAAAAAAAAATTAATAACAAAAATTTTCCTCGGGGTAAAAAGAAAATTAATGAAAACTACCCCCAAAAAACAAAACAATTTAAAAATCTACCGAATTCGCCTAAAATTTATTACTCGGGGGTTTTCGAGCTCGCTGATTACGAATCTGATGTCAGTTTTCAAAAATTCAAAATGGCGGATCGAATATGGCGGCCAATAAATTAAAAATTCATCATATTCGCCTGAAACTTGTTACTCGGGGGTTTTCGGGGTCGCTGATTACGAATATGATGTCAGTTTTCAAAAATTCAAAATGGCGGATCCAATATGGCGGACAATAAATTAAAAATTCATCATATTTGCCGGAAACTTGTTACTCGGGGGTTTCCAATGAATCCTTTCAGTATGGAACGATAAAAGAAAAAAGGAGAAAGGAATAAAAATTGCAAAAGGTAAAATGTCGTAAATTGGTTAAAATAAATATAAATTATCTTTTTCCAGTTTTCAGAATCACAATTGTTCAACATTGATAAAAAAATATATCAAACCATTTACCCAATATACAAAGATAATAACAAATTTCTCCAATAAAACTATAATTGTATCTACGAACAGTTATTAAATAGGGGTGAGTTCTGAGGATGCTGTTTATTATTATTTTTATCTATAACTGTGTAATTCTGAAAAACATTTTATGATTTAAAATCAATTAGAATTAATAATTTTTAAAAATCTAATACAAAACTTTTTATCATGAAAGGGTGGCTATTTGACCTTAGGGTTATTTTTTTAAGGGTAGTTTATATTTACTATCATTACCCAGTCACCATAAAAATATTTTTTCGTATTTTCGAAACGTATAGAATTAATAAAAATGACTTTTTTAATTGTTCAAAACTATTGACAGTATGTAAGAATAATTATTAAATAGGGGTGAGTTCCAAGGGGGGGGGGGGTGATTAACATTATTATCCATATCTGTGGCACTTAGAAACATTTTTTTATAATTTAGATGCATTTAGAATCTATAGATTTTTTTTAAATATTCACAAAAATTAATATCGTCAAGAGGTGATTATTTGACTTTGAGGGTGATGTTCAAGTGGTTATTTATAATTCTTTTGCATTTTTTAACAACCAGAGAATATTTATAAATAATTATAAAGCTGACAGGAGCTTAAAAATATTTAATTTATTACTTAGATTAATTATCAATTTTTTAGGGTACTAATATACGTTAGGGGTGGTTTTAAGGGGTGGAACATGTTAAAAAAATTGTTTTTTCATATTGAATAATAGAATAATCGAATTTACTAAACATTATACGTTTATAATAACGGCAAAAAACTCGGCCATTAAAGGGTTATGGGAAGCAAAAGTATAAAAATATTAAAATTTTTATTTTAAAAAATTATTAATTACCTACATTATTTTTCTATAAAAATTCTTAAAGTTTTTTAAAAATCTTATTCAAAAATTCTAAAAGAGTAATTGGATTTTGGAAGAATTACAGTTGCAATTTTTAGAAATAATTAAATTTCATGAGGTGACAATTTTATTGTCAAATTTTATTTAGAAAAAAGTGTCTCAGTTTTAAAATTGTAAATTTTATTTAGAAAATATTAAGAAAACAAGTTGTTCATTTCATGACCATTTAGCTTCCTCAATATATAAATAGAAATTCGTGAGGTAATTCACGTACAAAATTTTGAAATTGAAATTCAAAAATTCAAAAATTTGAATTTTTTGTGAAAAAGAAAAATATTTATTAATTTTATAAATTTTAATAAAATATATACTTTGTATACATCAATCGATTCGTTTTCTTGTCAGGAATGTAATTTTAAGAATAATTAATAAAAATATTAACAAATAAAACAATTATTTCAAAAAATACAAAAAAAATTTTTTTCTGAATTTTAAAAAAATTGTATAAAAAAAAATTTTGGAGATATTTTCGAAAATCCTTGTGTCAGATTTTAGGTATTAATGACTGCAATAAACCTGCAAAATTTCAGGACAATCCATCAAAATTTGTCTGAGATAATTTGTACACAATTTTTGTGACATACCCACACACACACATACACACATGTGACGCGCTCCCAAGAAAGGTACCTAAGAAGAAAACGAATTCTAGGTTAGGTTCGTGTTACATTTATCTTGATTAAAAGTTTATTTTTAATTATTTGAATTTGAAACAAATTTTCATTGGATATTTTGGATATAATGAAGACTTGAAGATCAATAATTTTTAATTAATAATTGATTTTCTTTCTGTATTTTCACTCAAAAAATTAAAAACCTAACCTCAAATTTTTTGCTTCTTAGGTACCTTTCTTCGGAGCGCGACACACATACATCTGGATATTTGCTCAGAATTGAATATACATAGGGGAGAGTGGGGTAAAATGGGGTAGGCGGGTCAAATGGGGTACCTCTGTTTTTCTATGATAGGTACTTTTAAGTTTTTTATCCTCGACATATATCATTCATGTTGATAAGAAACTGTTATTAATTATGAAGACACTCCAAAGAAAATTTTTTTTTTAAAGTTATACAACTTTTAAGTTTTAAGCAAAAAAAATATGAATTTTTTTCAAAATTAAAGTGCTTACCAAACTTTTTGGGACAATGCATTTAATTTGGCAAGTGTGGGATCTTTTTCAGTACTTATTCTAGAGTAATTTTCAATAGAATAGATTGTTTAATTGTTTACAATAACTTATGAACATTGCATTTTGTTTTAATATGCAGTGTGGGGCAGAATGGGGTACCTAAGTGCGGGGCATGCCGGAAGCTATGCTGTTTCATTAAAACTATTTCAAAACATTATATTATGAATATTTAAAGGTTTCCTGTAGAAGAATCGATATTTTTGTTTCGAGGCATTTATGCTATCGATGTTTCACTATCGATATATCGATATTTTGCAATATCCATGTTTTTTTGTTAAATTCTAATAAATATTACTTGTTTTTCCATAATAATAAAGAATCCTACTTTTTGTTTGTATTTATAATCTCATACAACAAGAATTTAATGAATTTTGAAAAAAAATTCAATGTTTTGTACAGTTATTTGATGTCACCCCATTTTGCCCCACGGGTGGGGCAAAATGGGATTTTAGCACTTTCTCAGAAAATACGATATAAGTTCTTTCAAAAATTTTTTTCTCCGCTATTATCATAATTTCCTCAAAGCTAAGTGTACAAAGAAGAATTCTGAAGTTTAGCTGAATCGATTTATTCGTTTGGTTCTCTGTAAACAGCCAATTTCAAAAAGGTACCCCATTTTGCCCCACTCTCCCCTATGTTTTAGATGAAAATGAGTCCATATAACCTTGTTTTGAAAAATTGAAAATCGTCACGAATGCAAAGCTTCCTCATGAGGAAGCAAAAGAAATAGAAAAGAGATTTAATTCATTTAAGAGTCGATTTAATTAATTTAAATTTATAATATGTTAAAAATTAAAAATATTTTCTCTTCTTGTGGGTAAAAATTTTGAAATGTTACTTGTGAGGAAGGTCCGGCGAGTCCCTTGATTTGCAGTGCCTCCGCGGCATTTAGAAGTTGAGGTAATTTTTCATGAGCGACATTAACTTCGCCACGATACATGAATTTGACTAGTGCCTCGACCTCCCAGAATTTGAGGTCCTTCATCAGAATAATGGGATGCTGACAAGGATTCTCGCGCAGCAATTCCGCCAAGTAATCGCTGCAGGTCGAAAGAATCATTTTGTGACACTTTAGTGAACGACCCTCACAGGCAAGTGTCACGTCGACAAACTGTTCTGAATCCAAAAGCGATGGGAAACTATTTTGCATGTTACTGTGATAACTATTCCACCTCAAGCAAACCTGGAGAAATATTCAATTTTTATTATTATTTAATTCCTTGTAAATTCGACATATTTTTAAAATATTTTCCTATTTCTCTAACACATGGTGGCTACAAAAATTTAATGTTGTTTCTTTCTGACTTTTTTTTACTGATTTTCATAGACAACATTTTATTTAGTTTTTCTCATTTTTTATTCGGGAAATTTTATTAAATTTTATCAAAAATAATGGAAAAAAATCAAATTATTTTGGAATTACTAGGGGAGTGTTGTTAGAGTTAGGCATAGTTTTGACTTTTCTTCATAACTTCCCCTGTAGAACGAATTTCGCGATTTCGCGCATATTGTTGGAAAGATCAACTCAAATGCAATTAGAGCTGTGCAAAATAATTCGAACCGAACTGTTCGAATTTTTTCGCCTAGTTCGAATGTCGAAAGACCGACATTCGAGTTAGCCTAGTTCGAATGTCGAATATTCGACATTTCGGCGTCCCAAAACCGAACTAAACTCGGTTTGGTTCGAATTTTGCACAGCTCTAAATGCAATGTTTTTGCTGAACATTGTAAAAAAAATTTGACCAAAAGATTCAGAGTTATAAGCAATTTAAAAAAAAAATGTTTTCAGAGTTGAACATGGTTGCCAGAATTGGGCCACAGTAGAAAATCAATGAAATATTTAGGTAAATGTTTAAAAATGACCTTCAAATGATAGAATGACACTTGGGAATGAGGAAAGGAATCATGAAATTAAAATAAAATCCCATATTATGCATTTTCATATAACTTTAGATAATTTATTCCTCATAGACGAAATCCAAAATTAAAAAAATTAAAAAAGGTTATCAAAAAATTTTTTTCCCTCTTCTACATTTAGTTCTCTTTTTTTGACACCACAAAAAAGTTTTTGCTGAGCCTACATATATCACAAATTGGTACGCTGGTCAAGTATAGGTTCGTATACTTAACTGCGACTCATATGAAAAGATGGCTGACATTAGTAGCAAGAATTTTCGTAGAAAGATAGATGGCGCTAGTGCGATAAAACGAAATAAACGCGGTGGCCGCGGTGGCTCAACCCTAAACCCTGTCCAACTCTGACAACTCTCCCCTACAATTACAATTTCTGCTTTTTTTGGTATTCTAAAAATATTTTTGAAATATTTAAAAATCTTGAATTTTTCTTATCTTTCTTTTAGTTACAAACTTTTAAATCACAACGATTTTTAAAACAATACGTTCTAATTTTTTCTTGTTTCTCTAAATAATTAAATTCTAGAATAAATTTCTTAAAGTTAATAATTTTAATTAACTTCAAAAAAAAATTCAGTCAATAACAGTTGTAATTTTCAGAAATAATTGAATTCTAGAAGGTTTTAAACTAATATTTTCGAATATTGATCTGGATAAATTAAAAAAAATTAAATATTTATTTTAAAAATTATTTCAGTTTTTAATCATTTTATTTGAAAATCTCAAAAAAAACCTGTAAACAATTTTAATTCAATTGTTTAAAAAACATTGAATTTTAAAAAAAATTTTATCAAAGAATAATAATTTAATTTGAAATTTTGAAAAAAAGTTTCTAAAAATTGGAATTCAATTATTTATAAATACTTGAATTTATAAAAAAATGTTATTAAAAAATTATCAAATTAATTGAAATTTTGGGAAAGTTTATTGAAATTATTAAATTTATTTAAAGAAAAAATTTTAGAGAAAATTTCTAAATTAGAGATTTAATAAATCGAATTTTTAAAGAATTAAAGAATTTTTTTTAATTAACAATTAATAATTTTAAATAAATTTTACAAAGAGTGACAATTGAATGTATCTAAATAACAATAAAGTAAATAATAAATCATCTAAAATAATTTAATTATGAAAGATTTACAATTAAAATTTTCACTAATTACTAATTTAAAAAAGATTTAAATTCAAATTTCTTTTAAATAGAGTTTTCGAAACATTTTATTTAAAATTATGGAATTTTGGTTTTTCAAATATTTCAATACTGTTTTTTCGAAAGATAATTGACAGGGTTGCCACATGTCAGTAAAGTTAGGAAAATGTCAGGGAAACAAATTTTTTGTAAGTAAAGTAAGGGAAATGTCAGGAAAAAAAGTTTTTGGCACGAAAATTAAGAAAATTGCGACTTTTACGACTTTTCTTCCAAACATTGCAACAAAAAACAACAATTTTTAGTAAAAAAAAATGCAACTTATTTTGATTTTTATAATGCGAAAAATAACTATAAACAAATCTTTCAAAAATTGTTATTGAATCATTTTTTAACATAATTAAATTTTTCAAATATATCTATAATAGAAATCTTTTTGAATAGTTGAAATTTTGTAAGATTTAATTGAAAATAATTAATTTATTTCAAGTATTCATTTACAATTTTTCAAAAACAATTTTTGAAGAATTTTATTGTAAATTTTGAAAATAATTGAAATATCAAAATTTTTTATGAAAAATCTTTAAAGGTAAAAATAATTTTTTAAAATTCAATATTTTCAGTATTTTCAATTACATATTTCCAAAAATTAAAATACATACAAAAATAATAACATTTTGGAGAAAACAATTATGTTCAAAATTTTTAATTAAAATTAATCAAAAAATTAATTAGTTTTTATAAATTATTAATTAATAATTAATTGATTCAGAGATGAATTTTAGTTGAAAATTGTAGAAAATAATTGAATTCAGGAAGGGTTATAATTATAATTTTTAGAAATTATTAAAATTCATAAATTTTACTCATTTTTCGTAAACATTAATATTTTCCTGTAAAAAGAATTTTGTCAGGGAAAATAATCGAGGGAAGTTTGGAAAATTTGTAAAATTCGATAAATCGTTAAAGTTGGAAAAAAATGAAAGATATGGAAGAAATTAATTTAGAGAGGAAAAAACTCACTTCAGCTGGTTGTTGTGGAGCCTTAATTTGTTGAGTTGGTTGTGTTACTTGTCGAGGGGGCATTTTGATAGTAGTCGGCGCCACTTGCTTCACCTTCAAAGGAATCGTCTTCAGAACTAATGTCTTTGGTTGTTGTTGCTGCGACTGCTGCTGCTGTTGTTGTTGTTGACCCTGTTGAGTAGCCGAACTCGGTACGAAATTAGACGGTGAAATATTTTTCATCTTTCTCGAATAAGTTTGTATTGGCACTCTCGATTTTGTGGGAAATGAAGACTTCTCCCGTTGTTGCTGCAATACTATTTAACAAAAAAAAATTTAATTAGTTTTTTGTAATTTTTATTCTTAAAATAAAGAATTTTTCTTCTTCTTCAAAACAAAATTTTAATAGTCTTTTTTTATAATTTTAATTAGTGAATCTTTCTTCCATTTATATTTTAAAAGTAAAATACTATTATCTCAAGTGATGAGAATGAAAAATTTAATAAAGCAAATAAAATAAAAAAGATAAAATAGAAAGAATTAAAAATTAATAAAATAAAGAAAATAAAAAAAACAAATAAAATAAATGGAATAAAAAATAAAAACAAAAGAATAAAAGAAGAAAGGAGAAAAGAAATAAATGAAACAAAAATGAAAGAACCATTTTCTCAGAATTTTAAAACACATTATTTTCGTTTCTCGTTTTCAATTTCATTTTTGCGATTGCTTGTTGTTTTCACGGTGGAAGTAGGAGGAAATAAATTTTCTCCCCTTCTCGATTTGCTCTTTTTTGTTTTTACGTCGGGGAAAAAATGGAGATTGAAGGGCAATTTACCATGATATCTTCGTCCAATGAGCCTACCACCGTGATGAACTCTGAGATGTCGATGTAAATTGGTTGTGCCGCATTGTCGTGGATTGGCACCGCCACGTACAACAACGGCACCGCAAATTCGGCACTGAGCACGTAGGGGATCATTTGTGCATAAATCAAAGTGCGCCCACACTGCACTTGGATTGGCCATTGCTCGAAGACTTCGTGAATGAGAACGTACCCGATGACCCAGAGCACTTGGCGATGGTAGTTGTAGGCCTTCTTCTAAAATATCATCTTCTTCCTCTGGCTCTTGTTTCATTTTCAAGACGGACACTTTCAGACACCTTTTTCTCCACTCTTTCTCTCTCTCAAGCGAATGGAAGAAATTCCTCTTCTTGGTTAGAAAAACAAAATAATCCCCCTATTAACTAAATTTCTTTAAATAAACCTACATTTTTTTCCAAATCACAAGTTGGTGAAGTTCACAACGTTTATAAAAGATTTAATAGAAAACGTTTATTTTTAAAAACATTTATTCCAATTTTTGGCTAAAAAATTTTTCTAATAATATTTTTCTTGTCAGACATTCATAATAATTAAAATTTTGTCAACAAAAATATTTTTTTCGCCATAGACATGAAAAAGTGTCTTTTTGGGACCTGTTTTGGGCAAATAAAGTAGCACTTTTTCAAGCAGTTCTGGACAACTGCCGTAAAAAGACTTTTTATGGCAAAAAATTTTAAATAACTGATTTTTTCGACTAATTTTATGCAAATGTTAATTTAAATAATTAAATTCGTGAGAATTTCATAAATTACATTCATGAGAAATTTTTATTATTTACTAAAATAATTTAATTTTTACAAAGATTTTGACAAAAAAATGTTTAAAAAATTGAATTCAGTTTTAAAATTTTATGAAAATAGTAGATATTGAAAAACATTGAATTGCAAAAAGTTTTCAAAAATAATTAAATTTTACAAAGAATTCAATTAAAATTTTTGACAATAATTAAATTCTTGCAAATGATTTTATTGAAATTTTTTTAAATTATTGAATCTCCAAGAAGAAATTTATTTCTTTTAAAACTAATTGAATTCTTGCGATGAATTTTATGATTTATGAACAAAATTGAATTTTACAAAGAATTTTATTGAAATGTCTCAAATATTTGAATTTTCAGGAATAATTTTTTTAGTTATCGACATAATTGAATTCTTTAGAAGAATTGTTTACATAAATAATTGAATTCTTGGGAAGAATTTTATTACAATCTAAAAGAATAATTGAATTATTTCAGAGCAATTTACTGAGAATTGAATTTAAAAACATAGATTTCTTTTGAACAATTTTATTAAAATATTTTAAAATAATGGAATTCCTGTAAAAAATTTTAATACTTTTGTAAATAATTGAATTCTTTTAAAGAATTTAAAAAAAATATATTTTTTTAAATAATTGATTTTTCGAGGAATTGAAATTAAATTTTTATAAATAATTACATTTTTCTTATCAATTCCTGTAAAATAGAATTCCTGAGAAAAATGTTTTATTTTTGGAAATAATTGAATTCTTTATAAGAATTTTATAAACAGTGTTTTAAATATTTCAATAATTAATTAATTTTTTTTAGTATAGTTTTTTGATTTCTAGTGTTAGCGAATTTAAAGTAGTATTAATTCTAAAAAATAGAAATAATACAGGGTTGCCACAAAAAATTAATTTTGTTTTTCCCTGATTTCCAGACAAAATTTTAACTTTTTCCCTCACCATAAAGAATATTCTGATTCTCTAGAAAAATTATTAGATACTCAAAAAAAAAAACATTCTACTACATTTACTTACGAATTTCTTAAATTTTAAAATTATTCGCAAACATACCTAAATAACTAAATTTTAAAATAAGTATTTAATTATTATTTTTCCATAAGAATTAAAATTCTTCAAAACATTCAAATTCAAAAATTGTTTAAATTAAACAACTTACAAGAATATTATTATAAAACATGAAGATATCAATTACTTCGAGTCTTCCACTCGGAGTGATTGATATCTTCATGTTTTATAAAAATTTTAATTTCCATTAAATTTAAAAAAAAATTAAATTATTTACAAAAATTATAATAAAATTCGTTGCAAGAATTCAATTATTTTCATAAAATCATAAATAATATTAAAATTCTTCACATGGTTTCAATTATTTGTAATACAATTTTAAATAAATTTCTCGAAAAATAAAATTATCTTCAAAAATTTTTTGCAACAATTAAATTAGGTACACTTCACGAATATAATGAAATTCTTCGTTGAAATTCAAAATTTTTCAAAATTTACATTTTTAATACAAGTTTTCGAAAGAATATAATTATTTAAATAAAATGTAATAAAATTCGTTGAATAAATTCAATTATTTTTAAAAAGTAATAAAATTTTTCACATGAATTCAATTATTTAAAAAAAATTGATAAAATTCGTTGTCAGAATTCCATTATTTTCATAAATTATAAAATGTTTCTGAGGATTTCAATTATTTATAATACAATTCAAAGTAAATTCCTATAAAAATGGAATTATTCTCTTAATTTTTTTTGTAAGAATTTAAGTACATTTCACGAATATAATGAAATTCTTCGTTGAAATTCAAATATTTTCACAATCAACTTTTTTAATAAAAGATCTCAAAAGAATTAAATTATTTAAAAAAGTGTAATAAAATTCGATGCATAAATTCAATTATTTTCATAAATAATAAGATTCTTTACATTATTTCAATTATTTAAAACAAATTTGAAAAAATTCATTGCAAGAATTCAATTACTTTCATAAATTAATAAAATTCTTCACAGAATTTCAATTATTTTTAATACAATTTTAAGTAAATTCTTCAAAAAATGTCAATATTTTCAAAAATTTTGTTAAAATTCTTTGAAAGAATTCAATTATGTATTTTATCAATTATGTATTTTTAAAAGTTCATGCTATAATGCTTTTAATATTCAATTATTATCTTAAATTTTAACTAATATTCATTTTCAAATAAATTTTTATTAAAAAATTCTATAAGAATTCAATTATTTAAATACAAAAATATATAATTTACTGAATAAATAAATGTTTTTCGAAAGTAAATTATCATAAAGAATTTTATCAACAAATTTAAATTTTTTCGAGAAATTTTAATAAAATTTTCAAGAATAATTCAATTTTTCGAGGAATTCAATTTAAATTAAATTAAAAATATAACTGAAATACAATGATGAATTTAATTATTCATGAAAATAATTGAATTTTTGTGAAAAATGTTATTATTTATGAAAACAATTGAATTATTCCGTAATTTGCTTAGAATTTTATCAAAATTTTTTTTTTAATAATTGAATTCTTTTGAAAAATTTTATTAAAACTGTATAAATATTGAAATTCATTGAGTTGAGAAAAATTATTTGAAAATAGTTGAAAATTAGCAAAGAATTTTATTAAAATTTTTGAAAATAATTGAAATTTGGAGAAGAATTTTATTATTTTTAAAGATAATTGAATTTTTATGAGAATTTTTTTAAATTTTTGAACATAATTGAATTTTCGCGAAGAATTTTATTACTTTTGAAAATAAATGAATTTCTGCAATTATTTGTAACTTCTCTAAAATTCAGTTTTTTCCAGTTACTTAAATAAAAATCCCCGACTTTTCCCCGATTTCTCTGAGCAATTTTAATTTACCTGACTTTTCCCTGAATTGCCTGATTTCCTTGACCCGGTAAGAAGCGAGGAATTGAAAAGAATTCAGACGTTATTTTTTTTGAATGGACGAATTTCCAAAATAATCCAATTCCTCGGTGGAGCAAGGAAAAGTAGCAAAATCTATTATTCTTAATTGACTTCACCAAAATATGAAACGCGCATTCAAAAGAGTGAGAGAGTACAACAAATCAGTAGAAATTTCTATTCCACTGAATTGCTTTACTATCACTCAATATTTCACTTGAAAAAAGGTTAGGTTTTGAAAACTTGACGTTAAACATTGAACATTTGAAAATTTCGTTCATTTATGTCAATAAGAGAATTTTTTATTTTATCGTAAGCACTGTGCGTTTTTAACCATATTTTCACTAGTTTTAATATTTCATTTTAATAATTTAGCACTGAAATCACAATGAAATTCACACGACGCGAAAAATAGCTGTCACTGCGTTTTATTTTAAGACAATAACTAGAGGAGCTCCTACAAATAATTGGAAAGATTAGGCTTTTTCAAATTGTTTGTCAAAAGTTCTATTCCTTTTAATGCGTTTCTAAAATTCGGTAATGTCAAAGATTTTTGAAAAATTAGTACACAGAAGACTGGAGCACGAAATTGAATCCAGAGATCTTATCCCTCATCAGCAGTTCGGATTCCGTAAGGGTAGATCTGCTGTTGACTGTGTTGCCACCTTTGCTGCGGAAACTTCGGCCGGTTTTTTAGACTCCTTTAACACCCTTGCAATTTCAATCGATATCAAGGGAGCCTTTAATAACGTTAGACCGGACTTACTTCACGACATCTTGACTGACCTTGACATACACCCCTGCACAATTAACTTCATAAACCACATAACTTTTAATAGACATATTTACTTTGGCTCATCAACCTCCACTCCTAGGGAATGCGGGGTTGGTGTCCCTCAAGGAGGAGTACTCTCACCCTTACTTTTCAATCTATACTTACGAAACTTAGGACTTCATCTACCCGAAAACATCAAATACGTCATGTACGCGGACGATTTACTCCTCTACATAAAATTTAAAAAAGACGAAGACATTACGGACTTGGTTTCAGATGCGATTAGGGTCCTTTCTGACTGGTTGAAGTCCATGGGAATGTCTGTTGCTAAAACCACTAGCTGTGTATTCTCTAGATCTCGCACCAACTTTGAGAATCTACAGATTCTCGTGGATAACACACCAATGAATTGTACGACAACGATGAAACACCTGGGTATTATTCTTGACCGTAAATTCACCTGGCATGCACATATTAAATATATTGCTAACAAAGCTACTAAGGCATTAGGTATTCTTAGGATCATTTGTCGCGCCACCTGGGGAACTTCCCCTATACTCACGCTGATGGCCTAAAGGGGTCTCATTAGATCGATTCTTGATTGGGGATCACCCCTCTTTACTGACTCCTCAATGACCCTACTGAAAACTCTGGATCGAATCCAATCAGCAGCCTTAAGAACCTCTTTGGGATGCCTTAGGTCAACTCCCATCCCAGTTCTTTTGTCAGAAGCGAATGAGCCCCCTCTTGAACTTAGGAGAATACACCTCTCCAATTCTTTTATAGTCAGAAATGCTAAATGGCAGGACAACCCTCTTGCTCCTCTCCTTAAACTTCTAAAATGTAAAACAACAACTACGAGATTGAAATTTAATATTAAAAAGATCCCTCTCCTTGAATCCTTCTGCAGAATCTATCCCCTAACTAAAATCTGTTATATATTGGGAAAACCTGCATACTTTGACTGGAAACTGACTACACTTATAAAATCACCCAAATGTGACATTACCACCGGACACACACTTAAGAACTTAGATAATCCAGACCTTAAGTTACGCAATATTTTACAATCAGACTTTCAAGATTTTGTTCCCATTTATACAGATGGCTCCTAAAATTCTGATACAGGACTGGCAACATCGGCATTTCATGACGAATATAATGACTACACTCAAGCCATTCCTTTGCAACCTTACCAAAATTCATAATTCTCATCTTTCTCTTCATAGATTTTAGTTCTGACAGTCGGCTACGCCAAAAGTCATTTAAGAAGAAAAGAAAAGAAAAAAAGAATGAAGTTAGATGCTTTTCTTAACCCTCTGCCTACGCTGACTTATCCCCACTCTAGCGCTTTTGAATGTAATTCCCATAGTCCCCACCATGCGTCCAAATAGACGATTTTAGACGATAACGGTCACATGAGTAGGCAGAGGGTTAAATTGACAAATTGCATTGAAAAGCTTATTAAATTTCCAATAAAATTCCACTATTTTCATTTGTATTGCATAAATAGGAAGCGAGATATCATGTTATAAACACAAAAGAATAATTCTATTTTTTCCGCAATTTCTTACCCTGACTTTGACTCCTGGGAAAATTTAGAAAAGTTTATGAAAAAAATTGTTATTTTCACAGACTATTCCTTGTAATCTAAGCTTTAAATAGAGACCAAGAACAGCAAAAAATATTAACGGTTTCCCGAGATATTACAAAAAGAGTTGGACTGTGCGAAGCAAAATTTTTAACCATCGTTTTCTCTAACTCGTCGTTGAGTCAGTTGCGTGGCTGTGAAAAAAGTGTCGAAAATGAATTTTACCAAGTACATTAATAATATAATATTTTTTGCTGTTCTTGGTCTCTATTTAAAGCTTAGATTACAAGGAATAGTCTGTGAAAGTAACAATTTTTTCATCAACTTTTCTAAATTTTGCTAGGAGTCAAAGTCCTTTGTCAGGGTACACGGAAAAAAAAGTTCCCAGATGTTTCAGGAATTATTTCCTAAGGGTACAGTCCCATGTTGAACAGAAAACACAATGCAAAGCAGAATTTCGTGAGAGTGGAAAGGATAGTGATATCTGATTATCTCTCTTGCACTCACGAAATTCTGCTTTGCATTCTGTTTTCTGCTCAGCATGGGACTGCACCCTTACTCTCGGATACGTGGTAACAGCTGTGAACTAGCGACGAACATTCAATGGTAATCAATGAATGTTTGAAAGAAATTCGGGAACTGTATTAGAAAAAGCTATAAATAGTCCATTAGTCTCTTTTTCATTACTTTCTCATGTAAAGTTCATGGCGCTGGCCGCAACTGTTTCTGAAATTTTCGGGAACTCGTCAAGGAATCTTGGTGCGCAGAAACAGTGCGCACCAGTCTCAACAAGTCTCACAGTCAGTAAGACTTGCGTGTCTTATATATTTATTTTATGCTGAGGTATTTAACTCGCCTGTTTAGCTCAGCTGGATAAGACGCCGGACTTCTATTCTCGGGTACGCGAGTTCTGTTCCAGCCGCCGTCGATTTTTCTCTAATATGGTTTTTTCTATTTCAGAAACTTAATAAAAAATAAAAATTGTATGTGACCTTCAAGGATAAATGTGTATGTGTGTGTGTGTGTGTGCGGACGTGTCAAGGAGGGGAAGTGGGAGGGGGGAAGCAGAATCCATTTTTTCTTGCATTCGCCTAACTTTTCGATTTTCTTGAACAGTTCCCGACTTTTTCAAGAACAGTTTGCCGAGAAGTGGTGAAATAGTTATAATTTGTAGAGAAATAGTAAATGACATATTTAAACGACCCAATGGGAAATAGCCATTAGTTTACCATTGGTGCATTAATGGACCAATATTGGGAGCCATTGGTTTTCTCTAGGTTTATTATTGGCACCCAATAATGGACCACTAATGGTAAAATCGTGGGATGTCCACGCCGATGCCAATAATTGGCAACCATTATTGGTACATTATTGGCTGCCATTAAAAAACCATGAATAAAAAAAAATTTTTTTTATTAAATTTTATTAAATAATAAATGTATTTATTTAATAATTATTTCATTTATTATTTATTATTAAAATATTAATTTTTTTAATTAATTATTTTATAGAAATGGTTATTATTTTCTATCACATCGAAATGTGAATAACCCTTTCGTTCAGAGTCTAAAAATTATTTACCTCACATCCATCAGTGCAAAAATAGGAGAGGACGGGCAGAATAAAATTCCACAAATATTCGTGAGAATGCTGCCTCCTTATATACTTTTCAAGTTTCATGTTAGTTGCGAGAGAGTTTTAAGCAACACCTTCTATGGGGCGTTGAGCGAACTACATACAATTACTTACCGACGCTGCAGAAATTATCATGTAGTAAGTATGTAGTTCGCTCAACGCTCCGTAGGAGGTGTTGTTTCAAACTCTCTCGCAACTAACATGAAACTTGAAAAGTATATAAGGAGGCAGCATTCTCACGAATATTTGTGGAATTTTATTCTGCCCGTCCTCTCCTATTTTTGCACTGATGGATGTGAGGTAAATAATCTTTAGACTCTGAACGAAAGGGTTATTCACATTTCAATGTGATAGAAAATAATAACCATTTCTATAAAATAATTAATTAAAAAAATTAATATTTTTTATAATAATAATAATAATAATAATAATAATAATAATAATAATAATAAATGAAATAATTATTAAATAAATAAATTTATTATTTAATTAAAGTTAATAAAATTTTTTTTTTTATTAGAATGGTTTTTTAATGGCTTAATGGTTTTTTAATTATTGGCCCAATAATGGTTGCCAATTATTGGCATCGGCGTGGACATCCCACGATTTTACCATTAGTGATCCATTATTAAGTGCCAATAATGGGACAATAATGGAATGGTGTCTCCCATTATTGGGTTATTAATGCGCCAATGGTTTTTTTCCCATTGGGGAGGCAACATTTAGTTATCTGTGTACTACCCGCCGTATCCAAGAGTTAAGAACGAAGTTCCCGAATAATCCTCGAACTTTTTTTTCCGTGTAAGAAATTGCGAAAAAAATAGAATTATTCTTTTGTGTTTATAACATGATATCTCGCTTCCTATTTATGCAATACAAATGAAATAGTGGCATTTCATTGGAAATTTAATGAGCTTTCCAATGCAATTTAAAAAATCATCTAGCTTCATTTTTGACGGAGTTATCACTCTTTCTGTGCGCGTGTGTTTTTTAATAGCTCGAAGTGTTAGCGTCGCACAATTTCCGCCGGTAGATACTTTAGTACTGTACTATATACTTTAGTACAGTACTATATACTTCAGTACAGTACTATATATACTTTAGTACAATATAGTACAGTACTTTATAGTTCATTGATATCTCGTACACTACAGTACTAAATAGTACAGTACTGTATAGTATAGTACTTTATTGTATAGTAAAGTACTATATATTGTAGTATAGTATAATAATAAGTAATATAATATAATATAATATAATATAATATAATATAATAATAATATATAATATATAATATATAATATAATATAATTATAATACAGTCAAACCTGGATAAGCGAGAGTTCAAGGGACCGACAACTTTCTCTCGCTTATAGAGGTTTCTCACTTACCCAGTTTTCACTTACAGAGGTCTAAAAGCAAATTTTTCTCACTTACAGAGGTTTATGAAAAAATGTTATTCAAATTAATATTTTATTGTACATAATTATATAATTTATTAGTTATTTTCTTTTAGTTCACATTATCATTATCATTTATTTAAAATGCTTAAAAAAGTCAGTCATTTTCGTTTGTTTTTTTATTCTAATATTGTCAACTTCTTTCTCTAGAGCATAAATTTTATTGAAAACAGACTTATCAACATTTTTAGAAAATTCCAAGAAACGATGAACAGTCTCTAAAGCTTTTAAAGTTTCTTGTTTATTTGGAAAAAGTTCTTCTCTTTTAGTCAAATTTTTGTTTTCTTCATTATCATCTTCATTATCATCATCATCATCATCGTCATCATCATCATTTTTGGCCGTGGTTAAATTGGCTATTATGTCGTTATCCGTGAGTTCTCCTGTAACTGTCACATTGTCATCTACTCTAACAAAATCTTCGAAAGTTGGATTTTCAATGTTATGTTCACAAGGCAAGAGTGTATTCCAATCCTCGATACTAGGGACTTCAACATCATCTTCTTCTGTCTGGTTTCCCACGTCAGTGCAAAATCCAGCTTTTTTAAAGCAATTCTTGATGGTGACGTCGCTTATTGAGTACCATGCTTTGCTAGCGAACTTTATAGCCAGAAGTACGTTTATTTCAGGCTTCATATTTTTTTCTAAACATGTCAAAACATGCTTCACCACTTCTTTGCGATAATGTCTCTTAAAAGCATGAATTACTCCTTGATCTAATGGTTGCAAGTGGCTGGTAGTATTGGCAGGTAAAAAAATAACATTCACATTTGCGAGAGTTGGTAAATCTGTATGTGCAGTGCAATTGTCCATAAAAATAACAATTTTTTTTTTTTTGGTCTTCATATTTTTATCAATTTTCTGTAGCCACCCTTTAAATATTCCTCTTGTCATCCAAGCTTTTGAGTTGCTTTCATAATCTACAGGTAGGGTTTTTACACCTGCAAGTAAAAATTATGTATTGAATTTTAAGATAATAAAAGACTTGACTGGACTTAAAAGTAAAAATTACTCTCATCATTTTTTGACAGGTAAAATAGTTAAAAATAAGGTTTAAGACGAGTTTCAATTTTATCGTTTTAAAAGACTCAGTTTAAGTCAGCAAAAGGCTAAAAACTTGCAAAATCTTGCGAACCGTAGTTTTATAACTAAAAGAAATTTCAAACAAAAAAATTTTTATAATTTTAATAAAAAATTAATTTTTTTGTTACTTTTCAATTAAAATAGGAAATATAATACACAAGAACATATAAAAAACAAACCTTTAAAACATCGAGGTCGTTTTGATTTTCCAATGACGAGTAAAGGCAATTTATTTGTACCAGTCATATTTGCACATTGAAGAATAGTAATACGTTCCTTACTTTGTTTTCCTCCGTGGCACTTTTCTCCTTGAAAGGCAAATGTTTTGTTTGGTAAACACTTAAAAAACAAACCAGTCTCGTCTGCATTATAAATGTCCTCTGGGTCATATTCTGTTAAAAGATTCGGTAGATCTTTAGTCCACTGATTGCATACACGTACATCCACAGATTTGCTTTCTCCAGATAATGTCTTAAAAACTATATCATGCCGTCTTTTAAAACCCTCAAACCAGCCGTTACTAGCTGAGAAGTCTTGTATTCCTATTTTTGTCGCAAAATCTCTGGCTTTTTCTTTTAATAACGGGCCATCCATGGGAATATTTTTGTCGCGGATTTCTTTTATCCATTCTAACAGACAATTTTCAACGTCAGAAAATTCAATTTTTCGGTTTCTCTTAATGTTTCCATGTCCTTCAGCACATCGACTCTTTATTGAATCTTTTTCTTTTAAGATTTTATAAAAAGTAGACTCCGGCAAATTAAACTCACTCGCTATTTCTTTTCGTGATTTTCCGCGCTCGAATTCATTTATTATTTTAAGTTTATCACTCAGAGAAATCACGTTAATTTTTCGTTTGGGCATTATTAATTCACAAGAGACTCTCACTGCCAAGTTAACTATTCAAAATTCGTTTATTAACTGAAAAGAAAATTGTTTGCATTGTATACACTGGGTGTATATCTACGGTAATGGCTAATTATCTTTATTTTCATTTTAGAAAAGTAAGCAAATGCTATTAGAGACAAAAACAAAAGACATTTTGATAAAATTTTAGGAATATATACAGACAAGTCTCTCTCGCTTATAGAGGTCCGAGAGCGACTTCTCTCACTTATAGAGGTCCGGACGAGCAATGACTCTCGCTTACAGAATCTCACTTATAGAGGTTTTTACATGTAAAAATGAAGGGACCGAGAAATTTCTCTCGCTTATAGAGGTTTCTCGCTTATCCAGTTCTCGCTTATCCAGGTTCGACTGTATATATAATATAATAATAAGTAATATAATATTTTTTTAATATAATAATAATATAGTATAATTATACATAGTATAGTACAGTACGGTATAAGTACAGTACTAAATAATAGAGTATAGTAATTTTTCATACAATTGTTGGATCATCAGGGTTGCTACGCAACCTGGAAACCTGGTAATCCTAGAAATGTCAGGGAATTTTATAAACCTTAAAAAACCTGGAAAAGTCAGGGAATTTTGATCGAAGTCCTGGAAAATTGTTGTTTTCTAAAGTTATTGTGTTTATTCTTAAAATCTAATTTCACTTAAATATTTCAAAATTAATTCAATTTTAAAAGAATTGCGTTTACAATTTTCATAAGTAGATGAACTTCAAAAGACTTTGATTTAAAATTTTGTAAAATTTCAATTTTAAATGAATTTAATTAGAAATATAAAAAAAACTTAAATTTAAAAGAAAAATTAATAACTAAAATTGAGCCTCCGGAAATTATAACCACACATAAAATTCTGACCTCCATGCTAATTCAATGGGCGTCAGAATTTTATGTGTGGTTATACTTTCCGGAGGCTCAATTCTTCTGAAATTATTTAATTTTTTAATATATTTAATTAATAATTAAAAAATTGGACAAGTGCGAGTTGTACTCGCACTGCAATATCGGGTTCCGCACACAAATATTAAAACAATACTTGCAACATTGATCGGTAATTGGTAGAATTAAAATAAACAATTATAAAAATAATTAAGGAAGATTTCGACTATATCAGCAATTAGTGACATCTATTAGACGTCAATTGAACTCTTTGGTTTAGAGTCAGGTGTTATTCTTAAGATAATTATTCCGATATGGTTGTCGGTAAATAATTATATTTTTGAATTTAATTTTTGATCTGAAAAAATAAGCTGCGTGAACGACTGCACTGTGCATCTGTGAGGACTCGAACCCCAGTTAATAGCTGCCTTTCGCGGGACTAACGCCTACCAATGCACCATGCCAACACAGCCTGGACGTTCACGTTTCTTATAATCTCAGATCAAGCCCATACACTAGTCGAAGAGCTGTATAGTTAATGTAGGAAATTATTTGCTGATTGAGAATTTTAATTAAGGAAGATTTCGACTATATCAGCAATTAGTGACATCTATTAGACGTCAATTGAACTCTTTGGTTTAGAGTCAGGTGTTATTCTTAAGATAATTATTCCGAAAAAAAAAAAAAAAAAAAAAAAAAAAAAAAAAAAAAAAAAAAAAAAAAAAAAAAAATTAAATTCAAAAATATAATTATTTACCGACAACCATATCGGAATAATTATCTTAAGAATAACACCTGACTCTAAACCAAAGAGTTCAATTGACGTCTAATAGATGTCACTAATTGCTGATATAGTCGAAATCTTCCTTAATTAAAATTCTCAATCAGCAAATAATTTCCTACATTAACTATACAGCTCTTCGACTAGTGTATGGGCTTGATCTGAGATTATAAGAAACGTGAACGTCCAGGCTGTGTTGGCATGGTGCATTGGTAGGCGTTAGTCCCGCGAAAGGCAGCTATTAACTGGGGTTCGAGTCCTCACAGATGCACAGTGCAGTCGTTCACGCAGCTTATTTTTTCAGATCAAAAATTAAATTCAAAAATATAATTATTTACCGACAACCATATCGGAATAATTATCTTAAGAATAACACCTGACTCTAAACCAAAGAGTTCAATTGACGTCTAATAGATGTCACTAATTGCTGATATAGTCGAAATCTTCCTTAATTAAAATTCTCAATCAGCAAATAATTTCCTACATTAACTATACAGCTCTTCGACTAGTGTATGGGCTTGATCTGAGATTATAAGAAACGTGAACGTCCAGGCTGTGTTGGCATGGTGCATTGGTAGGCGTTAGTCCCGCGAAAAGCAGCTATTAACTGGGGTTCGAGTCCTCACAGATGCACAGTGCAGTCGTTCACGCAGCTTATTTTTTCAGATCAAAAATTAAATTCAAAAATATAATTATTTACCGACAACCATATCGGAATAATTATCTTAAGAATAACACCTGACTCTAAACCAAAGAGTTCAATTGACGTCTAATAGATGTCACTAATTGCTGATATAGTCGAAATCTTCCTTAATTAAAATTCTCAATCAGCAAATAATTTCCTACATTAACTATACAGCTCTTCGACTAGTGTATGGGCTTGATCTGAGATTATAAGAAACGTGAACGTCCAGGCTGTGTTGGCATGGTGCATTGGTAGGCGTTAGTCCCGCGAAAGGCAGCTATTAACTGGGGTTCGAGTCCTCACAGATGCACAGTGCAGTCGTTCACGCAGCTTATTTTTTCAGATCAAAAATTAAATTCAAAAATATAATTATTTACCGACAACCATATCGGAATAATTATCTTAAGAATAACACCTGACTCTAAACCAAAGAGTTCAATTGACGTCTAATAGATGTCACTAATTGCTGATATAGTCGAAATCTTCCTTAATTAAAATTCTCAATCAGCAAATAATTTCCTACATTAACTATACAGCTCTTCGACTAGTGTATGGGCTTGATCTGAGATTATAAGAAACGTGAACGTCCAGGCTGTGTTGGCATGGTGCATTGGTAGGCGTTAGTCCCGCGAAAGGCAGCTATTAACTGGGGTTCGAGTCCTCACAGATGCACAGTGCAGTCGTTCACGCAGCTTATTTTTTCAGATCAAAAATTAAATTCAAAAATATAATTATTTACCGACAACCATATCGGAATAATTATCTTAAGAATAACACCTGACTCTAAACCAAAGAGTTCAATTGACGTCTAATAGATGTCACTAATTGCTGATATAGTCGAAATCTTCCTTAATTAAAATTCTCAATCAGCAAATAATTTCCTACATTAATTATAAAAATATATTAAAATCATTTGATAAAAAAAAATAACTAAAAAAAATTAAAGTATTGTATATCTAATATTGTCAACAATAATAAGCAGAGGAACTATAATAAATTTTGAAAATTTTGTTCCTCTGCTTATTATTGTTTACAATATTAGATATGGGTGATTCTCCTGAAAGGGACCACTTCACGTGTCTCCAACATGAGGTTCATTATTTAAATTAATTTTTCATTAATATTTTATCAAGTTTAAATTTTTTGAAAAATTTATTTATAATCTACGAAGATTTATCTATCTTTATATAATCTTCTATTGCTTATATTTAAATTTCTTCCTATTTAAAAAACATATTTAATTTTGTCATCGAATTTTGGTTAAACAGAATGTATATTTTATAATTATATTTTAACGTATTTAACCAATTTCAACATATTTATGATATATATCAAATTAAAGTTTAGAATATAAGGATTATTTTTTACTTACATTTGTTTAAAATAAGGTAAAAAAAGTTATTTAAATTATTAATTAAAATAGTATTATCAATGAGAGTAAAAATTAAATTCATCTCCGAAGCCTCATTTTCTATATAATAACATCATATTTTTTAACGTTTTAAACATAATATGTAATCGATGTGAAAATATTTGATGATTAAAACTAAAAATATTGTTTAAAAAATTGTAATATTTTTAAAATTAGAAAAAATGAGAATTTTTTCATTAAATTATCAATTCATCTCCGAAACCTTTTTTATATTTGATAGGCGTTTTCTTTTGTTTTTAATTTTTTAATCATTGTTTTGAAATATTTAACCCTCAAATTAAATTATTAATTTAATAAAAATAAAATATACAAGCAAAAAGTGCAATAAATTAAAACATAACAATTTCTGAAAATTAATTTTGCGCAACTTATATTTTTATCTTTAAACATTTTCTAAACTTATTTATGAAAGAAAAGTAACAAAAAAAGAATAATTTGATTTTTTGGAAATTCAACCGAAAAAGGGTCCCTTTCAGGAGAATCACCCATATATACAATACTTTAATTTTTTTTAGTTATTTTTTTTATCAAATGATTTTAATATATTTTTATAATTGTTTATTTTAATTCTACCAATTACCGATCAATGTTGCAAGTATTGTTTTAATATTTGTGTGCCGAACCCGCCATTGCAGTGCGAGTACAACTCGCACTTGTCCAATTTTTTTTTATTTTTAGTTAGGAAATTAAAGTCAGAAAACAATCTCTCATTTATTCTCTTAAAATTTCACTCTCTTCCTTAAAATATTTAATGCCACGTGTTTAAACTAAAAAAAATTAAAAAAAATTTTTTTTTTGATTTTTTTTCAAAAAGTTTCTTAAATAAATTTTTTGTCGTCAGACTGTAATAATACACTAGGATACCAATTTTCAGCTCATTAGGTCAAATAATGTAAAAGTTAGGAAAAAAAATTTTTTTAAAAATTTTTTAGTTTTTCCTTGACAACGCTATGGCCATCATTACATATCAAGTTCTCTATATTTTTCCTGTAATATTCGAGTAAAAATACACCAGCATGCAAAATTTCAGCTCTCCATGTCGAATAGTTTAGAAGTTAAGGGGGGGGGGAAATGGTCACTTTTTATGCATTTTTGGCCAAAAATCTTGTTATTTCCTTGACAACGCTATGCCCATCACGTCCAATCACATTCGCTATATTTTTCCTGTAATCTACGTGTGAAAATACATATCTGTACCAAATTTGAGCTCTTTAGGTCAAATAGTTTAGCCGCTAGGGGGGGGGGACACGATTTGGCTACGGACAACAGAGTCTCACCAATAGGGTTCCGCCGATACACCGTAGGTGTACGGAACCCTAAAAATAATGAATTTATAGAAGAATTTTAGTTAAAAACACTAAAACAAACTTAACTTTAAAGCAATTACAAATTATTGCAGAAATTCAATTATTTTTAAAAGTAGTAAAATTCTTCTCAGAAATTCAATTATTTTCAAAAATTTTAATAAAATTCTTGGCAAAATATTAATTATTTTCAAAAACTTTTCTCAATTCAATGATTTATAATATCAACTACTTTAATAAAAATTAAGAATTCAATTAGTTAAAAAAAATTTTAATAAAATTTTATGCAAACGTTTCATTATTTTCATATAGGAGAGACTGGGGCGAAAGGTTAAATTTTACATAAATGATTTTTTTAGACAATATAATCCGCTTAGATGTAAATATTTATATATCTATATTGTAGGGCAACTTGTTCTCTACAACTTTCAATAAAAAAGTTTCTGATATTTTCGCATAAAATACATGTTTTGTCCTTTTTTGAAAATTTTGTTTTTTTTAACATTTCGCCCCCTCCCTAGGGGTTTCAAGACCTTGCCGTTAGTGGGAGGCGCACGAGGGGCTTTTACCCAGTGGGAGGCTACTTCTCGATATCTCTCGTGGGGACTGAGGGGGCGAACCCTTCAAAATGGGTCGGCCGCTACAAAAACCGAATCTTCTGTGTTTCGCTGGGCACTGTCTCAGGGCACGGGGACTTAGAGGGATATCGAGAGAGACGGAATGGACAGAGGCTTAACCGCGGGTCCATTCCGAAGACTTCCTACTGGTGGAAGTCTGACCAAGAAGAAACCCTTCCATGGTTACGTTGGCTGTGCCATGGCGATTGAGGCGCGAGTCTCTGCCACCCAATCCGTGATGAACTCGTGTCCATGGATGAATGATACTAGGGTTAACAAATCCGTCGGGTTCTTCCGTGGGGAGGGGGTTGGACGGGGGACGACCTTCGCTGGGCACAATTAACCGTAAACCGTAAAGCTCGGGAACGGTTGTGTTACAGGAAGGGCCCGTCTTCTGGACGACCCGTCCCCGGGGTGGGGCTCGAATGGAGGTATCTTGAACGAGACTCTGAGATACCAGGCGAACTTTCAGATGTAATTTAGCCTTTTCCTTAAATAGAGGCTCTTTAAGGATTGACCTTTCTTTCCTCTTTTCTCGTGGGACCATAATGGATACTACAGAAATTAATAAAAATAAAACCACACACGTGAGCGTCGAAGAGCCCTTTTGGGGGATCACGATGCTGGCGATCAAGGTGTGGACGCGACAGAGGGGACCGTGAGTCAGTCTTAAATATGGCTGCTTCCGGGATCCACTGTATGCAGATTAACTTGCATCATTGTAAGGGCGCTTCGGCGATTCTAGCCAAGAACTTTGCAAGGATGCAGGCAGCTATGGCCTTTGTTCAAGAACCTTGGGTTTACAAGGGTAAGATTAGAGGTCTAAGTGGCGGTGGGGTGCTAGTTAGTTCACCACAGGAACCAGTTCCAAGGGCTTGTCTGATCTATAAAGGTCTAGATGCTTTCCCTCTATTGGAATTAACTACCAGGGACTTAGTTGTTGTTAAGGCTAAGTACCTAGAAAAGAACGGAAATAAAAGGGAGGTTGTAGTAGCTTCCGCATATTTTCCGGGATCGGGGGATGACCCCGCACCACCTGCAGATGTGGAGAAGTTAGTAGATTACTGTCAACGGCAAGGTCTCCCATTAATAATAGGTTGTGATGCCAATGCGCACCATGTCGTATGGGGCAGCACTGACATTAACGATAGAGGCAGAAGACTTTTAGATTTTCTGTTAGATACAGATTTAGATATTTTAAATCAGGGTAATGAGCCGACTTTCGTTACTGTTAACAGAAAAGAGGTGTTGGATATTACGATCTGTTCCAAGTCTTTTTGTGATGGCGTGAGGGACTGGAGGGTGTCTGATGAAGATTCCCTCTCGGACCACAGGCTTATTACGTTTAGATTGGAATCGAAGGATCGGGAACAAGAGTGGGGACGTAATCCTAGGAGTACCGACTGGGCTTCATATAGTGAAGACCTCAAGGCCTCCATGGCATGCTTCCCCACTTCCTATGGAACGATGGAGGAGTTAGAGCTTGCAGCGGAATATCTGCGAGATTCTATTATCTGTTCCTTTGAAAGGAACTGTGTAGTTAAGAAAATGAGCTTCAATGGGGGCGGTAAATGGTGGACCCCCCGTTTGGAGGAACATAGGAAAACTGTAAGAAAGCTTTTTAATAAAGCCAAGAAACGTAGGCATCAGCGAGCATGGGATGAATATCATACCGCTCGCGATTCTTATAAGAAAGAAGTAGATAGGGCAAGGGGTGTCAGCTGGAGAAGTTTTTGCGAGGAAATCGAGAGGGTACCAGAAGCTTCAAGACTTCATAAAGTACTAGCTCGAGACCCAATGGCAAAATTAACTACTATTAAGCTGCCTAATGGGCAGTATGCCCAGGATAAAAGGGAGTGTCTAAAGCACCTGATGGAAGTAAACTTCCCGGACTTTAGAGAAGGTTTGGAGAACAGCCAGGGCATAGGACCAGGTAGGAACCGAGGATATCGGGAACACTGGAAACTAGCAGCCAGGGTTGTAACTCCGGAAGGGATTGATTGGTCAATAAGCACTTTCAAACCATTTAAGGCTTCAGGGGGGACGGTATATATCCGGTTCTTTTGCAAAAGGGATTGGATTGTATTAGAGTACCCCTGTGTAAAATTATGAGAGCATGTATAGCTCTTGGTTATACACCGGAGTCTTGGAAAAAGACGAGGGTTGTGTTTATTCCGAAGGCCGGTCGGTCAGGCTATACTGCGGCGAAGGACTTCAGGCCAATCAGCCTAACTTCCTTTATATTAAAGACGTTAGAGAAACTGGTGGATAAGTTTATTAGACAGGAATGTCTTAGAGATTTTCCCCTACATCAGGGACAGCATGCATATAGAGCAGGCTTCTCAGTAGAAACAGCCCTCCATTCGGCAGTAGGTAGAATAGAGGGACAAATTAGCAGTGGTGGTTATGCGGTTGGTACTTTTCTTGATATCGAAGGTGCCTTCCCTAACACCTCTAGCAAAACTATCTGCAGGGCAGCCAGGATGCGAGGCGTGCCCGAGCCGCTAGTTAAGTGGATCGACAGCATGCTTCGCGAAAGGGCCCTGGAGGCAGAGTATGGTGAGGCCAAGGTAACCGGCCTTGTCTCAAAAGGGTGCCCACAGGGAGGAGTTCTCTCTCCTTTATTGTGGTGCTTAGTGGCAGATGAGTTAATTAGAAACCTCAATAGCCAGGGATATTATACGCAAAGTTATGCGGATGATTTCCTTATAATTATAAGAGGGCACTCAATTGAGACCCTCTTAGAACTTACGGAACGTGCGCTTAAGATTGTCAAGGATTGGTGCAATCTGACTGGACTTTCTGTAAACCCAGAGAAAACGAATATAGTAGTTTTCACAAGAAAATATAAGGTACCGAGTTTGAAGAAACCGATATTTTATGGAAAAGAGATTTCCTTTTCTGAATCGGCTAAGTATCTGGGAGTAATCCTGGATAAAAAGCTGGTTTGGAGGGAACATTTCGAATATCAGTATAGCAGGTTTTGTACCGCGTTTTGGGCGTGTAGAAGGGCGATAGGGTCATCATGGGGACTAAGGCCTAATATGGTCAACTGGCTCTATCAGATAATCTTAAAACCAAGGTTTCTTCACGCGGTGGTTGTCTGGTGGTCTAGGACTCAACTGATAACGGTTAAAGAGAAACTAGGCCAACTGCAAGCAATGATTTTCAGGGGTATTACGGGGGCAATGAGGACCACGCCAACAGCTGCGTTGGGATTCATGCTTGCCGAGGTACCTCTGCATATTGCCGCGGTGAAAAAGGCGGCTCTCACTATGAGCAGGTTAACTGCGCAGGGAAGGTGGAAGGTTGGTGGTATACACACCAAGCTTCCACGCTCAATTCTATCAATACCAGAATTAAGTATGGTGCAAGATAGAATGATCAAGAGGGTGAAATTTAAACCCCGCTTTAAGATCATTACACCTTCCAGAATGGACTGGAAGAAAGGTTTTCCACTTGGGGACGAAGTCTGGTATACAGACGGCTCCAAGATGGACTGCGGTGCAGGCTTCGGAATTTATCTGAAAACTGGCTGCATTAAAGTGGCTGAGTCATTAGGACAACATGCCACGGTCTGGCAGGCAGAGGTCTGTGCGATTTTAACTTGCGCCCAAATATCCATTCGAAATGGAACAAAGGGCAAGAGGATTAGTATTTGTGTGGATAGTCAAGCGGCCTTAGGGGCTCTGAAAAATCCCACAATAGAATCAAAACTCGTCTGGGAATGCCGGAGCGTACTAGATGAGTTGGGTTCAGCAAATAGACTTTCATTGATTTGGGTACCGGGTCACTCGGGAATCAAGGGTAATGAAAGAGTAGACGTCTTGGCGAAAACCGGTTCCGAGACGAAATTTATAGGTCCTGAACCAGCAGTGGCAATAATGCCATGCTTGGTTAAGGGAGCCATAGAAAGATGGGGTGAAAAGGAACATGAGAAGTATTGGGCGAACGTTGGGGTGGGAAGGCAAGCGAAAACTCTGTTGGGGTTAGCACTCAACAAGAGGCGAGCGAGCGATCTCCTAAAACTCGATAAGATCAGAGTTAGAACCGTAGTTCGTCTACTTACGGGTCATGAACTACCATCAGCATAAAATAGGCAGACAAGTTTCACCTATGTGCAGACTGTGTGGGGAAAGTAACGAAACTTCGACTCACATATTATCTGAATGCCCAGCGTTAGCTAGGATCAGGCTATCTAGCTGGGGTCAAGCAATTATTGACCCTAAGCAGGTGAGCAACCTATCGATAGAAGAGATTCTGGACTTCTGGAGAAGAACAGGACTCTAAGAAGTTGCTATAAACGAGCGAACTGGAGTCTGGTACAATGGGTTCTATAACCTAGGTGCTTACTTTCCCCTCTTGAGGAAAATCCAGCTCGATCTCGGTGTCAGATTAGATTAGATTAGATTAGAACATTTCGCCCCATGCTGGGGCGAAATGTTAAATTCTATTTCTAGCCTACTAAAACTATTTTCTGATATGTGTTAAGTAGTAGATAAGTTAAAGCATACGTTAGCAAGTGATTTAGTTAATAAAAGATCTGTGTTTATTTAACAAAAGCTTTAGAACAGCTACACCCAGAGAAATGGTATATTTGTCTCAGAACCAACTAGACTTTTTATTTGTTTGAAATAAATTTTATTTGGTTTAAATAAAATTTTATTTATCTCAAATATATGTTTTATTTATGTCGAATAAAATTTGGCGCGACTTCTTATCCCATATAGATGATTTACTAGAA
Organism: Leptopilina heterotoma; assembly: GCF_015476425.1. Taxonomy (NCBI): domain Eukaryota; kingdom Metazoa; phylum Arthropoda; class Insecta; order Hymenoptera; family Figitidae; genus Leptopilina; species Leptopilina heterotoma. The sequence continues at coordinate 381,071 of NW_025111180.1, read as the reverse complement.
TATTTGCGAGATATTATTTTATTTCTCAAAACATCACTTTAGTATAATTTTAGCTCTAAAAAATAATTGTAAGACAGAATGCTTATAGGTAAATAATGTCTTATTAAGTAATGAATCATTAATCAAATTTTAAGTAAAAATACTTTTTAAACAACATAAGTCTTAATTGAAAGAATTTTTTAGAATAAGAATAATAATTAAACAAAAATATCTTTAAAACTAAAATAGATTTGAACGATATTTTATAGAAAAAGATTACAATTTGTAAAAAAATTTATTAAGCAAATATTTAAAGTCTCAAATTCTTTGTTTAATAGAATATTTATGTGCCAATCTTTCAATTTTCAAAAAATCTTATTTGTTGGAATATATGTTTAAATAAACTTTTATTAATACAATGTATTATTTAGAAAAAATGATATATGAAAAAATGTATAATTTAATTAACTCTTGTATGACAAAAATTTTTCTTAGGCAAATGGTAATTTTATAGAATGTTAATTAAAAAGAATATTAATTTACAAGAAATGAAAGTGAAACGAATTCTAATTTAATAGAATACTTAAATGTCTGAATTATAATTTGGCAGCATGCCAATTCGATCGATTTTATATTTGTAAGAAATTCAATTTGACATAATATCAATTTATAAGAAACACTTTTTCGTAGAATTTTAATTTATCAGAATTGTAATTTTGTAGAATATTAATATTGCCAAATCTAATTTTAGTAGAAATCTGCTTTATCAGAATGATCAAATGTTCGAATCCCCAAAATTTCTAATTTCATTTCTACCCAAAATCAATGTGACATAAATATTTGGCGCAAATTTTAAAAATTTAATTTCTGATTGGTCAATTTTTAAATTTGCGCCAAATATTTATGTCACATTGATTGTAGGTAAAAATGAAATTAGAAATTTTGAAGATTCGAACATTTGATCATTCTGATAAAGCAGATTTCTACTAAAATTAGATTTGGCAATATTAATATTCTACAAAATTACAATTCTGATAAATTAAAATTCTACGAAAAAGTGTTTCTTATAAATTGATATTATGTCAAATTGAATTTCTTACAAATATAAAATCGATCGAATTGGCATGCTGCCAAATTATAATTCAGACATTTAAGTATTCTATTAAATTAGAATTCGTTTCACTTTCATTTCTTGTAAATTAATATTCTTTTTAATTAACATTCTATAAAATTACCATTTGCCTAAGAAAAATTTTTGTCATACAAGAGTTAATTAAATTATACATTTTTTCATATATCATTTTTTCTAAATAATACATTGTATTAATAAAAGTTTATTTAAACATATATTCCAACAAATAAGATTTTTTGAAAATTGAAAGATTGGCACATAAATATTCTATTAAACAAAGAATTTGAGACTTTAAATATTTGCTTAATAAATTTTTTTACAAATTGTAATCTTTTTCTATAAAATATCGTTCAAATCTATTTTAGTTTTAAAGATATTTTTGTTTAATTATTATTCTTATTCTAAAAAATTCTTTCAATTAAGACTTATGTTGTTTAAAAAGTATTTTTACTTAAAATTTGATTAATGATTCATTACTTAATAAGACATTATTTACCTATAAGCATTCTGTCTTACAATTATTTTTTAGAGCTAAAATTATACTAAAGTGATGTTTTGAGAAATAAAATAATATCTCGCAAATATTCTAGTAAATCATCTATATGGGATAAGAAGTCGCGCCTAAAATTTTTATTTAAAAGAAATAAAAAGTCTAGTTGGTTCTGAGATAAATATACGTTAATTTAATTCAAATAAAATATATTTGGTTTAAATAATATTTTTCTCTGGGTGTATAAAGTTAATAAATTAAAATTTCAAAAAAAAAAATTTTTTTTGGCTTATTTCATGTGAACGGTCTTGTTTTTTGACAGAGTACTTGCCTAATGTCAAATAAATAATTTTTAAACAAATAAACAAGTAAATTATTTTCAAAAATTTTAATGAAATTCTTTGCGTAACAATTCAATTTTTTTCAAAATAATTCTTTGCAGAAATTATTCTGAATAATTTTATTAAAATTTGTCAAGAGAATTCAATTATTTAAAAATTTGTTGATAAAATTCTTTATGAAAATTCAATTTTAAGAAACATTCAATTCTTTAATACAAGATTTATTTTTATAGTTAAATAATTTAATTCTCGTAGAATTTTCTAATAAATATTGATTTAAAAATGAATATCAAATTAAAATATTTGAAAATTTGAACTTTTCATACCTTTAACCCGTTGCCTGTTTGCGACCCAACGGTGGGTCGTGAAAAAAGATGGCCCAGATTGTTTGCGACCCAACTAGGGTAATTTTAGGTCGCTGAATTCGAATTTCATATTCATTTTTAGAAATTCTGTTTGAAATTGAAAAATTTTGTCCGTCATATTGAATTTTTTTTCACGTCATATTTGAATTCAGCGACCTCAAAAACCCTTGCATACTAATTTTTATAAATATTTGTTTAAAATTGAAAAATTTTGTCCGCCATATTGAATCCGCCATTTTGAATTTTTTTGTCGTCATATTTGAATTCAGCGACCCCAAAAACCCTTGTATACTAAGTTTCATAAAAATTCATTGACCAGATTTTGCTGGACATTTTGGGTCACTTATATGAATAATTTTTCAAACAGGGAAGGGGTTAATTAAGAATTTTATAGAATTAATTTCTCTCAATAAGTTTAATGGAATTTTTTTTAATTATTTATGTAAAGTTTTTAATTTCTAATATATTTAATTCAAGAATGTCAGTATAATTGAAATTTCGTAAAATTAAATTGTAAACAAAAGAATTTGAAAAGAGCAAAAGCGTGGCTTCTTGGTCTTCTTGGTTGTGAACTTCACCCAGGTATTTATTTTTTGTTCGATATTCTTTTTGACATTGAAAATTTACTCCAAGGTGAAAAAATATGTTTTTTCGACAAAACTTAATGAGGCGCATGCTTATTCCAGAAATCTTTTTTGACCAAATAGTTATTTGCTATAAAACTACTTAACTTAAAATTCACATAATATGAACATTATTTGTCATAAATTTCATTGCACACAAAAACGATTTAACATAAATATCATTTGTCATAGAATTCATTTAACAGAAATATTATGTTACATAAAACTCAGATAACTTAATTCCCATTTGACATAAAAATTATGTAACATAAATTTCTTTGATAAAATTCATTTAACGTAAATTTTATTTGTTATAAAATTCATTTGACATCAATTTCATTTGGCATAAATGTCATTTAACGTAATTCTCATTTGACACAAAATCCATTTGACATAAATATCATTAGACTTAAAATTCGATTGACATAAATCTCATTTGACGTGAATATCATTTAACATACATAATTATTATTTAACATAAAATTAAATTGATATAAATTTTATTTGGCATAAATGCCATTACACATAATTCTCATTTGACATAAAATTCAGTTGTCATAGATTTCATTTTACATAAAGATCATTTGACATGAAAATATAGGCGCGAATTTCAAAATTGGCGAATCATAATGTTGTTGATAATATCTAATTGGTTACTTTTAAAATTCGCGCCGATATTTTTATGTAAAATGTAATTTGTGTAAAATGATTTTTATGTCAAATGAGAATTTTGTTGAATGACTTTTATGACAAATGAGAATTATGTTAAATGTCTTTTATGTCAAATGAACTTTATGTAAAATGAAATTTATGTTAAATGAGAATTATATTAAATGACATTTATATCAAATGAAATTTATGTCAAGTGAAATTTATGTCAAATGACATTTATGACAAATGAATTTTAGGACAAAATAAAATTTATTAAATGTATTTTATGTCAAATGACATATATGTTAAACAAATTTTACCTCAAATTAATTTTATGTCAAATAAAACTTATGTCAATTGAAATATATGTCAAGTGATTTTTCTGTGAAATAAAATTTAAGTCAATTGTATTTTTACGTTAAATCGAAATTATGCTAAATGATTTTTATATCAAATAAAATGTATGTTGAATTAATTCTATGTCAAATGACATATATGTTATATAAATGTTATGTCTAATGAAATATGTATCAAATGGATATATCATATTAAATGCAATTTATGCAATATAAATTGTATGTTTAATGAAATGTATGTCAAAACCATTTACCATAAATTTCATTTGACAAAAAATCTATTTGGTATAAAAAACATTTAATTTGAAATTTATTTGACATTTATGTCAAATGACTATTATGTCAAATAAGATTTCGGGAATAGTCATGCGTCTTAACTTAATATAAAATAAAGTCTAAAATTTAAAATACAATACAAGAAATTACAATCTCGAGAATCGTAAAGAAATTATTTCCCCTTCTTGACATTTCTAGAAATTATATTTCTATATAAAAAATATTTACTGTATTATCGGGCTTTTATAAATATAATTTAATGCAAAAAAATTATTTCCTAAAAAAACTTAAATACAATTAACTTAAATGCGATTTCATTATCGAATAATTTTAATTTATTGACTCTATTTTAATTAAAAAAAGAAGACTTTTTGAATCTTTTAAGAGATTATAGAAATAGAGATAAAATCGATACAGTCTATGAAGTTTCCAGAAATAAAAATATTAATGAAATATATAAAGCTCTCTTTTACAAAAGATTTAAATATAATATTGCTTATTTATCGATAATCACAATTATAATTTAATATTAATAAATTAATAATTTGTGCGATTTGCTAAATATTTTTTAGTAAATAAAATTTAAATTTAAATATTATAATATTGGCTAATATACATTAAAATTGAATAATATTATCGATATTATTAGTCACAATTAAAATTTAATGTTATTATTACTATTAAATTAATAATTTGTGCATTTGCAATTAAAATAATTGTTTTAGTAAACAAAATTTGTAACTTACATGTGTATCTATTTAAAAAGAGAAAAATGAAAATATAGTTTACGTTTTGTCAGAACACGTGGTGATCATCGCATGAAAGTTTCACTGAATATACATTATACATATAACAAAACGCACAAAGGTGACGCCACTCGTGCGCACATTTTCAAAACTTCTAGATACCACCATATAATAGAATTAAAATAGAGTTCTGTTTTTTCAATAGAGAAAAAGTGAAAGTATCAAAATTCAGAGCTTTTTCACACAAGAAGATAATAATATTTTGAAAACTTTATATATTATTATTTAGAGTAAATAGAAATAAATTTATGAAGAGTGTTATATGCAAATTTTAGTAATTTGCAAATATAAAAAAATAATTAATAATATGTAAATATTAATTAATATCCAGTAATAATATGAAATAATTAATATAAATAAATAAATATAATAATTCATAAAAAATTAATTAATACTAGGTAATAAAAATTTTTAACAAAAACAATATTAAAATAATTAAAATAATATTCAAATTTCTTCAAATTTTCATTCCCATTAAAATTGAAATTTTGATATTATAAAGATAATAATTCAAATTAGTGAAAGAAATGAACATTTTTACAATTATTCGAAATTAAAATTATTACTTTCATAAATTAAAACACTGACCTCAATTCAAATTAGTCTAAATTATATGTACTTGTCTGTATAACATTTTTTTCTTATAAATATTTTTACCGCATTCAACTTGAATTGTCGAATTTTCAAAAAAAATTTGCAATTTCAACTTTTTGGTTTGTTATAATTTAAATTATTATTATCTATTAATGTATATGTCAGAATTTTAATAAAAAATGTGAATTTCTTCCGCTAATTTAAATTATCATTAATAACAAAGTCTCAAATTTTGGAAGAATACAAATATTACATTTTGTGGAAACTTAATTAAAAAACGATAATAATATTGAGAAAAATAAAAAATAAGAAATTTTGTTTTTCGTGCGAAAAATTAAATACGAAATTTATGAATTATAAAAAATATGTATATATAAAAATAAAATTGCTACGAAATCTACGAATTATAGAAAAAATAAATAAAAAAATCAACGTAAAAGAATAAATTAAAAAATACAATGAAAAGTATTTTTAAAAAATATAATGAAAAAAATGATTCACATTGAAATTGTAACATTCCCAACTAACGATCTATTTCGCTCCAAAATGTGTGATGGTCACTATTATTATCAGCATATGCGAGCTCGACGCCATTGAAAGACCGTCGTCGTCGTCGTTGCCGGTCTCTAAGCGAAGCGATTCTATAAAAAGCTACTATAATCTCCCCGAACCGATAATAAGTACATATATATATTTCTTATTTCGAAATGTTACTCGAATATTCATCAAGTGTGATATTTAAAATTGCTGTGAACAAATTTTCATTTTTTCTTACGATGACATGAAAAAATCGGTAATTTTCGCCACAGAAAAGTGGATTTCGCGATAAAAAATCTAATTTTTTCATTAATTATTGAAATATTTGTCAACAATATCGTTAATGAAATTATTTTTTCTAAAATGCATTTTCCATTAAGAAAAAGTATTTTTTAAATAGAAAATGCAATTTCCAAATAGAATATGTTTTTTTCAAAAAGAAAACGTATTTTTCAAATAAAAAATGTATTTTCCAAGGACAAAATATATTTTGGTATTTTTATAAATTATTTTTCCAAATACAAAATGTATTTTACAAAATATATTATATTATATATATTATTATTATGTGAAAAATATATTTTCTATTTGGAAGTGTCCAAAATAAATTTGCCAAGGACAAAATAAATTTGTTTTTCTTAATTCAAACCTTTTTGTGAATTAACAGAGACGGAATAAAATTATTAATGACAATCAGTGTTTTTTTCCACTCGCGAATGTACTTTCAAGTTTACATTCAAGCTTCAATATTTTTTTTCCCATCAAATATTTTTCCAAATATACTTTTCTGTTTCCTTCCTTATATTTTTGTTTTGCTTTGTTTATTTTTGTTTTATATGTATTTATTTATTTTTTGAGTAAATTTTGGAGTAAATTTTCAAGCAAAAAGAAATTGACTTTTCGTTTTAAGCATTTTCTCGTACTTCCTCTTTCTCTCTCCTAAAGTTGATTTGGGGTTGATTTCTCCCTCTCTTGTCACAGATTCTCCCCTCTTTCCTATCTCTCTCTCCTCTTCCTTGAGCTTTTGCCGGTTATATGTGTGGTGAATTCACGACTATGACGACGTTGACGACTCGTTCTCACTTCAATATTTCGACGCACTTGAATTTCTTGCTTTTTTCCTCTCTACACACAAACTAAAAATTATCATTAAAAAAAATTAATTACTGCCACAATTACAAAATTACTCATACGCCTCTCTCTTGTATCTCTCATCCATTTTCTTTCCGCAAGCTCGTGAAATTAAAAATCAATTGTTTTTGTCAAAAAATGTGATCACGTTTGATCTCTCGGAAAATGAAAACAAATATGAAAATCTTATTTTATTTTTCTGTGTTAGTAGAAAAAAAATGTATTGCTCTTTTGAATTTCTTTTTGAAACTATAACACTGAAGAGGAGAAAACGATTTTCCCTCAAGCCGAACCCGGGAATGACTAAAATCGAAATCGGTGGCCCTTAGGATAGTGTTTTGAGGACGCGCATGTGCGACGGCGCCGCCGGTCGTCGACGCATTATATCCAGTGCTATCGTGAATGCGCACCCGGGTTCATCCTACTATCCAACCGGTTAACATCGGCTCACCCCGCGAATTCTGCATCGATCGCGAACGACATTAAAAAAGACCGGCTACACATTCAATGTCTGTAGATACAAATACAAGCTTGTGTAGAAACGTAAATATGTGCGCGCACAACATATCGGTGATGCGTTATCAAGATTTTCGACAATTACTATATTGTCATTGTTAAAATTTGATCCTCACCGAGATCCTCACGATATAGATATTAAATATACATATTGAACTGACAAACGCGCGCAGGAATGATCCAACTGCTGGTCAGGTCAGGGGGTGAACAGAATCAATTACCTCGATAATAAACCAAGATTGATTATAGGCCAAGCTATTTTTTCTCTCTTCTCTCTATTATTTCCCTACTATTTTTCCTCATCTTTCTCTCAAAGAAAATTCTCTCTTTTTTGAAAATAAAAAATTATACTTTTAAAATTATTAGGAAAATTAAAAATGATAATTAACAGCAATAGTTAATAGTTAGAGACAGCTGTCCCGCCTGTAAATAAATTAATAGTTTTTTTCGCTAAGATTTTTAATTTTGACGGATGTTAATATAATTATCTCAGAGAGATTGTTTTCTAATTTATTTTAATTTAATTTTCGACTCATTGTTTTATTATTTTCGAATAAAAGATAATCTTTTGCATTTTATCATTAACATGCGAATATAATTAGTATTCTCCTGATTCGAAAATGAAATTGATTAAAAACGAGATTAAATACGTTCGTTCGTTCGTTCGTTTTTGGTTCTGAAATGGAAAATTGTCGATTTTTGAGACAAATTTTTCATTTAAATACCGAATGTGCTTTGATATAGTGAGAAATTTTGGCTTTTTCAGTGGCGGATCCAGAATTTACTCCAGGGGGGGGGTCATTTATAGATTCGACGAGCAACGACCATAATTAGCTGACCTTTTTTTTTATGTAAATTTTTCGCCCACTGGGCTTTTTATATATCTTTTTGAAATTGAGAGTAAAAATGTATATTTAAAGAATTATGTTAGGATTAATATTAAAATATGAATATTATTATTTTAATATTAACTAACCAACTAAGTAACCAAGTTTTAAAAATTATTAACGAAACTAAACCAAACCTAACTTTATTATTAAGATGATAATATATTATTAAATAACATTAAATTTAATACCGTTTAATATTATTTTAATATTAATATGACAATATTAATAATATAATTATCATATTAATGTCAGTATTTATATATTAAAGATCGGAAAATATTTACCAGGCAATGAATTAACGTCAACTTTCTCCTCTTGAATCTCTATTGGTTCCTCTTGAAAATTGTTGAATTCAACTGGTTCTTGCTGGTTTTCTTCTTGTCTTTCTGCATCATATTGTTGCACTGCAAAGGAAATAATTATATAAATAATAATGTCAGAAAAATTGTCTCATAAATTAAAATTTACATCAACTAAATTAATATTTCAGGAATTAAAAATTTAATTACTTTAAAGTATAAGTGAAGATTTCCCTTTCAAATTTAAATAAATAACTTTTTACAATTTGTTTTTGTTTTACTTTTCAAAAATAAATTAATTACAAAAATTTGAATTTATAGGATTAAAATTAAAATTTATTTCTATTTAAAAATTTTGATAATTTGAATTTTGGTTAAAAAAATTATGCTACATTAAATTTTTGAATTTTAGATAGAAATGAAATTTTTTATCATTTTAAATTTAAATCGATTTAAATCCGTTCTACAATTAAAATTTGAATAAAATAAGATTTAGATAAATGGAATTTTGGAAAAATAAAATTGGAATAGATTATTATTCAGGAAAATGATTTTTTTAACCAATTTGAACTTAAATCGAATTTTTGTTCTAGAAATAAAATTCGAATCGATATTGAAAAGTTAAAATGAAGAATTAAAATTCAAATAAATTGAATTTTCTATAAAATAAATTTTTCTCAGATTAAATTGTGCCCTAAATTAAATTTCCGATTGATTAAAATAAATTAAACTTTTCTATAATATAAAATTTGAATAAATAACATTTTGAATTGATTAAATTAAAAATTTAGCTGGAGTTAATTTACACTTTAAAAAAAGGAAAAAAAGGAACAAAAATTTAAAAGAAAAAAGTTGAAAAATGTTGATATTTACATTCCGCTATTGCAGGTTTTCCTAGATCCCTATATCGTCTCCTCGCTGCTTTCACGGCAATATAATCAGGTTCATGATTGTGCTCCATATGAACTCGAGGCTTTTTACAATCCGCTGTTGTTATTAAACTACCACGACAATAATAAGATCTCGCCACACATCGCCATCGAATATTAAACGGATGTTTCTTATGTAATGTGTACATGAAATTATTATGTATTATTTTTGGACCACCTTTATTCGACAGGACCACCTAGAAATAAAAAAAAAGCAATTTCACAAATTAGTATATTTAAAACTTTATAATAAACAACAAAAACAAAACTATTTCTCTCACCTCTGTTTCACCAGAATCCTCTTTTTTTTGGTTATGATAAACAACATCTCTCTTTTTACGCTCCATTTTACGCTATATATTCACAATTTTTTGTTTCCAATTAAAAGAAAAACAAAATAATAATTCCTCTCTTGTATCAACAATAAAAAGTTTGCCACCTATTTATCCGAAAATGTTTCGTAAAATGGCATTTATCTATATTTTCTATTACCAGTCGTTGATTCAAGTAGAAAACATGTCGTATTCGTTATTATTGTAAAAATTGAATTTTAAACAAAAATTCACACTGTCACTGCTGGTAAACAATTTTAACATTTAAGTATTGTTATTTTAGTTTTAAAAACAATAAAAGGCAAAGAGAACAATGCACGATACTTTATAGCGTAGTAGATAAAATCATGTCAGTTGATGCTAGGTTGCTAGGTTGTCAGTTGAGAAATGGAAATATGGCACCACTGCACTCGAGAATCAATAAATGGCACCACATATTTCAACTATTTTAAACCACCGTAACCTGGGATTAAAAATTATTCAAAATATTATTATATCATTAATAACCATAATATTGCACTTTATTAAGCAAATAAATTAGGAAAAATAAATAAAAACCTGTTTCTTTAATATTCATCAATTCATCATTACATTGCAGCTAGTGTGAAAGCCCTTTTAATACAGGAGCGAATAATTCAAAATATTTTCTCTTTCATTTTTTTTATAATTTCGTAGAAAAAAATTCCTATATACCTAATACCTATTCAAAATTTTTTCTTTCGTTTTTTTTATATTATTTAACTTAGGGAATTTTAAATTAAAAAATTCACTTAAAAATTTTCTAAACTATAAATATTTTTAAAACTTCACTTTGTTTTTAGTTTTTATTTATGCTTTCTCGTGGAGGAAGCTTTGTAGTCGTTTAATTTACAAAATTTTTAAAAATCCTTTAAACAAGTTTTCTTCTATATAGGACTATGTTATACAAGACCCTGAACAATTGTCCGGATGTATGTGTGTGTGTGGATCCCGTTTTTTGTGAACACAATAACTCGAAGAGGTTTTAAAAAATTTGGCTAAAATTTGCCAGGTATATTTATCATAAAAATTTTTTTAATTTGGTTATTGAAGTTAATATAATTATAATAAAATCTTATTCTTTGTACCAAGACGAATCGACTGGTAATATATAAAGTATATATTGTATTTAAATTTATAGAATTAAAACAAATTATTATAGACAAAAAATTTGCACTTTTAATAAAAATTAATTTTTTCTTAAAAATCATGTTGCTGTGCAATAAAATGTTATTATTTATTGAAAAATAAATCAAAAATCTTATTCTTTGCATCAAAACGAATCGATTGATGTATATAAAGTATATATTATATTGAAACTTATAGAATTAATTACAATTAAAGTTGAAAAATTCACTTTTTTACTAAAATTTTGTTGTTTATTTAGATTCATATTACTATATAAGAAAATTTTATTCTTTCTATTAAGACGAATGAACTTTATTAATGTTAAATTGTATTAAAAATGATTTAAAAATTAAATATACGCGTCGTTAATGCTTCCTCCACGAGGAAGCAAATTTTTTTTGCTGATCGTAAAGAGGAAGCAACTCTCTAAATCTGAATAAGTGAAATTTTCACTTTTTTCATGTGTGAACCTTTTTCTCACTTATTAATAAGTAGAATCTACTTATACATAAGTGAAATATTCACTTTTTTATGTGTGAACTTGTTTTCACTTATCAATAAGTGAAATCCGCACTTATGTATAAGTGAAATATTTAGTTAAAAAGAAGTCCATCTGCGCATTATATTACAATTTATTATTTATACCAACTTTTAAATGTTTAAAAACAATGTTTTTATCATTTCAGTTAATATATTAGAAATTTTTTATTTTATGTAGTTATAAAAATTGTCATTTAAAATTTAATAAATTTTTTAAAAAATATTCAGTTAACTTTTTTATGTGTGAACTTGTTTTCACTTATCAATAAGTGAAATCCGCACTTATGTATAAGTGAAATATTTAGTTAAAAAGAAATCCATCTGCGCATTATATTACAATTTATTATTTATACCAACTTTTAAATGTTTAAAAACAATGTTTTTATCATTTCAGTTAATATATTAGAAATTTTTTATTTTATTTAGTTATAAAAATTGTCATTTAAAATTTAATAAATTTTTTAAAAAATATTCAGTTAAATATTATATTAACAGTAATCTAATAACTAACTTTTTATTTACTAAGTATTTATATACATATATAATAAGAGAAATCTTAAACAAAACGTGAAAGTAGAACACAATAAACTAACTCTTTATAAGTATCACCCAATAATTTTCTACGAGTATAAGGCAACTTATTAAGTGGCCTGTGGCATTGTAGTGTTTCTCGTTGATCATAAAAGTTAAAGCGACATTGCTTGCAGTTAATATTAGGATGGGTGACCGTTTGGGAATTTAGCTTAAAAAAGTTGAAAAATTAATATGTTTATAAGTTTCAGACTGATAATGAGAAGAGAAGAGAGTGTTAAATAGTTGATAGTAAATAAATATTTTTTTTATATAATACTGATCCTGATTATTTATTTACATTCACTTCTTAATGTCTGAGTATTCACTTATCTCATAATTGAATATTCACTTATTCATAAGTGAATTCACTTATTCATAAGTGAATATAATTCACTTATTTCATGTGTGAATATTCACTTATTCTACGTGGAAGAGTTTTGAAACATGGAATAAGTGAATATTCACTTAAAATAAGTGAAATTTCACTTATTCAGATTTAGAGAGAAAATGTTCATGTACTGAACATCTGGATTTACAACTTGTTTAGATATTTAGTTAGTATTATTAGAAATCGATCATTAATGCTAATTTATAATTGAAATAAAAACAAATAAATAAAAAAATATAGGTATTTCTAAACTAAATTGTTTTTGAACTAAACTTTGCATTTAGTCTTTATTTCTTTTTTAGCTATTTACTTTTTATTTTTAATTAATCTTTTATCTTTATTGACCTTTTTCGTGGACTTAAAGGATTCTTAAGTCCACAAAAAGGTCAATAAAAAAAATTATATAAATTATAGCGATGGACGTAAAAAATAATTACTAATATTTACCCTTTATTTTATTTAGTTAGTAATTAAAAATCGATTAATAATTCTAATTCATAATCAAAATAAAAGTTTAGTTTATAGAAAAAATTTAGTTATTTTATTCTTTTAATTTGTTATTATTTCATTTATTTGTTTATTTATTAATTAATTAAAGATCGATTAATAATGAAAATTCATAATTAAAATAAAAACTAAATAAAGTTTGGATCAGAAAAAATTTAGTTTTTATTTTTTATTTCGCTTTTATTTTATTTATTTACTTAGTTTTTATTTTTCTTATTTGTTATAATATTGTAATGTACTCATTAATTAAAAATCGAATAAAAACGCTAATTAACAACTAAAAAACCAAAAACCGAAAAAGATCATTTTTAATATTAGTTTAGTAATCAGGTTTCTAGAGTAAACTAAAAAAAAGATTTCCTTTTCCAATGTTTCATTGTGTTTTAATTTATTTTTATAATAGTACAGTATAATATTAATTAAATCAATTATGTTAATAAATATTCTGTCATAAGCATCATGTGACCGAATAAAATTTACGGACGAGACTAGCTGATGACCTTTTGCAGCGCTATCATTTCTTATTCCTCTTTCTCCATTATTAATTTTTTTCTTTGTATTTTTTTTTGTTTTTTCAGTCCCTTATTCTAAGTAATTTGTAAATTTGTTTTTGTTTCTTTTTTCTGTCGACAAAAGCAAAAAATCGTTGATTTTAATTTATTCCTGGCATTTCTTTTTGTTTTTGTTCACAAATTACTTCCATTTTTAAAAACCTTCCCATAACCACAAACCACGCAGATCATAAAACATTTTATTAAGGGGAAGCCCGCTCCGACTTAAATAACAGCTTAAGGCAAATATCTTTTGGTACAAATTAAATAATTATTAATTAAGACATACACCTTTAGCTTTATTGTATCTCAAAGGCATCATGATATACGTGGCACGAATTCTTCTTTTTTTTCTTATCAAGAATAAATATACAAACACTGACTAATAAAATGGAGTATGTTTTATTTTTCAAGTCGCTTAGAACTATTAATTTGTTTAAAAAAACGCACAGTAAAATACAAAATAAAAAAACAAATATCACACAAAATTAATTTACTTTCCTAAAATTAATTAAAAAAAACATAATCTTGGAGGAAATAAACCCCCCATGCAATCAGTCTAAAAAAAAGTGAATCCACTTTTAAGATTTAATTACAAATTCAAATTATTTATAATCGATTTAGAAATTAGTCTATTTAGATAATAAATCGTAAGTGGATCGACCTTTACTACAAATTAGCATTAATCAACGTACGATTCTTAAAGCTGAAACTCCGACAATTAATAATTACTAATTAAATTTATAATTTATAACTAAAAATTTAAATTACATAATTACTTAATAATGAATTAATAATTAAATTACTAATTAAAAATTTTGTATTAATTTATAATTAGTAATTAGTAATTATTAATTAGTAATTTATAATCAGTAATTTATAATTAATAATTTGTAATTAATAATTCGTAATTAATAATTTATAATTAATAATTTATAAATAATAATTTCAAATAATTTATAACTAATAATTTATAATTAATAAAAAATAATAACAATCTCTCTCTATTTCTAAAAACTTTATAATATTAAATTATTAATACTAAAAAATATATTAAAAATGTATTTTTTCTGCTACTGTTAATAAAGAGACTCACTGGTATAAGGAGGGAAGCGCATAGAGTCCAATAATCTTGGTAGTTTTCATTTTTTAAATTACGAGAAATATACTTCGATATAGTCACCGATATTTCACCTAAACAGAATATTCACGAATACACAATAATATTGGTTAGTCTTTTTTTTTCCTTTTTTGTTTATTTACACACATCCTATACGTTAATCACTTAAACGTTAATAATAAGAAAATCGCAAAGAGATTGGAATTTTCTTTGCGCGATAGTTTTTCGTAAACTAGAAATGAAAAAATCATCGATGCCTTTGAGAAACACAAAAAATTCATAAAGCTTTGCTTATATAAAAAAAAAATTGTGAATAAGATACGCGTGGAGATGATTTTTTTCGAAAAATTCTCGAAAAAAAGGGCGTGTGACGAAAATTGTTCCTTTTTCTTTGCTATAAAACAGCAAAAAAAAAAAAAAAATATATATATATATATATATATATAATCTAAGTAAGAGGGAAATAATGCCTGATACCATATTTAAAAACGAGACACGAGATTTACAAAAAAGAAAGATTCACATCTCGGAACCAATATAGATTTATAAGAAAATCGGAAAAAATTAATCGGTACGATAAAAATGATTATAGCGACTTAATAAATGTGTGCCTCTTTTTTCTCTACTTTTTTGAGATTTTTATTTCTTCCTTTTTGTCGATGAGGAATTAAATAAATAAATAAAGAAAAAAAATGTAGAAGGATTGGACTAGGATGAAAGCGTTATGTTATTCTTCAAGGAATTCGCGTGTACTTGGTTCAATAAGAAAAAGTAGCAAAAACCTTTCCCTACAATTCCATGACGGATGCTAAGTAGTTTTTTCTTCTCTTTTTCTCTTTCTTTTTCTCTCATCTATTGTTTTCGCATCCAAAACATTTTCTTTTTTCTCTTTAGTTGCGATGACTTTTTGTTCGGTACCCGACATTCTTCGAATAAACATACGTCTCTAGTCTTCGCTAATATGTATACGAACGAACACGAACATCGGGAAGGCCAATTTATGGGGATAAAGATAGCGTTTTTTTGTTGTTGTTTTTCTTGTTGCTGTTGCAGTTGTTGTTGCTGTTGTTGTTGTTGCTGTTGCAGTTGTTGCTGTTGTTGTTGTTGTTGTTATTGTTGTTGTTGTTATTGTTGTTGTTGTTGTTCTGGAGACTGATGATGAGCAATGAAACTTAAGGACAATTTGTACCTTAAGATTTTGCTTTTTGGCCAGCTCCGAAATTTTGTGACGTTTGTTGCAACCATTATCATCATCAACTTCATCATCATCATTATTATTAACATTATTATCATGATTCAGGGTTCTGAGCCGTCAAACAATCATTCGGCATAACCGAAGAACCAGAGATAGGAGGGAGAACCACACTGATTGGGCCAAAGTACTGCGCGACAGCAACAGACGTAAAAGAATTACGAGCGCTCCAAATTGCACTGTTCTGTTCAACCAGTACAATCTGTTGAAAAGAACAATAAAATTACCTTAAAAATTTTTTTCTTATATTTCAAAATATTTTTAAATTTTACGTCTAAAAATTGAATCTAAAAAATTGAATTTATTTTGAATTTATAAAATTACTCAACTTGAAAAATTAACATTTTCTTTTATTTTTACAGCATTTTTTAAAAGCTTAGGGGAAAAAAAATGTTTCTTTAAAAAAAACCAGCAAAAGTTTTCGTAAAAAATTCTCAATTTTCATGAATTTGTAAACAGAAATAAATCTAAATAATAAATAAAAAATTCTGACCCAAGAAACATTTAGAAATCTTAAAAATTGACGAATTTAAGAAGCTTTTAGAAAAAAATTAAAAATAATTTGTTTCAAATAAAAGAAATTTATGGTTTTTTGTGAAAAAGATCCTATTCCTGTTATTATTTTCAACATTTTTCTTCTTTCAATGCATACTTTAAAAAAGCGTAAAAATTGAAAAAGAATATCCCAGTAGCAACTAAGAAGCTTAAAAATTTAGGAAGTTGCGAGCTTTTAAATGAAAAATTTGCCAAAAAAACACTACATATTTTTTGCGTTATAAGTTTAAAAGTAGGTTAATAATGGCAATTAAAAAATGCTAAAAAAATTACAAAAATTATAAAAAAGTAAAATTTGAAAAGAAAAAAATTTTAAAAACAACCACTTGGAAAAATAGTCTCCAGCTTTGATTGAATATTTTCCTAAATCACAATTTAAAAAAGAAGAAAAAAAATGAGAATAAAAATTGGCCTGAAGCCAGGAATTGTTTAAAAGTCCAAAATTCGAATTCGTCAGAGAACAAAATAGTCGTAGAGTAGAAATTTCGAATTATACCAATAAAAATTGGTTAATAGTGCAAAAAATTGACAAAAGAGCAATAAAAAATTATTTAAAAATCACAAAAAAATAGGTTCACAATAACGAAAATAACAAATCAGGAGAAGAAGGATGCAAATAAATAAAAAATTAATAAAATATGTCAATAAGAGAATGAGTGAAATTAAAAAAGAAAGTGAATAAAATTACCTTGTAATATGTGAGCGGGCGGCTGGCAGTGTCTCTGGGCTTTCTTTGAGAATAAACTGCCGAATTCCTAAAATATAATGCTCCAAATAAGACGGCCAATCAATTTGCTTAACATCAAACGTAAATGTTTCTCTATCCTGTTGACTGAGTTGTGCATCCAGTCTTCTAACATTATCGTCCTTAAAATTCCATTGTTGTGTGCTAAAATACTCTAAACACGAGGCCGCTTTATCGAGTTTCGCTTGAATACGAACCATAAATGGTTTCGATCCTTTCAATTTGGCAATAAAATCCAAGATGTGAGCGGGCAACGTATGTTGGAAAGCGACAAATATTTTGTTCAAAATTGAGGAACTTCGTGCACGACCACCTGGATACCATATTGCATCATTCACTGGATGCATTCTTGTATATTTAAATGCCAAATCAACAAATTTCTTCCATGTTATTGGATTTTGTTGACCGGTACAACAATTATAAATCATGATACTGTCAGTTGGATGTGTTGCAGTTCTCCATGCCGCGCATATCATTAAATTAATAACAATATCGACTGGCACCAAATCGGCAACTTTTTCCTCATGGCACATCATTGTTCTGAAATTCAGAAATTTCAATTGGTTATAAATACTTTCTTCAAAAATTATTCATTTGCTAGCAAATGTTATGACAACAAAAAAGAATTACTCGTTACGCCTATTATTATAAAAATTACGAAATTTTTTTATTTTTAAATATCTGAATAATATTCTATTGAATAAAAATTGAATCTAAATAATTTCAGGTTAAAAATTAATTAATATTTGAAAAATATATTTAATCTTTTAAAATTTTAATAAATTCACTTATTAAGGGCATTTGAAACTTGATGACGTCACACATGCTTTGCACAAACTGAAACGTCATCAAGGTTCAAATGCCCTTAAAGCAAATTATGGAAAATAAAATCAATTTTTTCCAAATTTTTCTTCAAAAAGTAGTATTACAAAACTTTTAATCTAAATCTCAATTTGTAAAAATTGTAACTAATTAGAATTTTATAACGAATTATTCTTCGTTTTTGAAATAATTAAAATTTAACTAATTTCAAAGTAAAAAGTAAATTACTAATTAAAATTACTAATGATTTTAATACATTTAAATTTAAAAGTCAATTAATAAATAAAATGACAGACCAATTTTTGACATTTACTTTTTTTTGACTTATTCTCCGTTTTTGAAATAGTATTAAAATTTACCTACTAATAAATTAATAAATTTTAAAAAGTCTTCATTAGTAAATTTTAAATAGTTTAAAAGCAAAAAGTCAATTACTATACCTAATTAAAATTAGTAATGATTTTAATACATTTAAATTTAGAGAGTGTATTAACAATAAATAAGATTTTTTTCAAAAAAAATGAATATTTTAATAATTAATAGGATCACATAGAATAAGACATTAAAAAAAATTAAATCCAGTATTTCTCAGTAAATAAATAACATTATATAACTTTTTTTTTGCATGGAAAAAATTTAGTTTCTCTTCAATAATGTACAAGTAACTGTTTTTATGTTTTAAAGTGTTAAATTTAAATTAATTAAATTGGTAATTTTAATTCAAATTTTTACTAATTCAGATTTAGAGAATAAGTTCTGTGATACTATTTTTGCAAGAAAAATTAAGAAATTATTTTTATTTTACACAAACTGGAGTGAATTTTTTTCTTTAAATTTCTGTCATTTTTATCATTTTAAATCTGAAAAAATTTAATTCTTTTAGAGAATTTTAATAGAATTCTTAGAAAATATTTGAATTGTTTAAAAGTATTTATTAAAATTGTTAAAAATAAATACTTAAATTCTTTCGAAGAATTTTTTAAAAACTTTTTGAAAATAATTTAGTTTTTGCCAAGTATTTTATTACTTATGAAAATAAGTAATAATTGAATAATAATAATAATAATAATAATAATAATAATAATAATAATAATAATAATAATAATATTCAAATAATTGAATTTTTGGAAATAATTTTATTATCTTTTGTGAAAATAATTGAATTCCTGAGAAAAATTTAATTATTTATATCAAAATAATTGAATTTTTGTAAATAATTTTAGTTAAAACTGTATTGAAAATAATATAATTGATTTGAAGAATTTCATTAAAATTTTTGAAAATAGTAAATAAAAATTAATTAGTTAATAAGTGAATTCTATTAGAATTTGAAATCTGAAATTACAAAAAAAAAAATTAAAGTTGATTTTAGAAAATAAAAAATTTTCTAATTTGCGTATAAAAAAATGAAACATCGCGTTTCGAGGGTAACATTTGCTATAGTCTATAAAAGATTGACTACTGATGAAATTATCGATTAAGAAAAGAAAATTCACCTGAAGAAACCTTTTCCAATTGCGGCAATAATTCCAGTTGGTCCGTTCCAATTGTCAACCCAGCCGGCAACTGGCTCTTTAAATGATGAGAGAACAATCGATGGTCGAACGATTGCAACTGGCAATGTACCACTTTCACAAAGAAGCATTCTCTCCGCCAGGGCTTTTGTAAATGTATAGGTATTTGGCCTTCCAGCAATGAGCTTTGGTGTCAATTCCTCGACGAGCTTATCGTCCATCCACTTGGTAAAAGAGATCACTTGTTCCGGATCCAAAGGGACTGGATAAATTTCTTCATTAACATCAGTTCTATCGCAATTGCAATAAGCCGTCGATACGTGAATTAGGGCCTGAAATTTTATTCATTTTTCATTATTAAACGAGCTTTCGCAAGAATAAAATATAGAAAAAAGTTTTCATTTCCCTCCGTTCGGATGAAAAGAACTTTGTTGAAGTTCATAATGCTTATAATCGCTTATAATCAACAATTCAGAAGAAAAAAATTTATTTTTCGAGGCAGGCAAATTTTTACAAACTTTTTTTACAAAAACTTTACAAAAACTTCTTTTTAAAGTTACTTGATCCATTTCCAGAAAAATATTTCGAATTAAAAAAACTATAAATTCTTTAATTTTTATTTTTTAAATGTTAATCATAAACATTGTGAACTTCATCACCAAGGGCAAAAAATTAAATTCACTTCTTTGAAATGAACGAAACAATTGTAATAAATTAATGTAAACTTATAATTTTAATTTATCCCAATAAATAATTTTATAAAACAATAAAAAAAATTGAAACGAATGAATAATTATTCATTAAGTACAATTACTATATAATTCTGAGTAGTGAATAATTCTAAGTAGTGAGTAATTATAATTACTATATGAATAATTCTGATTAATTGAAGAATTGTAATTATGGAACAATTCTGATTAATTGAACAATTGTAATTAAACAAAATTAATGAATAAAAAATAGCATCCAAATGTAATTAATTAACAATTCTAATTACCAAACAATCGTAATTAAAAACCAATTTTCAATAAATAAACGAAACAATTATAATCAATCAAGAAAATCAGAGACGATAAATAATTTTTGGATTAGCCTATTGAATTATTTAAGGAGAGGTCACAAGGGGTGAAAAGCTCACCTCTAAATTGTGCATACGGTGGCAAAGCTCGACAAGTTGTTTCGTGCCAAGCATGTTAATGGTGACGGACAATTTTAAGGCCTCGTCGAATTTAACAGTCGCTGCGGAATGAAATACAACTGACACACAGTGAATAAGTAGATTTTGATCCTCTTCCGAGATTCCAAGTTCCGGTTCCGTAACATCGCCTGCCACCGGTACAATTTTCGTCAAATCATGAGGCGAGTCCCGGCGTATTTTCCCAAATAGCTGCGAAATAATTTTGAAAACCATTAATTTTTTTTGTGCAAAATAATTTTGAAACTAAATTTCTAATTTTAAATTAATTTTTTAATTAAAAGTAGACTCATTTTTTGAAATTAAAAATTAAATAATTTCATTAGAGATTAATATTGCATTTTTAAATAGGAAATGATTCAAAAATCGTCTAAATTCCAAAATTAGTATTTAATTTTAAAATTAAAGATTTTGGAAATCAAAAATTAATTTTGTAATTAACAATTCAGTTCAAAATTGATGATTAATTTTGAAATTAACGTTTTATTTTCAAATTAAAGATTAGTTTAGAAATTGGCAATTTATTTTGTAGACACATGAATATTCCATTAATATTATTGATTATAATATTTATTGAAAAGAATGTTTATACACCTGAATATAATAAATTCGATTTTAAATTAACGCGAATTTAAATTTAACAAAACTTTCTCTCAACAGAATATTAGGTCACCAAATTATTATTTTACAGACATTTTATTTGGCAAAATTTCTAATAAAAAATTATTATTATTAATAATAATTAGTTGTAATATATAAAAATCAAAATGAATAGAATTATTATTATTATTATTATTATTATTATTATTATTATTATTATTATTATTATTATTATTATTATTATTATTATTATTATTATTATTATTATTATTATTAACTATAATAATCCTATAATTAATTCTTTCATTCTGTCCACACCTGAAGTTATAGTCATGGTTATTCTTTTGTTTTTTATACGTTTTGATAGAAAATACAGAAATAGAATAGAATATAAAAATAACGATTTTTTAACAAAATTCATGCTTTTTTTATATGTTTTGATAGATAATGCTTATTACATTTCTTTATTTTTTTTTTAATTTAATAATATTATTTTTATTTCTCAAATAATTCAACAATATTTTTATTAATCTAAAAAAATTATTAATGTTATTATAATATTCATTATTTCCTTTGTTTCTAAAAAATTAGTATTTTGTAACAAACATTTTAGATAATTATCAAATGTAAATCCTGCAAAATATTTTCTTTTTTTTAATATGAAAAACTTTATTACTTGACAAAATTTTGACTTCTTCCTTGACTCTAAAGAATATTCTGATTCACTCTAAAAATGATTAGACACTCCAAAAAATGTTCCATTACATTTATTTACGAATTTCTTTAATTCTAAAATTATTTGAAAACATCAATAACTTCTTTTCTAAATAAATGTTAATCATTATTATTTTCCCACAGGAATAAATTATTTTTAATAATTTTTGAAAAAAGTTCTTTGAGAATTTTAAAATCCATTTGTTTACAAATCAATTTTACGAAATTTAAATTATTCAGAAATTCTTTAATTAAATACCTACGAATTAAAAAATAAACACTTCAAATAATTTCAGAAAAAATTCAATTAAACTGTTTAAAAATAATTAATTCTACAGAATTCTTAGTTATAAGTATGAAAAATACAAATTTTTAAAGAATTTGATTTGGAACCATTTTAAAATTTAATTATTTCTTCAAATTCATGCTATATAGTGCTTTTAATATTCAATTATATTATGTAAAACTTTAACTGAAATTCATTTTTAAATAAATTTTTATTAGATAATTCAATAATTTAAATGCAAAAATAAATAATTTATTGAATAATTAAAATTTCTTAAAATTGAAGTCTGATAAAGAATTTTATCAAAACATTTTTAAATTCATTTTTTAAAGGCACAAATATGACATTTTATGCAAAGTTAGCAAAGCAGTGATATATTTTGTAAATTTCAATTTTTAACAAAATTCATTTTTCTTACTAAATGAAAAAATAATTGGGAGGCTTAAAAATGAAATTTTGTGCAAAGTTAGCAAAGCATTCAAAATTTTTGCTCACAAATTTTTTTAGTTTTTTTGTTACACTGAAACCCCACTTATTTGAACATGGTCCACGCAATTCGACACGAAGTTTATTTGTATTTTGGTCGACATAACCTATTTTGGTGACGTAATTCGATAAATTGACATGATTGGTTAGTTTTGTTTGAACTCAACCAATGAGAATGTAAGTATCTTTCCATTGGTCGCGTACTGCGCATGAGCTAAAATAAGTGGGGTTAGGGCTGATTCTAATTAAAAATAACTGAAGCAAAAACGGGTTCAAATAAACGCGACTTTAAGTAAATGAGACTTTAAATAAGTGGGGTTTCAGTGTATTTGTATTAACAACAATTTGTCGTAACAAAGTGATTGAATCATTCGTAAAGTAAAACTGAAGTAACATTTCAAAAAACTTTAATTAATTCATTTTTTGAAGACACAAGTACTTATAAAATTTAAAAAAAAAAAGTTAAAAAAAAAGTTAAAAAGTCAAAGTTAGCAAAGCAGTGATAAATTTTGTAAATTTCACTTTTTAACGAAATTCATTTTTCTTACTAAACGAAAAAATAGGCATAATTTTTATTTTATAATCATAATTTTTGCACAAAATTTTGTTTTTTTTAAATATTTGAATTATTTTTTGTGATTACACATGTGTAGGTACCCGTTCTTATTGTTAATAGGCATTATTATTCATTATTATCTATTGATACTAGGAGAAACCTATAATAATTTCAAAAGATAACATTTTTGTAATTTTTCATAAATTTTTCGAAGAATTTTTTATTGAAATTTTGTAAAGATAATCGAATTTATTTTGAGTAATAATAATAATAAATTAAATACTTCGTTTGGCAGGCGTGACATTTGCTACCTACTTATTTATATTATTTATAAAAAAAATTTTAAATAAAAATTTAATAAAATTCAATTATTTTTTTAATTTTTAAATAAAAAATTATTCCAAAATAATTCATAAAAAATAATTTTTTCTCGATAGTTTTTCAAAAATTAAATTATTTAAAAAAATCAATTTTAAATCTGTAAAGTCTAATTATTGTTAAAAACAGGAAGAGTTTAAAATAATTAAAATTTTTTCAATTCTGAAGAATAACATTCAGAATTTTTTTATGAATTCTTGAAATTAAATATTATTCCAGCACTTTTGACAAAATTCCCTGACTTTTTCCTGATTTCCCTAAATAAATTTAGAAAAATAGTGATTTTGTGTAGAATTCTTCTGAATAGTTGAATTTTTGAATGTTAATGACATGAAAATAATAGTAATTAATTTTTGACTATAGAAAACTATTAGAAACAAAATAACAAAAAAGTAATTAAATGTAATTTATTTTTGATAATTAATAAGTCAAAAATAATTTAATGAACATATCTTCCATTATCGTCTCATTGGCATTCACGCTTTCCTATGAACAATACACTGTAAAAAAGTACATTGCTTTATAACACACGTCGTGTAATTTTACTCAGCAAAACTACAACGTCTGATGTGATAAATTTACGTTGCTACACGTAGTGATATAACCTACAAGTGCAATTCTACACAACTTTGTGTAACTTTATGACGTCCTGTAATGTTATTTAACTCAGATCTTGTAATTTTACCAAGTGGGACATTGGAAATAATTTGCTTCACGTCCGACGTAGTAAATTTACATTTTCATGTAAATGTATTGTAAGATTGCAATAATACATCGTTTGTGTTATTTTACAATCGGGTGATTATTTAACCTGTCGTGCGTGTAAAGAAACATGTCGCTTATTGTAAATTCACATTTCACATAACAAACGCGCAGCATACACACTGTAAAAAAATCTGGTGTAAATTTACTATGTCCGACGTTGGAAAGTTTGGTCACTATGTCCGACGTGGTATTTTTACACGCCGACTGTAATCTACATAACCTGCAAATATTTTTTGAAATAATATTTTCAGTCGTAACTTTTTGTATTTATGAAATATAGCCCAAAACTTTTTGTAATATTATTATTTACTTATAAATTAGCATATACTTTCTATAAATGTACATTATATACACTTTTTTAGAGTTATTTATAAAAACTTGAAAATTTTTTGAAAATCTTAAAGTTTTTTAAAGTTTTTTTACAGTGCACTGTAAAAAAATCTGGTGTAAAATAACACGAAACTTGTAATTTCACACATCAAAATTATAGGTTGTACGTAGTAAATTTATTTCGTTCCAAAAGTAGTTTTACTATTTTTAATAATTTTACATTATACGACTATGTAATTTAATAGTTTTGTGTAAATTTACTACGTCCGACGTAGGAAAATTTGATCACTATGTCCGACGTGGTATTTTTACATTGCGTGTATTTCTACACTTTGACGTAATATTACGTCGCACGATCTGTACAATTACATGGCGAATGTAATTTTCTTATTCCTTTAAGATTTTCAAAAAATTTTCAAGTTTTTATAAATAACTCTAAAAAAGTGTATATAATGTACATTTATAGAAAGTATATGCTAATTTATAAGTAAATAATATTACAAAAAGTTTTGGGCTATATTTCATAAATACAAAAAGTTACGACTGAAAATATTATTTCAAAAAATATTTGCAGGTTATGTAGATTACAGTCGGCGTGTAAAAATACCACGTCGGACATAGTGACCAAACTTTCCAACGTCGGACATAGTAAATTTACACCAGATTTTTTTACAGTGTAGACGCACAGCATATATTGCAACTGTTCACAAGTTTACAATAATGTGTGGTGATTATTTTTGTTCAAACAGCAAGATAAGCCAATTTTAATTCTTTTTGCCAATAATGTAAACCTATGCAGTGAAATATATATTAGGCAATGTTTCCTATGTTATATACAAATTAGAAATAACTTTAGAATAATAGAAAATAATGCATAATGAATTCGATAACATTAGAAATCAACATATATCATTTCACTGTATATTAATAACTGTAACATGAAAGTTTTGAAAATTAAAAAGTAATATTAGATATATTTAATAATAATTTAAACGAAAAAGAAATATAAATAAATTTGTAATAAAAAAGATATATATTTGTTTCAGTGTTCAATATTTGAAACGCGACACACGCTGGAGCTGCTATATGTATATATATTTTATTTTGTGTAATAAATAATATGTTTAAAAAAACTTTTATAAAATAAAAAATATGTTTAATTTAATTCAGTTTGAAATTTTCCTGTGTTTTTTCAGTGATAGAAATTAATTTCTATAAATTTTTAGAAAAACACGCGAACCGCTTACATAACCTTATTTATAGTAATACAACCCAATTTTTTGATATATTTACACACGGCATGTTTCATAACGCAAAAATTGTAATTTTACTTTGAGGTTGTGCAATAACACGCGGATTGTTTAATTACATTTAGGTCGTGTTTTACTACTAGCAGCTTGTAAGCTTACTACGTTGGACGTGAAGCAAATAATTTCCAACGTCCGACGTTGTAAATTAACAACGGAATTTTTTAGAGTGTAGTCAACCTTAAAAGATAACATGCTTAACGGAATAAAAATTTAAGTCTTATTTTCATGTGACGTATAATGTAAAAATTACATATAATAATCGACAAAATCTGTCCTCACCTGAAGTTAGTGTTTTTTATTCCATAGCAGTTTAAATTGTTATGTCAAAACTTTGACAGTTAATTTTACAAGAGTTCTGGGCACTTAAGCAATAGTTCTAGAGTTCTCTAACGATTATTTAAATAGTTCTAATAATTAACAATAAAAAGCGACAATGAAAAATCATAGTGCTAACTTTGCATAGCACTATGATTAAAAAAAAGAGTTCTGAACTAATATTCTGAAAGAGAATAAAGAGTTCTAGAGTTCTCTACCAAAAAAACAAGAGTTCTGCAAAATTTCAAAAGTTATTAACAAATTAAAAAAAGTTAAGAAAATAATATTTTGCGAGTTCTGAGTAGAGTTCTGGCATCATTGCTAAGAGTTCTAGAAGTATTTCTAATGACATTTTTTTCTAAATCCAAAGTCAAAAAAAATTCGAGACTTTGAAATTTTCTCCAATTTTCAAAATTTTTAAAATTCAGAGTTCTGAGAGTTCTGATTAGAGTTCTGGCATCGTCATAAAGAGTTCTATAAGTATTTCTAATGACATTTT
This sequence comes from Leptopilina heterotoma, assembly GCF_015476425.1. Taxonomy (NCBI): domain Eukaryota; kingdom Metazoa; phylum Arthropoda; class Insecta; order Hymenoptera; family Figitidae; genus Leptopilina; species Leptopilina heterotoma. The sequence goes on along the minus strand of NW_025111180.1, from coordinate 353,677 downwards.
GTTTTAAATCCAAAATCAAAAAAGTTACGGGACTTTGAAATTTTCTGAAATTTTCAAAATTTTAAAATTCAGAGTTCTGAGAGTTTTGAAAAATGTTCTGGCACGGTGTTTACGGTTTTGACATCGGCATAAAGAGATCTTTAAATAACCCTTATAAAGTTCTGATGGATACTCAAATGCCAAAGAGTACAGTAATTATAATTTTTTTAAATTTCGAAATATTGCCTTTTATGTCATTGTTGTCTGGTTTTGAATATTCTTCAGCTGAGTTAACTATTTATGATTAAGTTTTTTTCAGGTTAAAATTATTGCTTTATCTTATTTTATTTAGTTAATAGTAGGGTAGAGTGGGGTAAAAAAGCCATGGTGTAAAAAAGCCATTTGAGTTTTATTTAAAAACTATTAAGCCGATTTATCAGCTGTTTAGAATATAAATACTATTAGGTAATACGCAACTTTTGAATCTAATTTGAATGTTGTACCTAGATTAATATTGTTTTTATTGTAATTTTAATTTTTTGTTGGTTTTTTGAAAACATTTTGGTGAACTTTTCAAACATATTACAATTTGATTAAGTGAACGAATAATAAAAGTAACCCAGGTAGAAAAATTTAATGGAAGCCTAGATATATGCTAGCGCCACCACTGGAATTTGCATGGCAGTTTATCTCGCCGACGTCTTCTAGCGCCTTGCATGGCGCGAGCACTTTCCGCTAGAATGCAACATAACCTCAAATTTCTGTTGCATAAAGGCCAACGCAGAATAGATCTGTAACCGGAACCGCAATCGTAACCGTAAGCGTAAGAATGAGTTAAAGAAGGATAAACAATATACCTATCCTTCTTTAACTCATTCTTACGGTTACGCTTACGATTGCGGTTCCGGTTACAGATCTATTCTGCGTTGGCCTTTAAGTGTCAAAGGTGTTTGTTTTTATTTTTAAAGTAAAAGTAAATGTTTGCTTGTAGAATATTGTGGCATTTAAAAACAATAATAGTAAAGGATTCTAAGTATTTATATATTTGTAATTGTATTAAATTTAAATATAAATTGATATTGCATTATTATAAATTTCTTGTTCATTCGTTAATTTATACACTTATTTATAAAAGAATTTTTAGTATATGAATGTCTTATTCAACCTGCAAGAAAATTTTTAAATATATTTTAAGTAATTAATCTAACGATTTATCACCAAGAATAACAATAAATACTTTTTTATGGATCAAATATATTATTAATTTCTCTCCATTCGAATTAGAAAACATAACCTCAAACTGGATTTATTTTTTCTTTATTTTTAATTGACCTAGGTCATTTTTCTGTCAGCTGACAGAAAAAATTTACTGATTTTAAATAGGAACTTAATTTTTGCAATTATTATTATTATTATTATTATAAAAAAATTAGTTAATTTCAAAAATTTTAATTTTAATGTTTAACATGTGTAACTATTTTTGACACTGTCCTTTTTGTTACTCTAAAGAAATAAATAATTTTTTATGGAAATTTAATAATAATTTATTCTTAAAATTTCCATATTTAAAAAACAATTTTATGCAGCAAATAATGATCAAAATTATTATTAGGCTTGGGATTAAGAAAAGGTTACCGTTTTCTGAATTAAAATTTTACCATAACTTTAAACGAAACGTGTATTAACTCTTCAAATACGTTAAAACTTCATTGTTGGCAGATAATTAGTAAATGTTTTTTATATGTACACGATTTTTTTAATTATATTCGTCAAAAGAAATGACATAGGAATCATTTTTTAATTCGTGAAATAAAGTATTGGCAGGTGAGGTTATGTTCATTCTAGCACTGTGAGCAGAATGCGAGAAAGGCGCTAGACTACAAAAGTGTTTCAAATGCTCTCAGCGCCACTACAGCGCAATGGAACGCGAGAGTGGCACCATGCTAGCGCCACCAAATTTTTCTACTAGGGAAATGTTTGTACATAAGGAGAAAAGTATACCGAAAACGTATACAATGTTAATTTTTGGAAATTGAACTGAATTAACAATTTATTTTTGCTTTTTTTAATAACTGGTCTTGGGTGTAAAAAAGCCAGGGCAAAAAATCCATTGAATATTTTGTGAAATTCACTTGTTTTCTATTTAAACTAACCTTCTTATTTTACAAAATGTCTCGTGTTTATTTAATAAATTAAATTAAACACGACGAAAAAGTAGTTCAAAGTGCATTTAAAAAATAAACAATGAATAAACGGTTGCAACGAAATATGTTATCTGTGGTAAAACTTAAAGAGAACTTCTAAAAAAGGTACGAAAAATTGGCAGTGCAAATGGAAAACAGGTAAACTTAATATAATTTTCAATTTTGCTTGCTAAAGACTCTTTCATAATTATTAGAATATTTTTCAAATAAGACTATTTGTCATATAAATAAAGGGAAACTATAAAAATACCTAAATTGATAACATGTTTTGCTAAAATCGTAGGGTGGCTTTTTCACCCCACCAGGTGGTGCAAAAAAGCCACTTGCAGTGCTTTCGTAAAACTCTTATAACTTAGTCCTTTCATGAGATAAAAAATATTTCCGTCAAGAATTTTCAAGCTTAATAACTAAACTTTCAATAACAATTGGAAATTTGAGAAAAAAATTTTAAGTACAGATTTTACAGCATCAAAAATAAAAATGTGGCTTTTTTACCCCACTCTACCCTATAATTGGATTTTGCTTTGTTAGATGGATTAGCTGTTATGTGAACAATTTTTTTATAAATATGTCTTGAAAAATGATAAGTCGAATAGGGTAAACAACAAAAAAATGTTAAAAATTTAACTACATTTTTAAAAAATTATTATTTTGGAAGTGAACAAAATATATTTTATACCTATTTGATGGAACAATACATCTTTTTGTTACAATTCTAACGTTTCCCATTGAAAAAATGTCATAAGAATTACTTCTAGAACTCTTTGCAATAATGCCAGAACTCTTTTCAGAACTCTGAATTTTGAAATTTTGAAAATTTGAGAAAACTTCAAAGTCCCGAATTTTTTTGATTTTGGATTTAGAAAAAAATATCATTAGAATTACTTCTAGAACTCTTCGCAATGATGCCAGAACTCTATTCAGAACTCGCAAAATATTATTTTCATAACTTTTTTTAATTTGTTAATAACTTTTGAAATTTTGCAGAACTCTTGTTTTTTTGGTAGAGAACTCTTGAACTCTCTATTCTGTTTCAGAATATTAGTTCAGAACTCTTTTTTTCAAAAATCATAGTGCTATGCAAAGTTAGCACTATGATTTTTTATTGTTAATCTTCAGAACTATTTAAATAATCGTAAGAGAACTCTAGAACTATTGCTAAAGTGCCCAGAACTCTAGTAAAATTTTTGATTTTTCAAAAAAGTAGTGCCAACTTTACACGACTTCGGAATACCTTGTACCAAATACCGTGGATGATCTTGTAAGAAAATTACGTGTATGGGCTTATGTCTAAAGCGCCTGGTAGATCCCAGGCGGAAATTTCCAACCGGCGCGGATCCTACCCAGGCAGAAAAGTTGGAGATGTGCCAGCACTAACGACCGGCATGGTACCGAACCGGTTGTAAAGTCAGACTTATGCCAGTACCGGCAAAAAGGTACCGGGCCGGATATGAAATAAATACCGGCCCAGTACCGGCCCGGTGGTAAATGTGGATTTGTACCGGTACTGGAGTGTGTACCGGGCCGGTTGATAAAAAATATCTGGCCCAGCACCGGCCCGGTACTATAATTTATTTCTGTTTTTATACCGCCGAAGAAGATTTTCCGGTGATAATTTTTTTACCGGCCCAGCACCGGCGTAGCACCGGCCCGGTACTGTCATTTCGCTCTGTTTTATACCGCCGAAGGAGATTTGCCGGTGATAATATTTTTACCGGCCCAGCACCGGCCCGGTACTGTCATTTTGCTCTGTTTTATACCGCCGGAGGAGATTTGCCGGTGATAATATATTTACCGGCCCAGCACCGGCCCGGTACCACCATTTGGTTTAGTTTTTATACGAACGAAGGAGATTTGCCGGTGATAATATTTGAGCCGGCCCAGCATCCGCCCAGCACAAAAATTTACTTAAAGGTGCCGTCCCATGTCGGCGTAAAAACGTCAAAGCGTCGGCGTCAAAACGTAAATGCATGAGAGTGAAAGAAACAACCTTATATCACTATCTCGTTCACTCTCATACTTTAACGCCGACGCTTTGACGTTTTTACGCCGACATGGGACGGCACCTTAATACTTTCTACTGGCACAGAAGTTTTGCCGACAAAAATATTATTACTGGCCCAGTGTCGTCCCGGTTGTTTGCTAATGTTAAACTAGCCGAAAAAGAATTAAAGAAGAGAACAAAAATTTGAAAATTAATTTATTAATTAACTATATTAATCTTCGTATTCCAAAATTCATTCTGTCTGTCAGAGTATGAGAGAGAAAGCACGATACAGAGTAAGAGAGGGAAGTATCGTCTCTTCTTTCAGTTTAGAGTAGGAGCGAGAGAGAGGCGAATAGTTAAGAACGTAACGCCTACTTTTTTTCGTTTACAGAAGAGCATAATGTTTTCTCCATTTTCCGTGTTAGGTAGAAAGAGAGGAACAGAAATTGGGAGGGGAAGGAAAAGTGGAAAAATTTCACTTTCAAGTCAAAATACGAAAAGAGCGTCTTATTTCCTTATTGGCTAATTATTTATCTTTTCTCACTCACAGATAGATTAAGGAGTGAAGGAGAGGAAGATCGAAAACGAGGTAAGAGTGAGGGGTATAACTTTTATCGGTATTCCATATACTGAATGGACATTTTTCACCAATTTCTGACCCCCCCCCCCGCCTCTGGTTGTGGACAATCGTCTTATTTCCTTATTGGCTAATTATTTTTCTTTTCTCACTCACAGATAGATTAAGGAGTGAAGGAGAGGAAGATCGAAAACGAGGTAAGAGTGAGGGGTATAACTTTTATCGGTATTCCATATACTGAATGGACATTTTTCACCAATTTCTGACCCCCCCCCCCCCGCCTCTGGTTGTGGACAATCGTCTTATTTCCTTATTGGCTAATTATTTATCTTTTCTCACTCACAGCCCAGTAAAAAAAAACTAATTCAAATGAATTGAAACGAATTAACATTTTTGGTAGGCTCCAATTCGTATTTGTCACAAAGCGGGATTCACTCAAGCTCTTTGTATATTCAATTGAATTTAATTCAATATGTACCAATTTGTCCAAACGAATTCGCATTCGAAAGAAATGGCCAAGGAATGCATTGAATTCGTGCTAACGAATTGAAAAAAATTAAAGGCTCAAAACTTGTCCAGTGAATTGGTACGGATAGAAGGTTCGGAAGTTCAATACAGTTTCACGAATTCAGGAAAATTGCATCATGGCTCCAATTCGTATTTGTCACAAAGCGGGATTCACGAAAGCTCTTTGTGAATTCTTTTTAATTCATTTCAATTAGTTTTCGTTTACTGGGAGATAGATTAAGGAGTGAAGGAGAGGAAGATCGAAAACGAGGTAAGAGTGAGGGGTATAACTTTTATCGGTATTCCATATACTAAATGGACATTTTTCACCAATTTCTGACCCCCCCCCCGCCTCTGGTGTGGACAATCGTAAAAATTTGGCAAACACTCTCCCCTTTACACTTATCCACGTGGAAAATGCACATTTGAAAAGTATGTAAGTATTTTTTTTAATATTACTCCTGCATTTTAAAAAGTAATAATGCTAATAGTTTATTTAAATTATACAAAAAATCTATTAAGAAATTTGAATTCCTTATAGATTTTTTGTATAATTGTATTTTTTCTATTTTTTAAAAATCCTATTTTTCAAAAATTGCATTAAATTTTTTTTAAAACTAATTCGTATAATTATTTTATAATGATTATTTAAAACCGACAGATTAGCTCAGTCGGATAGATGCCTCGCTTGACGGTCGTTTAAGGGCCAAGGGTATAAGTACCCTTGGTTCGCGCCCATTTGGCTTGGTATTTTTCCAGCACGTGAGATAATCTGAGCGGGAGGTTTGACGTCGAGGTATAATGATGTGCACTGTCGATTATTGTCCGGTACACACCATTAGAACTCGACTGTCGATAAACGAGTTGTACTCAGGAGAGGTTTTCTACAGTTTCCCACTTCTCTGGCGAGAAAACCCATTGACGGGTGGTCCTAAAATGCGAGTACTCCTAATAAAGTCGTCTGTAGACGCAAAATTAGGTTAATATATAGAAAAAATTTTCAAAGGTAGAATGGTTATGCTTAAGGAGGAATGGGACAAAGAATGTGACAAAAAGTTAATGACGTTTAGAGAAAATCTCTATTTTGAAATTAACGCTATGTAGAAAAGTTTAAATATTAAGAAACAAAGATGGTAACTAATTATGACTGAAAAACATTAATTACATTAAAATGATATTGTTTTTTAAAAGATATTAACATTTTTTATCAGTACGAAACAAAACTTTTAGAAGTGGTTGTACTAAGATGTAACCTAAGCAAATGAAAAATATTGAAAAATAAGTTCGAATCAATTAGTAAATGTAATGCACATACACTTGAAAAATATTTCATTTGTAAAATTATAGCACATAATGAGGTAGTACATTTTTTTTATTAATGTAATTATTTATTTATTAATGGTTTTAATGAGCTAAAAAACGTGACAACGTTGTAAACTAATATCTTTGTTTTTCAAACGTTGGTAGCACTGTCATGACGGAAATAGTTATGGGAGTGAATGAGAGAGATATATTAAACTGCGTATCTATGAATGGATAAATAGTTATCTTCTTTACCAGCAATAATTTTTTCTTTACAACGTTGCCATGTTTTTATGTGCAAATGTCAAAAATCTTGTGTTTTTCTACTTTTTAAATTATTTTCTTTGTTATTTAGTCTGTAAGTATATAAAAGTTTAATTATTTATTAAAGCTGAGATATTGAACTTCAATATATATTTAAGACAAAAAAAGTTGACTTCTGGAAATATCATTTTTATGTTTGATAAGAACCGAGTACAGTCAGTTCCCGCAATATGAATATTTCGCTATCTGACGAATTTCGTCAACTGACTCTTAATGGGCTTAAATCGGTTTCGCTACCTGACCAACCGTACTTTCACTTTTGACGCGCGCTCAGTGCCGAAAGAGCCTCCTAGTTTTTCGTGGTTACTCGTAGTGACAAAGCGGCATAAAAATTTTGTTTAGAGCCAAAAAAAAGTTAAAATTTGCTAGGACTACGTCCTACGTTCCTGAAATTGCTAGGATCTTGGTGGAGGGGGAGCGCTTGACGGGATGGTCATATACCGAATAAGCCACCAAGGAAAAATTCGAGACTTTAGTCAGATTGCGGGAACTCACTGTATTTGAATTTTCCATAAGAGACAATGTTAAATTAATAAATTTATAACTTTTAAACTATTCAGACAAAAATTTTCAAACTCTGTGAGCTGTTTTATAATATTATTAGAAACTCATCCTCAAAATTTGAAAAGTTTCTGACTTTTTTTAATATGTGTCCCATTCCTCCTTAATCCATAAATACCCAATGGGAAAAAAACCATTGGCGCATTAATGGCCCAATAATGGGAGCCAGGCATGCCATTAATGGCACCCATTAATGGACCAATAGTGGTAAAGTAATGGGCTGACTACGTCGTTGCCAATAATTGGCACATTAATGGCTGCCAATGAAACGCCAATAATAAAAATTTTTTAAATTAACAAAAATTATTTATTAAAATTATAATTAATTAATTATAAAAATTAAAAATTGTTTATTAATTTTTTTTTTAATTATTATATTTGTAATAGAAAAAAGTCATCACAGTAATTAGTGAGATCTTTTCTCTTTCAAAAAAATTGCCTCACATCCTGTGCAAAAATAGGAGAGGCAGGGAGCAGAATTATTAAATTCTACGAATGGACCTGAGGAGTTCAGCCTTTATATACACGGGCTGGAGTAACTTCGATGCGAGTAGAACTGATGTTTGCTCGCCCTATGCGGCACGGTTGGAACTAACTTCCAAGCACAACGCGCACACGTGTTCACGCATGCGGGAAGATTTGAATAATTTTCAATTATTTGCCTATTAATTCCAAATCTATTCTATTCTAATAAAATAAATAATAAAATAAAAAGTAGAAATAAAATAAATAATAAATTAATAATATCTACTATTTTGAATTGTCTTAAAAAATAAAACAGAATTTTATTTCTTTTCAAGTATTTCTATAACCCAAAAGAAAAAAAAATGCTGAGTATTCTTTGAAAATAATATTCATACTTGTATATTTATAGAAATCTATTATTATTCATAAATTGTCATAAATTGATTTATAAATAGAAATAATGTCCTTTTTTTATTTATTAAAAATAATAGATAGAATTTTGTTAAAAATCGAAATTAAAAAATAGTTTTACAATTTATTTTTTTAACTCACATTCTAAAAAATAATTGGGATTTTTTTTTTAAAAAAGAATTTGATAACTTTTTTAATTTTAAAATTAATTTTGAATTTAATAATATTTTTAAATTTGAAATTTAATGAATTTGTCAATTTCTTAAATTTTGAAATTTATTAAATTAGACAATTTTGAAATTCATTCAATTTTTTTTACTCAAAACGAAAATTCAACAAATATCGTAAAATTTAATACTAATAAAAACATTTTGACAAATAAAGAATGAACATTATTGCCAAATTTCGAAAAACAGCGATATTTTATAAATTTTATGCAAAATTTGTTGAATTTTCATTTTGAATAAAAAAATTTAATGAATTTGAAAATTTACTAATTTAATAAATGTCAAAATTACATTTTCCAACAAAATTGCAAAAAAAAGTATTATTTCCAAAAATTTTACAATTTGAAAAGTTTAATTTCTTCTGTTAATATTAACATAATTTCTACTTAATAATCATAATTTATTAATAATAATAATTTTTTCTAATTAAAATTTGAATATATTAAAAGAATATTCAACATTTTTCTTTTCTTCTTGATTTTAGTAAAAGAAATATTTGAAAAGAAAATAAATTTTATTTTATAAAATAATTGAAAACAATAGATATTAGTCAATTTTGAAATTCATTAAATTTTTTTTACTCATAAAGAAAATTCAATAAATTTCGCATATTTATAAAATATCACTGTTTTTAGAAATTCGTCAATTACTTTCATTGTTTATTTGTCAAAATATTTTTAGTAGTATTAAATTATACGATATTTGTTGAATTTTCGTTTTGAGTAAAAAAAATTGAATGAATTTCAAAATTTAAAAAATTGGCTAATTTAATAAATTAAGAAATTGACAAATTCATTAAATTTCAAATTTGAAAATATTATTTATTATAAATTACTTTTAATAAATAAAAAGTGGACATTATTTCTATTTATAAATCACAATTTATGAATAATAATAGATTTCTATAAATATACAAGTTTGAATATTATTTTCAAAGAATGCTCAGCATTTTTTTTTCTTTTGGATTATAGAAATACTTGAAAAGAAATGAAATTCTGTTTTATTTTTTAAGACAATTCAAAATAGTAGATATTATTAATTTATTATTTATTTTATTTCTACTTTTTATTTTATTATTTATTTTATTAGAATAGAATAGATTTGGAATTAATAGGCAAATAATTGAAAATTATTCAAATCTTCCCGCATGCGTGAACACGTGTGCGCGTTGTGCTTGGAAGTTAGTTCCAACCGTGCCGCATAGGGCGAGCAAACATCAGTTCTACTCGCATCGAAGTTACTCCAGCCCGTGTATATAAAGGCTGAACTCCTCAGGTCCATTCGTAGAATTTAATAATTCTGCTCCCTGCCTCTCCTATTTTTGCACAGGATGTGAGGCAATTTTTTTGAAAGAGAAAAGATCTCACTAATTACTGTGATGACTTTTTTCTATTACAAATATAATAATTAAAAAAAAAATTAATAAACAATTTTTAATTTTTATAATTAATTAATTATAATTTTAATAAATAATTTTTGTTAATTTAAAAAAATTTTATTATTGGCGTTTCATTGGCAGCCATTAATGTGCCAATGATGGCTGCCAATTATTGGCAACGACGTAGTCAGCCCATTACTTTACCACTATTGGTCCATTAATGGGTGCCAATAATATACCAATAAAAAATCAATGGCTCCCAATATTGGGCCATTAATACGCCAATGGTGACTCTTGGCAGTTTCCCATTGGGTAGTATTTCTCGGGGACTCTTGTCGAAGTGCGTAAGGACAATAGGGAAGGAGTATAAACAATAAAAAAAATTAAGAAAAATAATAATAATGATTATTTAAGATTTAATTATCTTCGATAAATGTAAATAAAAATTTTTGAATACTTACTTTTTGGACTTATTGAAATTTTTAACAAATTATGGTCCTGTTAATAATTAAAATTCTCAAAGAATTTGATCATTTTTATTAATATTTTTTACTAATTCTATTATTGAATTTTGAAAAATTAGAAGCCAATTTTCATTAATTTTTAAATTTAATTTAAACAATTTTCAAAAATTGTAACAAAATACTTAAAATAAATTAATTATTTTTCAATTAAATTTTACAAAATTTCAACTATTCAAAAAGATTTTTATTATAGATATATTTCAAAAATTAAATTATGTCTTAAAAAATGATTCAAAAATAATTTTTGAATGATTTGTTTATAGTTACTTTTCGCATTATCAAAATAACTTGCACGTTTTTACTAAAAATTGTGGTTTTTATGTATTGTCTCAATTTTCTTAATTTCCATGAAAAAAAATTCTTCCCGACATTTCTCTGACTATGGTGTTAATATAATATTATAATAATTTAAAAAAAATAAAGATTTTAACCAAATTATAGTGTTCATTTATTATGTTAGTGATTAACTCATTAACGCCTGAAAAAAGAAAATTCTTATCAAATTTTATTTTATTGAGTGTCCTCTTTTCGATTCCTGTGTAAAAAAGAATTTCGTTCAACACAAAAATTAAATATAGCGGTTATAATTTCAAAAACTCAAAAAAATTTCATTTTTTTAAGTTTGATAATTTTTTTACCCTTTATCCCCTTCCCAGTGTATGACGTCTATAGAGGCAAAAATAATTCGTGCCACCAGTGTGTATGACCGCTATAGTGGCATCTAAAATGAAAATTCGGTAATAAATGAAATATGAATATCAATGAATATTCTAAAGTTTTGGGGTAGCTTAAAATGCTGGTTCGGGGGATTTTGAGGTTTCTAAATCCAAATCTTTAGTCAAAATTTAAAAATTCAAAATAGTGGTTCCAAAATGGCCAACGAAAAAATTTAAAATCAGTAAACTTTTTTAATTTTTAAATTTTGATTATGCTGATTACGAACTCGATTTTAGTTTCCAATAAGTTAAAATGGCGGATCCAATATGGAACAAAATTTTTACTTTATGCAATTGATCTTAATTTTGTGGCTCGGTGGTTTTTAAGGAAGATGATTACGAATACGATGTTTGTTTTCAAAAATTCAAAGTGGCTAATATAAATATGAGGAAGAGAAATTTAAAAAAATTTCTATTCACGCTCGCTGGTTGTGAGTCGGCGCAAGTGCTAAAACAGAAGTCAATTGTCAGTGAGCGCTCCTAGGACATTTACACCTACCTGACTGGTATAAGAACTCCCGAGTAACAAAATTAAAGTCAATTGCATAAATTAAAAAGAAAATTCCGCCATTTTAAATTTATGAAAACTTACATCTGTTCGTAATCAGCGACCCTAGAAACCACCGAGTGACAAATTTAAGGTCAATTGCATAAAGTAAAAATTTTTGTTCTTTATTGGATGGGGGGTGGTCAAACATTGGTGAAAAATTGTCCTCGTGGTTTATGGACGGCCCCTAAGCTTATACCGCGGCTTATATCATGACTATCAATAAATCTCGGTGTCAATCTTTTGACAAAGAAGGAAGAATACTTCAATAAAATAATTCTTCTAATGTGTGATGAATTTATATAAAGTTTTTCTATCGCTTGACTAAATTAAAAACTGACAATTTAAGGAAATAATTATAAAAATAAAAAAATATTATATTTATGTCGTGAAACTGCTCAGTATGTTAAATTTAATTTTTGGTTTTCGTGTTTTATGTTTTTTTAAAATTCTTCAAAAAAACATTTTTATATACACACAATGAAATAAGGTCTTAAGTATAATAAGACAAAAGTAGAAATATCGCGCGCGCTTTAGCGCGCGTAGCTCTGCTAGTTAATTTATTAATTTAATTATTAATAATAAATTAATTAGTTAGTTATGCCGGCAATTATATTAATACCGAGTAGGTTGCTTATTGGTGCCGGCCCGGTATTTAGCCGGTGAATAGGGCGGTTATTATTATTTATAATTACTATTTTTATTTATTTATTTTTAATGATTTAAATTGAATTAAAATAAATTAGAAAATACAAATACTGGCCCGGTACCGCACCGGTTGAATATTAGTGCCAGCCCGGTACTGCTGCCAGGTGGAATGTCGGTTGGACTTTATAAGCTCACTTTGCATTTACTTTCCATATGCAGGTTTAGGTTAGCGGATGTGGTGTCGACTTTGCAGCCTCAGGGTCCTGAGTTCAATTCCTTAGTGCCGGCCCGGTACGGTTGCCGGATACCTACCGAAGTTATCATCTGGCAATTTACCGGTACTGCGCCGGTGGAATGAACAGATTTATGCTGGTACTGGACCAGTACCTAGCCGGTTGTGCAGCCGGTAATGAACCGGCACTAAATGCCTTCCTACAATAACCGGGCCAGTACCGCCCCAGTGGACAATTCGGTACCGGCCCGGTACGTATGCCGGATACCTGCCGCAGTTATCATCCGGCAATTTGCCGGTACCGAGACGGTAAAAATTACGGTCTTATGCCGGTACCGCCCCGGCACTTATAATCCCCCGTTTGTACCGGGCCGGTACCATCCCGGTCGTCAATTTCTACCTGGGTAGCCCGTACTGACGCCGGTATAACTGTACTGGCTCGGAACCGCCTGCCAACCGAATGTGAACGGGCATTCTACCGAATAGTGACTAGGCCAGGAGCGCGCTGGCAACCGGCTCGGAACTGGCATTCTACCGCCCGCTGACCGGCCGGGAGAAGCCGTTCCGTGTATAATTTAACCGGCTAAGATCTGGCACTCTATAATTAATAATATATCAATAACAATAAATTTATTATTATTAAGATATTAATTAAAATTATTAATATCATTACCTTTAATATTATTATATTGAGAAACAATTATTCAATTATTATTGAGATATTATTAATTAATATTATTATTAATATTAATAATTTATTATTAATTCTCAATAATATTAATGTTAATTAATAATATATAATATTAATTAATAAGGAATTTTTTTAATTATTTAATTTTTAAAAAAGTCTCAATAAATAATTACTTAATATATTGATTAGATTCATTTATTAATAATTATTTTCTAAAATAATGCAATTACTTGTAATAATTATTTAATTTATAATGTGACAATAAATGACGAGATCCGCAGTCGGATCCGCCCCAGTACCGAGCCAGTACAGACTCAACATATCCGTCATTCTTCCGACGCCGCAGAAGAATAAGATCCGCCGGCGGAAGAAATCCAGTACTGAGCCAGTACTGACAATAGTGGGAAGACGGTTCCGACAGTCGGAGCATAATCTGTACCGCACCGGTTGCTTTTTCAGATCCGAATCGGTACAGACCGTCGGTACTTGCGGTCTGTACGGGCGCGGATCCCAGCCGGTTGTAAACTCCGACGTTCGTCCGACTTTTCCGCCTGGGATGACAAATTTTAATAGTGATTTGGTGTCGTGAGGTTTCGTAGAAACCGATCGTGAATTCGGGGAAAAGGCAAAGTATGGGAGTAATCTCTAAGAGTTGACAAAATTGCGTTCCGTCCGATTTTCCTCCTCATTCGCTATTCACATTCGGAAAGGGGAGTTTTCCGCGCCATACCTGGGTGTCCATCGCCGAAGACCTCAAGGTAACTGAGTATAATTTCGAACAATCTTTTCTTTTTTTTGTAGAGTACATATATTTATTTTTTATTTTCGTTTATATAAAATTAGTGTGGCGTTAATTTACCATTAGGCGGAATTTGGGTCTAAATTCTTGTGAGACGATTTATGAGAAGGAGAATCGGAAGGACGCTGATTTACAAAATCCAGTTCGAGTGAAAAATTATCGTTGCGCAAATCACTGTACCTGGGATTATTCGTAAGGAGGAAACAAAAGACCTCAGAATAAAATAAAAACAAAGCTTCCCTTCTCAAAGCGATGAGTATTTTATAAATTGTATTGTCTAAATTTCCTATCTTCAAATTTCATTTAATAATTGCCATTTTTCTTATATTCTTTCAATTTTCTGTGTATTTTTTATGATTATCATTTATAGATCTTATTTATAATTATTAACAGTGTGCGAATGTATGTATGTGTTGGACGTGATATAATTGATTTTGATAATCCTATTCATTTTACCAAGTTGAAGTCCACAACGTTGATCAACGAAAAAAAATTGTTTACTTAGTAAATTAATTAAAAATGACGCAGCAATATTAACACAAAAATATTTAGAAAAAAATATTGATGTTTATATTTTAATAATAATTATTTTACAATTAAATATTAAATTAAAAATAGTACTTGAATGTATTAAATAATTTTTTTTCGTTGATAAACGTTGTGGACTTCAACTTCGTTTTATTTTGACTCGAGTCTTTAATTTGTGATTTTGTTCAAATATAAATTTGCATTGTTGTTAATTATTTGTGTTTTGTTTTTATTATAATTTGCCATCTTAAATTATATTGATTTGATTATTGTTTGAAAATTTTATTTATTTTTTTGTCTAATTTTTAATTATTTATTTCAACTAAATTATATTACAATCTAAAGTCGGGGACAAAAGAAAGGGACTCTGGCTTTTTTTGTTTATATCTCATTGAAAAAAAATCTCTCAACATTCTGGTAAAAAAATTTATGAAAGCTTAAAGTCTTGAGAATGAAAAAAAGTATATTTCGAGATCACAAAAAATTTTTTGCAGTAGCTATGACACAAAATGTGCCAAAAAACACAGTTTTTCAGCCCTTTTTTACAAGTCTATACTTTCACCTGTTCCCCACAAGCGAAACTGCTAGTAGGAAAAATTTGAAAAAATTCACAGATATTCTTTAAGGTGTGTACAATTAATTTTTGTTTTTGAAATTAAAAAATAATAATTAATTTATTGTTTACACAGCTTTATTCAGCTTAATGCTATCTTTTAAAAAAATAGAGATAAAATGACGTTTTTAGCTTAAAATGTGCAATTTTATAGTAGGATAAAATTACATAAATTAAAAACTAAATAAATTGAATATTCTTCTCAAAAAATGAATATACATATTTTGGGCTTTAATGAGAATCGACGTGTGGCTGCCATAAAGCAAAAAGTTGTAGAAAAAAAGAGTTTCGAGTGTACAATAGAAAACCCAGAAGAAAATCGCCAGATGTGGGATTGCACTCAGGGATGTCTCTACGCTTAACAGATAAAATCCTTGAGTGGCTCCTAATAAATGAGACAAAATTTTATGCAATTTATGAAAAAATAAAATTCTTTAAAATGTAAAATTTTACAAAATTTCCAATTGTTTCAATTATTTCAAATTCAAGTACCTTTTTCTTTAAAAAATTTTAATTACTAATTTTCAAAAACCTAATTTTTCAAAATTTCCAAATTAAATTTTTCAAAATTTTAATCACTTGTTACGTCAAAAACAAGAAACCTTTTTAAATATACCTAACGTTCCTCGTTTTAAATTAGTTTCATAAATGAATCTAATTTGGGATGAGGATAAGTCACTGAGCCTACTAAATGTACTGAGAGAATAATTTATTTAAAAACCAACAAGAAAGAAAAGAATTGACAAAATACAATGAGTATAATTGAGTTTAGAAAATCTCACTTTTAAAGAATAACGATTACTGGTGTTGTATGAACTGGTGGTTGTATCTGGTTGTCCGATCTCCAATGGTGTTGAGGGCTAGACGCAATGGGGCCTGTGACAGTTGTTCTTAATGGTTGAGTGTTGATCCTCTTGTTTACACTAATGAGATAGTGTATTGTATTTTGAAAATATCTGCTTTCTTCCAGACAGTTGTCGCCTCTTGAACAAATCTCGATGCTTCGAAATTTGTTATACTTCGATATAAGATTTGTTGAAATTTGGAACTGCGTTTCAATATTAGACTTTCGTTGATACTTGGGTTTATTTCCACCCAGTGAGAAATTTCTTACCGGTCCAATATCGGTCCAATATTGGGAGCCAAGAGACCAATCATCGGTCCAATAAAGGCTCCCAATATTGGACCAATATGGGCTGATGCTTGGGATGTAACGGGTTCACCAAGCATCGGTTGTTAATATTGGTCCAATATTGGCCGAATATTGGCAACCAAGAGAAAAAAATTTTTTTAAATAAATTTTTTTAATTAAATAATAATAATAATAAATTAATGTTTATAATTTTTGTTCAATATATTTATTTGTTTAATTATTTATTTTTAATAATTCATGTAAATAATAAATAATTTATTATTTATAAATTATAATTATTTAAAAATGCAGCAACTATTAGGAAATAATCGAAATAGCATTCTGCAAAAAAATTCTATCATTGAAAAATCAATGATAGGCGAGAGATATCCGCGTCATTAAATAGATTCGCAGATATACTCTGGTCTCGCGACGAATCTCTCGATACTTTTATACACTGGAGTCGCCGTGTCAGTTGCGAGAACGGTTACAGCGTCTCTCTTTCGGCAGAGATAAGAATTGTCACGTAAACTGCGGGTATAATAAGGCCGTCGGTAAAGCGATTTAGCAGTTTACGTGACAATTCTTATCTCTGCCGCAAGAGGGACGCTGTAACCGTTCTCGTAATTGACACGACGACTCCAGTGTATATAATAAGGCCGTCGGTAAAGCGATTTAGCAGTTTACGTGACAATTCTTATCTCTGCCGCAAGAGGGACGCTGTAACCGTTCTCGCAACTGACACGGCGACTCCAGTGTATATAAGTATCGAGAGATTCGTCGCGAGACCAGAGTATATCTGCGAATCTATTTAATGACGCAGATATCTCTAGCCTATCATTGATTTTTCAATGATAGAATTTTTTTGCAGAATGCTATTTCCTAATAGCTGTTGCATTTTTAAATAATTATAATTTATAAATAATAAATTATTTATTATTTACATGAATTATTAAAAATAAATAATTAAACAAATGAATATATTAAACAAAAATTATAAACATTAATTTTTTATTATTATTATTTAATTAAAAAAATTTATTTAAAAACTTTTTTTTTCTTGGTTGCCAATATTCGGCCAATATTGGACCAATATTAACAACCGATGCTTGGCGAACCCGTTACATCCCAAGCATCAGCCCATATTGGTCCAATATTGGGAGTCAATCGGCGCCCAGCACGGCAACCAATATTGGACCGATTAAAGTCTATTGGCAATTTCTCACTGGGCAATTTAATATTTTTTTGGAAATTATTAAGTTGTACTTTAAAATACTGATTCGAACTTTGTTTCAAAAATAAAACTTGAAGATGTAATTCACTCGTTGATGATATACTCTTTACACTAGAGCAATACTAGATCGATGTGTGAGTTGATTCCCAAAAAATTACTCTCTCTACTGAAGATGTTATGAGGTTGGCTTTCAAATTATTACTCTCTGCACTGAAGATGTTATGAGGTTGGCTTTCAAATTATCACTCTCTGCACTGAAGATGTTATGAGGTTGGCTTTCAAATTATTACTATCTGCACTGAAGATGTTATGAGGTTGGCTTTCAAATTATTACTCTCTGCACTGAAGATGTTATGAGGTTGGCTTTCAAATTATTACTCTCTGTCTGAATGAAACTGCTTGCCCTTTTTATATTGAATTTTCATAACTGTAATGATCCCGAAAAATTGTACGCGTGCTGAAATTCATTTCTCCTTGTGCTAGTTAATAGCGAAAGAACTTTTCTATGCATTGTTGATATTTCCTTCAGGAGATTGTACGTATCGCCTTTAGTTAAATTTCTCGGCGCTTGTTGTTCTCCTAAGCTTCTCGGGGTTTGCTGCTTTTCCTTTGTTTCGTCCGGCCTACGTTTTAGAAGGTTGTCAAATTGTCGCTTCATCGTTATTCTTTTTACATGAGTAATATAATAATATTACTTTCCTTTCTTAGAGTGTTACAGTTTCAAAATACAAAGTAAAATACATACAATAATTAATATGCAAATAATATATGACAATAGAATACAATATTAAAATAGAAAAATGTATTAAATATAATAATAAAATAGAAATGTGTATAAATGATAATTACAATATTTTAATAGAGAAATATACTGAATATAATGCAATAATTAAAATATAGATTATAAGAGTTAAAAAATATATAAGGTATAAATACAATTATTATAAGAGCACACATACATTAGTAATATAACTTATAGAGTAATAGGTTACGGACGTAACACACTTTTGTAAAATAAATATTTAAATAGGGGAGTATAGTCTAGGTTATATTCAATTTTTGGACAATTAAATGTAGTGTTTTTATGACTTCGGTACAAAAAAAGCTCAAAAAAAGTTTCGTGCATCCTGTGAAAAACCATTAATAAAATATAAAAAAAACATGGAATCGTCAAGGCAAGCATGCAGAAATTTTTTGGGACTCATGGTTGAAAAAAAAACAAAGTGAAAAATCGAATCCGAAAACATATCTCTTTTTGGTTAGAACAATTCGACAATGGTGCATTTTGTCAAAGTCGGGCCACCATTTATAATTGTACATGAATTTGACAGATTCTTTTTTAATAAATATGCAAAAAAACATTGGTAAACACACATACTCACACATTTTGCCAAAGATATTAGAAAAAAAATATTAAATCCTGTAAATTTTGTTAATTATTTCATTAAGTTAGTTTTTTGTAACAATAACGTTTTACTTTTTTGTTTTTTGTATTTGTAACTCTTTACAAATTGTAAACAATAAAGGATACATTTTTCGTAACGCTAAAAATGTTATTTTATTTTTTAACGGTAATGCCCTTTGAGTTTCCAACATGGTCCGACCTTGACTGTAAGGGCCAACCTGGACTACAAATTTTTTTTTTTGAAATCTTTATAACTTTTTTATTTTAAAACCAATCAATTTACTTTGTGCAGAAAAAACATTCCTATTAAACAGAACTTTCCAACAATATAATTCAATTGACCAAATTCATTTTTAAAAAAACGTTATAAACAAAAATCAAAAGGTGGTCCGACCTTGATTATTCCCTTCTACTTATTGTTCTTTATTTGTTTAAATTTCGAAATACTTAAAAATTTGAACTACAAGACTTCTAAAATTCAATTAATTTTCTAGAATTTTTGAATAATATTATTCAAAACTTTAAAATTTTAAGGAAGCAAACAAATTATCTAATAATTGTTTATATTTAAATATTATACTACTTTTACAGCAATTAGAATTTCAAAGATTGAAATTTAAGAACTTTTTGAAATTTAATTACTTCTAAAGAATCCTACTTTAACACTTTTAATTATGTATTTCCTAAAGTTTTAACTAAAAGATAATCCAGTAGTGTTTGCAAATAAATATAAATTTTTAATTATTGAAAAAAATTCATGAACTTGAGTATAAGAAAAAATCACTTTTTTCTGTTTTGCAAGAAACTATTTAAAATCATTAAATTATATTTCTAAAATATGCCACTTAAAGATAAAAATTACTGCTAGATTGTATTAATTATCAAAAAATTTGAAAATTGTATAGAAGGAAAAATCGTGTTTTAACACCGGTTGCATAAACTCTGGACAATTTTAAGAAATGCGAACTTTTATAAAGTAAAATAGAAATATCAAATTAAACATAGCTGGCAGTTGGCAAAAACAATACAATTTTTTCTTCTTCAAACCCTACAAACGCTAAAATAGAAAAAAAAGATGGGGAAACAGTACACGGAAAAAATAAGTCGCGGAAATTTTCCTCGACTTTGTTGAAGACTCTCGGATTTAGTGGAAAGTGTTTTAAAAATCATATTCACAGTTTTTGAAGAAATAGACTACATTTGAAGAAACTTTCCGCGACTGTCGAAGAAAATGAAGACTCCACGCGCATGTAAACGATTCCGCCACAGTCGCGGAAAATTACAAACCTGAATTTACTCTACAGCGTTCTAATTTTTAATTGACAGTCGCGGAAATTATTTAGAATTTTTTAATGTATATATTAATATCGACACATTGAATAATAAAAATAATAATAATCTTGACAATCAATTGTCATAAATTGTTAAAAAAAAATGTTAAAAAAACAGTGTTTATTGGTTTTAACGCGCGCAACTTTTGTGCGCACCATTTTCCGCGACTCGTCGACGAAACCTTCTATGAAGTGTTAGAATAATTCCGAGACTGTTTTCCGCTACTAGGTTTCTAGAAAGTCCTCGAATTTTTTTGGAGAATTTCTGCTAAAATCGTAGAACATTTCTAAAAGTCTATAAAAGATTCGTTCATATCCGAGAGTCTTCGATTAGTCGCTGAAAATTTCTGCGACTATTTTTTTCCGTGTAGTTCTTATTTTTTTGTCACGGATTTTCCGAAAATCCAAGAATTTCAAGTAAATTAATAATTCCTCCCTTCCGTAGCAATTTTTTTCTTTTGATAATTGCTTATTTTAATATTAGACGCTATTTAAAAAAATTCCAAGCTGTTCCAAGTCGGGGAAAGCATTGATTTTTGTTATTGAAATGAAATTCCGGGATTTTTGGAAGATTTACAATAGAAAAATTCAAAATCACTGCTTTCCCCGCCTTGGAACCACTTGAAAGTTTTTTTTAAATAGCTTGTGACATTGAAATAAACAATTATTAAAAGAAAAAAATTGCTACCGAGTCGAAGAATCATTAAGTTGAAATTTAAGATCCTAAAGTTCTGAACGTTCAAATGAACGAAATTTATTTATTTCTTCTACAAATTAAATTTTTATTGCAATTATTTTGCGTCACTATCCAAAAATGTAATAACTGAGTTTCTAATCGTAAATATTTCAGTTTTTAAATTTTTTGTGATTAGTAATTTATAAAAATATCTTCAATAAAAAATATTTCGTTCATTTGAACGTTCAAAACTTGGGGATCATTGAAATTTCGAAATTTTTAGAAAATTCGTGACACAAATAAATTCAAAATCACTGCTTTCCCCGACTTAGAATCACTTGCAATTTTTTTAAAAGGCTTCTGACATTAGAATAAATATTTATGAAAAGAAAAAAATTGCTACCGGGCAAAGAATTATTAATTTACTTGAAATTCTTGGATTTTCGGAAAATCTGTGACAAAAAAATAAAAACTAAGTACTGTTTCCCCATCTTTCTTTTATTTTAGCGTTTGGAGGGTTTACTTGGGTTAAAAATTAAGAAGAAAAATTTGTAGAGTAAATGTGGGTATTACCGTGGGTGCATGAGTTACCGTGGTTTCGCTATTTTTGGCAAATTTTGTCATTTATGACTTAATTTGTTAACCCAAAAAATTCAAATAGTTACTTTCATATTGTACGTGTTTTATATAAATCGCTTTTTTTATTATTAATACTTTTAAACTTGTAAATTTTTGTATATTCGATTAATTAATGTATTTTTAAAGTCAAAACTTCGTGGTAAATTATGATTCAACGTATTTTTATTTTTATTTTATCAACACGGTAATTGAATAACGTTTTCAACTTGTGCGCCAAATACCGTGGGTCGTTATTATCATTAAAAATATTATGTAAAGTAACAAATCGTGCTTTTCAAGTTAAAGGAGAACCGCAGGAATTAAAAATGGTTTAGACCAAATACTAATAGTTCTTTTAAAAATAATTACTATTTTCATAAAAAAAAAAATTAAATGTTATTAGGTACTAAATAAAAGCACTAAATAAATATATTAATAGATTAATAACGAATTCTGTGATTATTATTAGTATCTGCTAAAATATAAGAATATTTATTGTTAAATTAATAAACCATTGTTTCAAATTTGCTTAATTTCATTCAACCGTTTGCGAATTCTACAAGTTGAAATGTTTGCGGTATAAGGCATACGGTAACTCGTTCTGGTACAAAAGGTCCAAATCAAAAGATCCAAAAAATTAAAAATCCAAAAGGGCAAAAAGTCCAAACAAAAAAAATATATTTTCTATTGTTTTTATTTCATTTTTTTTAATTTAAAAATTCAAAAAGATAAAAAGTGCAAAAAAATATATGTTCTATTGTTTTTATTGCTTCCTTATAAAACCCATTTTTTAAAATTGCTTTACGATTTTTTAAAAAAAAGTTATGTATATTTGAAATTTTTTTATTTAGACAAATGTAGGTATAAAGAAGTTCAAAATGGCATTTAATTTCAAATCTACATAACTTTTTTTTAAAAAAACGTAAAGCAATTTTGAAAAATGGGTTTTAAAGCTTAGATATAGTACTATACGATGCAATTTCGCAAATTGAAAAAAAATTTTGGTTAACCAAAAAAAATTCCGAAAAGTGGCCAAAATAGCCATTTTTTGGCTATTTAAGTCAATATTACAAGAAATCCTGACGTGATAGGCCATTTTGGAAATCGGATTCGTATTCTACGTCAAAAAAGCTATAAGAATCA
Source organism: Leptopilina heterotoma (assembly GCF_015476425.1). Taxonomy (NCBI): domain Eukaryota; kingdom Metazoa; phylum Arthropoda; class Insecta; order Hymenoptera; family Figitidae; genus Leptopilina; species Leptopilina heterotoma. The sequence continues at coordinate 330,918 of NW_025111180.1, read as the reverse complement.
CCTACCACTTTTTCTGTAACAGAACTAAGCCAAAATTTGCAGGCCTGTGTAATTATACATATTTTGGACAATTTGCAATTTTGGACTTTTTGTACTCTTGGATTTTTTGTACTTTGGATAAATAAATTTTTGGACCTTACACAGAAAAAAAAGTCTTAAAACTGTGAAGGGCTAATTTTAAAATCAGGCTTAATTTTAGTCTGTAACGATATTTTAGCCTCATAATTAACTTAAGAGTATTGTTAACACGCCTTAATCTTAAAGCAATAAATATTTATGACTTAATTTTATATGTGAGTCTTAAATGTAGTCTCAGCGAGACTAGTAGAAACTTTAAGAACTCAACAGATAAAATGAATTCGAAATGTAGACTAGTTTTTAGTCCCCTAGCGTCTATAGTCCTCTGGAAGGGGAGACGCGCTTGGGCGTGATCAGGTGACGTGTCATTAGTTGTCGTGGCGTTGCCTTGAGTGTACGTGTTTCCTTTATCTGTTAATCACCTATAGATTTTCATATTTTTGTGTACCGAATAAATAAAATAAAAAAATAAATAAATAAATTCATTGCTACAATATTATTCAGAGAAAAAGTTGCGCAGTAAAAATCGAAAAGTATCGAAATGCTTATACAAAATGGTGACTTTTATATATTGTTACAACTCGTTTATATTTATACATAGAAGATAAATTTAAAACAAATATGTATGAAAAGTTTTTATTATATTATGTGCAAGCATAGTTACACTGAACTGAAATGAATTTGATTCAATTAACCGATTTCTTGTCTATTATTAAATAATGACACTTATAAGGTACATGTTAACAAATGTCATCATGAAAGTAGATGAAAAATTAAACCTCAATAATAAAAGAATAAATAAATAATTTCATTTTATTATTTTAAATAGCTAATTTAACTTTTCTTACAGATGCTTATATTAAAATCTGTTACCGGCATCTCCTGATATAGTTAATAACTATAACTTTATATTCAATAGAAAAATAAATTTGAACTGTATTATTTACTACTTTTAAGTATTTAAGAAAGCTTTATTTTAGTCACTATATTGACTTGCGAGTAAATTGAAGTTTAAAAGGAAACTACTTTTAAGTCCACTTTTTGGCTATCGGCTATTTTTAAGACTACATAGCGACTTCATTCAAGCCTGAGTACCGACTTTTTTTAAGACTCTTTTTACAAACTAATTTTGAGTCTAGGATGACTACTTTTTGTTACATCTTAAAATTAGCTCGTTTGTAGACTTTATTCAAGACTTATTTTTTTCTGTGTATGGATTGGACCTTTCGTCTTGGACCTTTCAGATTGGATCTTTTGTACCCCAATCCATAAAACACATTAAGTATCAAATAATTAATTACTGTAACATTACCTGTAATGTTAAAGTAATATTGATTACAGGTAATTACAGGTAATATTACATTACAGGTAATGTTACAGTAATTAATTATTTGATACTTAATGTGTTTTATGTAGTCAAATTTTCCTTAGAAAAAAGATTAAATAATAAATGTATAAAATTTTGCTTGGGAATGTAGCATAATTTATTATAAATTAATAAGTAGTAGTTTAAAAAATTGTTCTGGATAAAAATATTATTTGGGTAAGACTCCGTCAGAAAAATTACAATTTGCATGGGGTCTTCGGATTATTCTGTAATTTGGTGAAGTTGTTATATTTGATAACAAAAATAAGTGTACCAAAGGATTTTTAAAAATTTTCAAAATTGTAAAAGTTACGCCATTTTGAATTTTTTTATAAGATTTTTTTCAAATGTGAATATTTCCGAAACAATTTAACGGATTTGAATAAAATTTAAATATGTTATAGTTAAAATCATGTCCTTTCAGAATTTTTCAGAAGAAAAAAAAAATTTTTGTTTTTTTCCAAAAAAAAGTAAAAAAAAAAATTTTTGAATCGATTTATTAAGCACGGGACCGATTTTTGAGTATTTTTCGATATATAATAAAATATTCCTTATAATTTCACCTTTCATTTACAAAAAAGAAAACGATGGAGACATTGATAGTTTTCGAGATATTGCAATTTTTGTGGAAGCGCGACCGCGTTTCAGTGCCAGCGCAGTATCTTTTACAAAAGAAAATAGATTATTGGTTATACAATTATTAATAACAATGATAATTGTTAACTTTCAAATCATTTTTTTTTTAAAATAGACATACATTACTTAAATAAACATAAATTTGTCTACAAAAAAAACAATTTTTTAAAAAAAGACCAAAGTTATCTATTTGTTAATTTAAATTGTTTTTTTTAATAATTTAAATAAACTGTATTATGCATTATTATTTGTCAGGTGGTCAGACTAGACTAATTTAAATTGATTTCGATCTTGTGCAATGGAAAAATAAAAAATAAACAGTATTTTATACAAAAATATTTTAAATTGTTAACTTTGAGTAACAAAAAAATAAATAAACAATTAAAAATTCAAAAATCGGTTTGAAGAGATCTCTTAGAAATTTTATCCTCTTTCATTTAAGACCAAGAACATCAAAATCCAATAAAATTTGTAGGTTCTAGACAATTTTGAAGAGTAAAGTGTAAAAAATCCCACTGTGAGGCGTCCCGGGTAAAAGATACTGCGCTGGCACTGAAACGCGGTCGCGCTTCCACAAAAATTCTTTTTTGTAAATGAAAGGTGAAATTATAAGGAATATTTTATTATATATCGAAAAATACTCAAAAATCGGTCCCGTGCTTAATAAATCGATTCAAAAAATTTTTTTTTACTTTTTTTTGGAAAAAAACAAAAATTTTTTTTTTCTTCTGAAAAATTCTGAAAGGACATGATTTTAACTATAACATATTTAAATTTTATTCAAATCCGTTAAATTGTTTCGGAAATATTCACATTTGAAAAAAATCTTATAAAAAAATTCAAAATGGCGTAACTTTTACAATTTTGAAAATTTTTAAAAATCCTTTGGTACACTTATTTTTGTTATCAAATATAACAACTTCACCAAATTACAGAATAATCCGAAGACCCCATGCAAATTGTAATTTTTCTGACGGAGTCTTATTATAAAAATAATTCAATCGTTTCGAAAAATTTATTAAAATTTTAGAAATTAATTGAATCTTTTCGTGAAATTTTATTAAAATTGTATTGAAAATAATTGAAATTATGCAAAAAAATTTTACTACATCTACTATATTATACTGTCAAGTAAAATTTTTCCTAGAGAAAAATTCGGTTTAATTTAAATTCGAAAACTTAAAGATTTAACGATTTAAAAATTACATCTAAAACAATTCTCTTAAATAATTATTTCAACCAATAATTTTTATGACATATTCATGAGCTACTGTATTTTAAAATTAACGTTTTATTTTTAAAAATAAAAATTAATTTTCAAAATTAACGACTCGTTTTGAAATTAACGGTTCATTTTTAAAATTAAAAACTAATTTTGAAATTAAAATTTAGAGATTAATTTTCGAATATTTAATTTTCAAAAAAACGACTATGAGATTAAATAATTAATAATAAATCTACTCACGGGCGCATTGAGAAGTTCCTGTAACCTTTGCTGAACGTTTTGTCCCTTTTTGGGTCGCATAAGAAGATAGATATTTTTAATTCCGGGACAGGACCTCAGTAATTTCTCAACGAGGACTTTGCCCATGAAGCCAGTGCCTCCAGTGATGAAAATTGATCGATCTCGATAAAAGTCTTTAACAGATGTGTACTCTCCACAAGCCATTGTAGCCATATTTTCTTTGATGCGTCTTTTATTTTCTTTGGAAGCGTTTCAGTGAAAATTAATTAGTCAAAAATAGTAAAGCTGACGACGTTTGTCAATAAAAAGGAAGCAATTAGAATTCTTTGATTTTTTTTGCAATAAATGACAAAAAGAGACGAGAAGAAGTCGACCTTTTTTTTGCTTAACAGGAGAAACGAGCAAAATGTTCCTTCTGCTATTTTTTGTTTGTTCTTTGGAAGATATTCTCAGAGAAGAAGACAATCGTTATATGTTTCTAGATGTTTCAGTTTGTCGCCTTTCCTAGATTTGGCAAGCGGACACGTGGAAGCGTTTAAATTCATTTCGAATCAGTATGCTCTCCTTTCCTGAAATCAGAAAAAAAACTATTTTAATTTCTATTTACAGGAAAGAAATTTTTAATTTTTAATTAAGGAGTATTTTACAAATTTTCATAATGACTATTTTTTTATTCAATATTTTATTAATATTCATTTTATTACTCACTAAAAATTGAATTTACAAAAAAAAATTTTACTCTCAAGAATATTTTTGGGACATTTATCTTAAAACAATCTCAAAAGTTATTTGATTGTCAATTTAATAAAGACAATAAATTGAACAAGTGATGTTGCTTGAAAGATGAATTCAAGGCTTTTGTAAGTCTTGTAATGTATAGATTCACCTTGAATAAAATTATTATTTTGTAATCGACAGATGTATTGTCACACATGGCAAAATGATCTTTAGAAATTCTCTCCATCTCTTTCTCTCATACTTATAAATACATAACGCAGAAAATGCCTCGCTACCTATTAATGTTTATCACTACAGTGCTTTTTAAACTCTTTATAAAATAACGGATATAACTCTTATGTAATCGTCTATATAATTACACGCATAAGGAACAAAAATAAATTATTATGAATTTTCATTTATTATTTTCGCTAAAACAATTTTTTATTCAATTTAGAAAAAATCATCAAAACAAATAAAAAATAATTTTTATTCTAGGTACTACTATTAAATTTTGATAAATATTATTTCAAATTTTCTCTCATTTTTTCAATTTTAATTCTCAAAATTTCATATAAAATATTTTTCTCATTATTTTTTTTCCACCCAAAAATTTATTGATTTTTTTTACTTATATTAATATTTATATGAATTTTCGTAAATTAAAACTGAAAAAATGTGAGAAAATTTCAACTACACGGAGAGAAAAAAAAGTGAGCCGTTTGATTTGGCAAGAGAGCGCTGTTTTCCCTTTATAAAGCGCAGCAGTTGCGCCGCAAACGTCGAACGGTTATACTTTTTGAGGAGTATCGGTTCTCTTCTCCACACAAATAGAGCCGCTTACTTTCCAAAAAGTGTACCCGCTTTTCCCAAAAAGGAGAACCGTTCTCCCCTCGAGAGTAAGCAGCGTGCTTAACCTCAAGTTGAACGGCTGTTTCGCATTTAACGCAACCGCTCTACCGACAGGTAGAGCCGCTTACTTTTTTTCTCTCCGTGTATTTCAGGAAAATTTAATAAGTAAAATAAAAAATATTTCCCCCACTATTTTTTTTTCATCGAAAAATTAGTTTGTTCGGATTTTAATATTTTATTACTTTTTACTTATGATAATAAATATTTATATAAATTTTCGTAAATTAAAACTGAAAAAATGGGGAAAAATTTAAAATATTTTATCAACATTTAATAAATAAAATAAAAAATATTTTCCCCACTGTTTTTTTTCCACTGAAAAATTAAATTGTCCGGATTTCAATAAATTTATTAAAATTTGATAATATTTATCATAATTCAATAATTTTATAATTAAATTTCTAACGAAAGAAAATTATTGAACAAAAAGAAAATTCGATTGAGATTATAAAATTTCTTTAGGACGCAGAAAATAAATTCTGAATTCTTCATTTCTTGCAATAAGAAAGAAAATTACAAAATACTTTTTCTTAAAAGAAAATTTTCTTTCAATTGTTTGTTGATATAAAACAGTGTTTAAAATGAAAAGAAAAGAGTTCGCTCCCTCGTCACCTAAAATACCATAGAATTTTATATGGATTCCCATAAGAAAAATGGAAACAGGCAAAGCCGGAGTATTACACGATTTTGTATGGATTCCCATTGGGGGGATTTTCCTTTCACGAACTCCTTTCTACAGAACGAGAATTTTCTATGCAGATATGGAAACGTTTTATTTTGCATTGAAAAATTATTATTATTAGTATATTCAAAATTAATTATTGTCAAAATTGAAATGTCTCTAAAAGTTTCTGAACGTTCAAATGAACGTAATTCATTTATTTCTTTTTCAAATTCAAATTACGCCACCTATTAAAAAATAATTTATAATTTTCATTTTTATTAATAACTAATAAAAAATAATTTTAATTTTTTAATAATTGATTATTTATTATTATCAATAATACATATTTGTTTTAGTTTATAAAATATTTTCTGTCAAAATTTCTTGCAACTTTTGGATATTTATTATGTCAGCATTTTTTGTTTTTTTTTCTTTTATAAAAAACTATTTTTTCCATTGGTTTTTTCTGACGAAAATTAATTTTCGGTATACGGGGAAAGATAATTTCTACTTATTAAATTTTGATAAATATTACACTGTAAAAAATTTAGGGAGTTAACGGACTCGGGAGTTAAATTTTTCGAGTTAAAAATCAACTCCAAAAGAGAGTTAATTTCTAACTCCCTTCATTCAACACCCGCGCGAGTTATTTTTTCTTTGGGGAGTTAGCATTTGGGTGTGAAATTTAAACTCTCTTTATTTAACTCCCCTGGCATTAACTCTCCAATGGGTGCGACTTTTATAGAATCCCCTGGGAAGTTAAAATTTAACTCCCTTTTTTTACAGTGTATTATCGATTTACCTATTTACCTATTTCTCGTCTAAAAGTGAATTTTGAATAACTATAAATAAAAAAATAATATATTATCCAATTCCGAGGAAATTAATTTTTCGGTAAAGAAAAGAAATAAGAAAACATTTTTTGAGGGGAGAGAATATATTACTTAATTCGTCTCTATTCGTCTCTTTCTCTCTCTATTTCTGGTGTAAAAGTGGATTTTGCAGAGGCGAGCATTATGCGTAATGTAAGGGAAAAGATCAGACGATGGTCGAGAAACGGATTCTGGTTTAGATTCTAGGTCAGCGTCCCGGCCTTTTGCGGTCACCAAGTCACGAAGTAGGAGGAAGGCCGAGGACCCGTCCCCATTACATGAAAACCCGTTATACTTGTATTATTGATGATGAGTCTTCTCCTCTTCTTCTTTTTTTCCTTTATATACCCGTGGATAATTTTTTGTCTCTCTCTCTCTCTCTCTCTCTCTCTCTCTCTCTCTCTCTCTCTCTCTCTCTCTCTCTCTCTCTCTCTCTCTCTCTCTCTCTCTCTCTCTCTCTCTCTCTCTCTCTCTCTCTCTCTCTCTCTCTCTCTCTCTCTCTTTCTACTTCTTCCTATTTTTTTCTCTTCTCTTTCCACACAGTTGCGATTTTATCCTTCTTCCTCTTTTTTCTCCATTTTATACAAAAAAAAGCGCACAACTTTTCTTCTTACAAAGAATGAAACAGAGAGGAAAAGAAAGAAAAAATATAAACGAGAGAATTACATTTAGAAAAAGTGTCAACAACTTTTTAAATGGCCATTAAGCAAATTTAATTCTTTATCTAAATGAGAAAAAAACTTTCACTCTTTTGCGGGTGCAAAATAAAAAAAAATTGTCAATGATATTTTAATGAAAAATTAATCTCAAGTTTTCTCCCTCGAAAAATTTGAAAATATTTTTAATAATCCATTTAAATATTAAACGGTAATTTAAATTAATAAAATATTTAATTTAAATGTCAATAGTTTTATTTATCTTTATTTAAAACTATTATTAATCTACTACCAGTTTTTTTTATTATAAATTTATTAAATTTTAAATTTAATTTCAAATTCAATTTTTTTTTAAATTTCAATTTTTCTATTTAATTACTTTTTACGAAATTAAATATTAAAATTAAATATTAAATTATTCTATTGTTTTTTTATTCGAATATTCAAAATTTTCAATTTTTTATCGCATTTGTAATACATGAATTTTCAATGAGTGAAATAGAAGAAATAAAATGTCATCGGTTCAAGTTTTTTGAACTATAGAAATAAAAGAAATAAAAATAATCTATTCAAATTGATAATTTGAACGTAATATTTTATTTTATTTCTTCAATAAGCATCTAAAAGGGGAAGCAAAGAATTGTCAAGTTATTGTCAAAAAAAGAAAAAAACAGAAACACGTGCATCGATACATTTAATTTCAAGAGAAGTAACAAAAACATTTTCTATTCACGTTTTCGCCATATCGAAAAAGAAAAAAAAATTAAATGATTATAAATTTATCATCGTTTATTTAAATTTAAATTTTTAATTTAAAATTCATAGTGTAAAACGCAAAATGTATCTTTTTCTTTTAAGTATGTAATTGATTCATACATTAATCAAATAAATAATTGAAGAAATTTAAATTACATATTATACTACTTTGTATTGTAATCTGAATAAAAAATGAATAGAATTATTAATTACTCAGTAGGAAAAGTTGAATTAAAATTGACGGATTTAATTATTATTTTATGAGCACGTCATGACACAATCAATTTTTTATTGATTATTATTTATTATTATTACTCTTTAAATTTTAATTTTAATCAATTAAAAAATAATTAATTTGAAAGTAAAAGTCAAAATAATTTTTATATTAAAATATTACTATTTTGTTTAGAGATTATAGTTTTCTTTACTAAAATTTTAGAAAAAAATGACTAAAAAGAGAGGTCTTTGGTTTCGATACTGAAATTTTTTTCAAATACAATTTACTTGATTGAAATTAAAAATTATTTGATGCAATTAAATATCTATTAGATAATAGACAAGTAATTGGTTATTTAAATCAAATAATTTTTTTTAAGTGGTAACATAATTTGACAAACCTTTTTTTTAAAAATGCAGTTAACTTTTTTTCTAATGGAAGAAACTATGAAACTAAATGGACTCGAAATATTCGAATACTGAAGACGCCACTCACGGGGCGTTTATGTGTGGTTGAAACTAGTTTTACAGGGAAGAAAAAAAAAGAAAAAAAATGTATATATACATTTTTTTTCTTTTTTTTTCTATATATATATATATAACAAGGTTAAGTTTGAGTGAATAGTGAATTAATTACGATGTGGTATGTCAAAAACGTCGAAGTAAAGTATGTCAACCGGTCATTGACTTTCAAATCTCAACAATGTACATGTAGAGTTCTAAAATTTCCGAGAATATTCTCATGTGTATATACGAGAAAGTTTAATTTCAAGCTTGTATTATATGTACATTTTATTTTTTTTGCAAATAGCTACAAAATTCAAAATTAAATGTGCCAAAAAAAGGGCTTTTGCAATACATGGAGAGAAAAATATTTATTTGGTTCAAATAATTTTTTAATTAAAATTATTTGAACCAAAACCAAAATTTTCAGTCAAATAAATAACTTTTTTCTGAACTGAAAAAAATAATAGGCAGAATGTGCTTTTTACTCAGGCAATTTTTGCCTAAGAACAAAAGCAATACACGTAAAGCAATTTTTTCTTTGAAAAAAAAGTAATTTTTGCCTAAACTAAGGCAATTTTTGCCTTTATTGAAGGCAAAAATTGCTTTCTTTAAAAGAAACAATTGCTTTACGCGTATTGCTTTTGTTCTAAGGGAAAAATTGCCGGAGTAAAAAGCACATTCTGCCTATTATTTTTTCCAGTGTGGGTGTAATTAACGATTTAATTAATTTTACTGTAATTAATATAGAATTTCTAAGTATGCGTATAGAAAAGTAATTATAATTATTATTAAATATTAACCAGAGAGGACCGAATGATTCAAATACCATGATCCTAAAGTTCTAAACGTTCAAATGAACGAAATTTATTTATTTTCTTCTTTAATTTAAATATTTATTACAATAATTTTTTGTCGATATAAAATAAATTAATTATAAAGTTTCTAAGTGTAAAATTTAAGTTTTTAATTTTTATTGCAAACATTAAATTATAAAAACATTTCTAATAGAATGTGCTCGAGAGTTAAAATTGAATTTTAACTTTGATAATACAATTAATTTATTTATTCATAACCGGGCAAAACCTAATCGTACCTAATCTTTTTGTACCTATAATCGTACAAAAAGTACTAATAGAAAAATAAAATAAAGATATTGATCTTTATTCACACGGAAAAAACCATTCAACTAGAACAGCTTCAAATTTTACTACACGGAGAAAATTTGTTCCTTACATTTTACCGAATTTTTCAATAAAGTTGGGATATAGTAGCATAATCGTAATTTTTAATAATTTTTATATTATTTTTTTGGTAACAATATTTAAAATCTAATGTGATATCTTTATTCCTTAAGAACTAGTACTGTAAAAGTTGAAAAAAAATTGAAACTGAACGTTTAATGTAAATTAAATAAATACCTCCTTGATGGGCACTAACGTTTCAGGAATAGTTCGGTAAAACTTTCTTGACTTGCTTAAAGTGTTAGTTTTCAGGAATAGTTCGGTAAAACTTCCTTGATTGCCTAAAGTTTTAGTTTTCTGGATTGAAATACTTTATTTCAAGTGTCCCGCAGCCAAATGAAAGACTTTCACACTAATAGTTGATTTTTCCAACTTATTTAGACTTAATTAATAATCATTTTATTATTATTTAAATTAAAATTCAATTAATTAATTATTTTAAACACTTATTAATTGCCAAATATGTAATAAATGCTTTTAAATCATGTAAAAAGAAAATATAAAATGGCAATAACATACTTATTTTTTTAACATATAATTTATTCATTTTAATTAAATATGAATAATAGTAAGTAAGTAAGCAAGCAATCAAGAAAGCAAGTAAGTAAGCAAAAAGGAAATAAATAAGTAAGCAATTAAACATATAAGTAAGTATGTAAGTAAGTAAATAAGTAGGTAAGCAAGTAAGCAAAAAGGAAATAACTTGCTTGCTTACTAGCTTACTTTCTTATTTGCATACTTACTTGCTTATTTCTTTCTTGCTTACTTTGCTTACTTGCTTACCTACTTATTTGCTTACTTCCTAATTTCCTTCTTGTTTACTTGCTTGTTTCCTTTCTGCTTATAAGGAAGTAAGCTTCCCCAGGCGGAAATTTCCAACCGGCGCGGATCCTAGCCCGTACTGACGCCGGTGTAACTGTACTGGCTGGGAACCGCCTGCCAACCGAATGTGAACGGGCATTCTACCGAATAGTGACTAGGCCAGGAGCGCGCTGGCAACCGGCTCGGAACTGGCATTCTACAGCCCGCTGACCGGCCGGGAGAAGCCGTTCCGTGTATAATTCAACCGGCTGGGACCTGGCACTCTACCGACCGTGGATTTTTCATTTAATAGCCAGCCGAGCGCTGGCATTCTACCGACTGACAACCGGATCGGATCCAAATGATAATTTCAACAAATATCAATAAAAAAATAATAATTAATTGCAAAAGATAAATACTGATGACAATTCATTGACAGTTCACTTTACACATTTTTTTTATTTTTTTATATACTTAAACGCAATTTTTTATTACATACACATTTGAAAAATCCTAACGCTTGGAGGTACGAACCTACGCCTAACCGAATATTTACGCACCGAAATCTCGCACGCTAACCACTATGCTACGCTCGCATGGGACTCTCAAATCTTAAATACTCTCAAGTGTCACAAGCTGAAATGAAACTTGTCGAATAACTACGCGTCAATGCTACAGCTATATTTTTATTATTATGTAATATATTAAATAATTGTATCTCAATATAATAATATTGAACATAATAATATTAATAATTTTAATTAATATCACAATAATAATAAATTTATTATTATTGAGATATTATTAATTAACATTAATATTATTGAGAATTAATAATAAATTATTAACATGAATATTAATATTTATTAATATTAATAATTTATTATTAATTCTCAATAATATTAATTAATAATATCTCAATAATAATAAATTTATATTAATAGTATAAATTTATTTATAATAATTATAAACTATAAGTGCAAAACAAATTTTTTTAATTGTTTAATTTTGAAAAAACTCTTAATAAATAATTACTTAATATTTTGATTAAATTCATTTATTAATTAATCATTATTTTCTAAAATAATGCAATTAATTATTGTAATAATTATTTAGTTATGACACATTTATTAAAAATAAATTTATAATGTGATTTATAATGTGACAATAAATGACGACATCCGCAGTCGGATCCGGCCCAGCACCGAGCCAGTACAGACTTAACATATCCGTCATTCTTCCGACGCCGCAGAAGAATAAGATCCGCCGGCGGAAGAAATCCAGTACCGAGCCGGTACTGACAATAGTGGGAAGACGGATCCGACAGTCGGAGCATAATCTGTACCGCGCCGGTTGCTTTTTCAGATCCGAATCGGTACAGACCGTCGGTACTTGCGGTCTGTACGGGCGCGGATCCCAGCCGGTTGTAAATTCCGACATTCGTCCGACTTTTCCGCCTGGGTCCTTATATGCTTACTTGCTTATTTCCTTCTTGCTTACTTTGCGTTTAGAATGTACTGTAGGCAGGTGTATCAATTAGTATTTGTTCGTAAACAATTGTAGGGGGTTTAGGTAGTGATTAAAGTAGGTAAATTGAGAGTTACGACAGTATTAATATAGATCTACTGAAGTAACATTATTTTTTATTTTTGTTCTTCAAGTTTTAACGAACTTTCAGTAAATTGCAACTCGTCAGTTTTACCGAAGACTTTATCTTACGTTTTACCGAACTATTCAATAAATTGCAACTCGTCAGTTTTACCGAAGACTTTATCTTACGTTTTACCAAACTATTCAATAAATATGAATGTAGCGAGCACTTGGCTTACGTTTTACCGAACTGTAACTGAAGCGCTAATACATGTATCGTGAGCTTTATGATTTTTACATTATTTTTCAATGCAATTTCTTTTACAGTCTAGTTCTTGAAAAATTACTGTTTTGACACTTCATCCCAGTTTTACCGAACTAAATTCAGTAAAATTTCAGGAATAAATTTTCTCCGTGTATATTATATTAATGAAATTTTTAGTTATTTTAATTTAACTAATACTTTCGTTACTCCAAATAAATTTTGTCGATGATTTAAAGAAAAAAATCAAATTTTTTTAATTTGAAAAGATTTTATGATTTTTACAGCTCTGATTATTTATCAATTAAATACTTACTGGAATTAGGGATGGGTAAGTCCTACTCTTGAAGAATCGATTCTCGATTCCTACGATTCTGACAAAATTTTCGATTCTAAGAATCGGAAAATCGAAAGTAAGAATCGATTATTTCAAAGAATCGATCCCGATTTTTTAAAAATTTTGATTATATTAAAATTCGAATTAAAAAAATTAATATAATATAAATAATATTTTTTATAATAATGAACAATATAATTTAAAGAAGCGCGTTGTATGATCTTTTGAAAAAATTGTAATTTTCATTAGAGTTAATATATTTGATTCGTTGACGTCCAATTTTTTGAAACTTTTCTATCGGCAAAGACAATCAGCGACTATGTTCGATTCTCTACAAAGAATCGAATCCGTAATCGACTTTTACTATTTAAGAATCGATTCTAAAAAATCGACTTTAGGCCGTCGAGAATCGATTCTTCATAAGAATCGGAGTCGATTTACCCATCCCTACTAAGGTCCACTAAGTATGACAATTTTGTTTTCCTCCTTTTGGAAATGTGACAATAACAGGAAAAGAGACATTTCTCCCGAAACCGAACCAGTTGTGCTTAGGCCTAAGCACAACTGGTTCGGTTTCGGGATATGGGCTTCCTAACCTCAAAATGTATGTAAATCTTACATATCCCGAAACCGTCTCCCGAAACCGAACAGTTGTGCTTAGGCCTTAACTGGAATCAAGGAATTTTTATTTGAATCAATTAAATGGTTCAAATACTATTTAATTTATTAAAATAAAAATTATTTGCTTCAAGTAAATATTTAATTGATTATTATAAATTAAATATTTACTCAATTTATCAGTTATTTGAATCAAATACATTTTTTCTTCAGTGTATTAATTAATCAAGAAATTATAATTAATATATATATCTCCCTATATTACAAAAATATATCGCTGTCGCCGCTGTTTCAAGATTCCATCCCCCCTCCTCAAAGGTCAAAGGGCAAACATAACCTCAAAAACCCCTTCCCACTCAAGGTCAAAGGGCAAACATAACCTCAAAACCCCGTTCCCACTCATAGGTCAAAGGGCAAACATAACCTCAAAACCCCCTTCCCACTCAAGGTCAAAGGGCAAACATAACCTCAAAACCCCCTTCCCACTCAAGGTCAAAGGACAAACATAACCTCAAAACCCCGTTCCCACTCATAGGTCAAACATAACCTCAAAATCCCCTTCCCACTCAAGGTCAAAGGGCAAACATAACCTCAAAACCCCCTTCCCACTCACAGGTCAAACATAACCTCAAAACTCCCTCCCTACTCATAGGTCACATAGCAAATATATATATATGGTCACAAACCCCCTCAAAACATTACCTTAAACCCTCATTTATATTATTACATTACACCCCTTCTTCCCACTCACAGGTCACAGGACAATCATAACCTCAAAATCTCCCCTCTCCTCTATTCTCACTCACATGTCACACGTCAAATATAACCTCAAAATTGCCCCTCCCTCTTTATCCCCAAGGACAGGTCACAGGGCAAGTATAACCTCAAAGGCCTCTTGCAAGTGAAAGCTATAGTATATTCAAAACAACCTTTTTTTACTTTTATATTAATTATTAATAAATTATAATTATTATAATTAACAATAATAATAAAATTCATAATTTCAACATAGAATTTTATGTTATTTATGTTATTTATTTATGAATTTTATGTTTTTATTTTTTTTTTAAACCAATAATTATAATTTTTAAATATTATAAAATACTATTGACGTAAATTATTAAAGAAAGAAGAAGAAAAAACAAGGGGGTTGGCGCGCGAAGCGCGCAGTCCGCCCCCTAGTATATATATATATATATATATATATATATATATATATATATATATATATATATATATATATATATATATATATATATATATATATAAACTATTAAATTCTGTTGCTTTTTGAAAATTACTATTTTCAGTATTTACATCTATTTCTAAATTAAACATGCAAATATATTAACGATTTCGTACAGTAATATTATTAAAAGTCAATTACCCTGATTTAAATCCAATTTTTTTTCTCTCAAATATAGAGTAAATTTTTTTTTTCTAAATTTCATAATACATTAATAGTGATGAAATATTTTTCACTTTCTGCAACAATTTACATTGCGTGAGTAACAAAATAGTATATCATTATGAATCACATATATATATGTATGTATATAAATATGAGGAAAAAAATGTAAGTTGTGTATATATATAATAGTTGAAAGAAAGCGATATATGAACCGTTCGCTCGAATAACGGCTTAAGTGTTTTTGAGGCATTTTGGAAAATCTTAAAATTAACACTAATTTATAAATTATAAGTAATTTAAAGCATTACTATTTAATTTAATAGGTTTTGCTTTAAACAATTCCAATCAAACATTATAATTTAGATGTTAATTAACAGGATGGTAAGCGTCTTTTGAAAAACGGCTTAAATCAACTTAAGCCGTTATTCGAGCGAACGGTTCATATATTATTATAGTAGGATGCTGTTTTTTCACTCACGCATGGCACTTCAGTCACTTTTGCTGTTTCAAATTATTCTAGTTCAATTGAGTTTATTATCGAGAGAAGTTAAAGGTTAACTTTTCCGAAAATTCAATTGGCTACACGTGTGTATTGTTCTTTATGTAAATTATTATAATATATTTTATTCTTCTTAAATGATTTCATAATAGAGGAATTAATTTCTACATTTGCTTGAATTTATTATAAATGAATTAATTTTAATTAAAGGGGATTTTAACGAGTTAAACCAAATTTTAATGCAAGTTTTTAAATGTTAAACAAAGTTTTTTTAATTTAAATATATTTTAATTACTATAATTATTATAAAATTATTATTAGTATTTTCTTTAATAATTATAAATAATTGCATTGAGAAAAGAGTTTGGTTTTGATAAAAAAACTTTTGGTTGGTATTTAAGCAACCAAATTTATTTTTATTTTGTCAATAATTGACTCAAATAAAAATTATTTGATTTCAGTAAATGTTTAATTAATAATAGTCAAGTAATCGGTTATTTAGTCAAATAAAATTTTTTTTCAGTGCATTAAATATTAATTAATAAAAATAAAATCAATGAATTTAATCAATATGTAATAATAATTGATGATGATGACATAATGGTTCAAATGCCCTTAAAGAATTATTTCTTTAATAATGAAAATTTTTTTTATTTAAAGAACAAATTTCTTGGATAGAATAAAACATTTATTTAAATCAAAGAAAATTTGTTTAAATCAAATAAATTTTATTGGTGATAATTAATTGTTATACAATTAATATCCAAAGATATGCAAATGAACTGCTTGTAATTTTCATAATTAAAACAAGCAAACATTTTTTATACAATCATACAATACAGAAGAAACACAAGTCAAGAATTTGTTTTCTTCATCATGCATTATGACCATTTCCTTTTCGTTTTTCTTTTTCCATTTTTTCACATATTCATTAAGAGAAAACATTTCGAGTGTAATTGTCAAGTGAAATTCAAGAGCAAGAATAAAGAATTAAATGGTATTAGTAAGACGAGTAAAGTACCGCTAGAAACGACAGTAACAGTTTTGTGTCATATACGTATATATACATATGTATAAATATACATGTAATATTTATATTCATATATGTGTTGTCGATATCCTGTGACCGATTTTTCAAACATTTGTTCTTACTCTCAGCTTTTAAATATATGTTAATCAATAATGAACTACTGACCATATAATGTCTAGGAGAAAACTTCTTTTGTTCATAAATAATGTAATAATAATAAAAACTAAAACATCCGTAATTTTTTTTTTAATGTCACTAATAAATAAATGCTAATTTTTCAAAAAAAAGAAAAAGAAAAATTATCTCTAAGTACTGAATTTGATTTTCATCAACTGACCTTTTTTTCTCTGTCTCTCTAGGCACTAAAAATTTATGAATTTTTAATGAACATAAGTGTAAGTGCAAAATAAATTAATACTTATTAATGGATAAACAATTTTACAAAAATACATATAATACGAGACAAATTTTTTTTAAGAAAACTAATTCATATTTCTCACAACTGGTATAAAAATTTCGAAGAGTATGAAAATATACTTTTAATTTAAATTTCTATTTTTTGTTGCAATAAAACCAGAATTAATGGAATCGAAAATTTAAAGATAAAGAATTGAATTTATTAACTTGACAATAAATTGTTTAAAAAGAAATATTATATTGTCGATTATGAAATAAATATTTACTTGAATTAAATAATTTTTTTTTATTGTATAATTTATTATAAATCCCGTTTATCTTTGTAAATAAATAATTAAACATAAATAATTATGTATAAAATATTTTGAGTCACAATTATAAAATTGTGCATAAAAATAAAGACAAAAAAATTATTAATATTATTATTATAATAAAAATATTTATGTATCATTTTTTTCAAATTAGGAAACAAAAAAAATTTTCTCGAATTTTCAGTATTTTTAGGAATAATTTTGTACAAAATAATTTTAACAAAATTTTATTCAAAACAATTTTCGTGCTTTTGACACTTACACGCACACAAGTTATTGTTAATTTAATGGCACATTTTTCCTGATAACACTGCTTAAACTGGTATCTCACTCGTGTCTTAAAATGAGTTGCTTTAAATGTTTAAACCATTGAGATACAAAATCTGTTTTATATTGAGACATTTAATTTCATCTCGTGTCTCATTTTAAGACATTGAAGGTAACTCAATGCGTATAAGACACGTAAAACGTCTTCTTAGTGTGAGACGGATACTCGAAACACATTTCGTGTCTCAAAATGCATTGCTAAATGTGTAAGACACTTTGAAACGTCTTAAAATGAGACACATATCTGTTTCAAATATGTGGACTAAGACATCTTATGTGTTTCAAATATGGGACAAAACGTCTCAAAATGAGACACTTGTTTTTGCAGTGAAGAGTTTAACGTTCACGAATTATCACGCAGATTTCTGTCAGGATTATTCTCTATTTTCGCTAATTCGCTAATTTCGCTAATTCACTCACGTGAATAAAGTAGTTTTGAAAAAAAAATTGTACACAAATAAAATTATAACAATGAGCATTAATTAAAAAAGAAAAACATTTTTTAAAAGAAAAAATTCGACTTTTTTTCATTTAGTATTTTAAATTTTACATATTACGATGTTTGAACGTTTTAAATATTAACGGTACAAATAGCTTTCTTTTTTGTAAAAAAAACCACAAAACGCTGTATATTATTGTAATTTTTATAACTGTTGACAAGTCTACTATTTTTAATTTTTCAAAAATTGTTCAAAAATATTTCAAAAGTAAAAAAATTCGAAGTGCAAAAAAATGTATTTTAGTACAAAAATGAATGTAAAACGAATGTATCATTCAAAGATATTTTAATCATTTTTGATTTAAAAAAAATGACGATGCATTTGAAATAAAATTGACTTTTTAAATTTAATTTCCATTTCAATTTGACACTATAAATAAATATTTCTGTCAAATTTTAGGGACTCGTAACGATTTCCAACGTAATTTAAAATTAAAAGTGAGATTTTATTATTCACTGCAATCATTTTTTTTCTTTTTTTGGTTTAATTTAAAAGAATTTATTTTTGACAATTTTCCGGAAATTTTGAACGTTCGTCAAAAAAACAGAATTTTTTTTACTATAAATATTTTTTTAAAAATTAGACACAGAGATTTCTTTAGGTTTTATTTAAGGAAAAATATATAACAAGTATAAAACTTTGATTTGTTTCAAATAAAATTTTTTTGAAGCAAATAAGTATTTGTTTGAACCAGATAAAATTTATTTCAAGTAAATAAAGTTTTTGCTTGAACCAAGTATAATTTATTTAAATCAAATAAATAATTAGCTAAGCTCTAAGTGAATTATATATTTTCTCAGAGTATTCTGACTGTCAATAAAAATAAAAATTTTAAATCGAAACTTTGGAAATTTGTTTTCAATGCCTGACGCAATACAATTCCAGCAAACTTTGATTTTTTAGAAGAAATAAACGAATTTCATCATTTATTTTTAAAGTTCAGAACTTTGAGGGAAATTTTGACATTCCGATCGTTAAAAAATGGAAGAAAATCGATATTAAAATCTACAACTACTGTATTTAAATTAAAAATATTTTTAATAAAATATCTATATATGTAAAAATTGAAAAAATTATTTATCTAAGTAAGTAAATACAAAAGTAGAAAAAAATGATACGCACTGATAAGATCCTTTAGTGTTGTTTCCATTTGATATCCGCACTTTTAGTTTCGACACTAAACCAAACTGAACTTTTATAAAAGTTTTATTTAAAACTGATATATAACTTTTCAGAAAAATTGGTTTATCGCACTATTAATGGAGGGGAGTGAGAAAAAAAATTATCTCCACGATGCACACAGCATTTCAAACAGCAAGGAACTGATAGTGCTGGGCCTGGCTGGACACCTTATAACTCGTGAATAGAATGCCATAAGGCCCCACCATCCATAAAATGATACACAACATTGTATATATATATATATATATATATATATATATATGTGTGTGTGTATCTCCACTTATTTATTTATTATTTTTATTATTATTAATTATTTCTTTAACTTATCTGATTACTATTCACTAATTATTTATTTACTTATTTGTTCATTTTTTATTTAAGTAATAAATACTCATTATTTACTCATTAAATTTGAATGAGTTAAAAATAACAGTAATTTGTTAGTAAAAAGACTTTGAAAAAAACATTTTTCTATTCAAATTTTTATATATTTTTGTACAAACAAATATTTTTCATAGTTTTTTTATCAATAATTTGAAAAAGAAAAATTTGAAATAATTAGTTAATAATGACTAATTATTATAGTTTAGTTTACTACTATTTTATGTTAAAACAACTAAAATTTTTTGTGACTATACTTTAGTCAAATTTGACTATTTTATTAGTTATTAAATTTATTTATTTTCTAACACTAGTAATACTGATAACTACCAGGGCTGTAAATATTTAAATCATAATTTTAAATCAGAATTTAATTAAATGACATGTTTCTATTTTTAATCAAATGATTTAAATCGAAATTTTACTTAAAAATAGCTTTTTTAATCAACTCTGACTTAAGGAAGAATCAGAACAAAAGATGAAACTAAAGTCACCAAAGTTTACATTGACAAAATTAAATAAAAAAAGCTTAAATTTGTAGTAACTATTTTGTCTTTCCCGTCCCGATTGGATTGAAAATAATAATTAAGTTCCCTTTCTCAAAAATTATTTGCTTCTTGGTCTTACATTTTTTTTCTCTTCTGGTTATGTTAATAACATGACCTTAACAAAAACGTTGGTAACTTCAGTTTCATAATAAAAGTTAGACCAATCTCATGATTTCGTTATGAAAAAAAAAAAATTAATAAATTTAAAATTCGGTTTAGTGGAGGGATAAAGAATTTAATTTTCAATATTTTAAAAATCATTAAAAGTTGCATTTGACGATTACAATTATTGCTGTCAAAAAGAAACGATTTAAGTAACATAACCTAAGGTTTAACAAATATTTCTTATTGACAAAAAATTGTAATTTTTATTCAAATGCAACTTTTAATTATTTAAATTTTTGGAAATTAAATTCTCTACCTTTATACTAGTACTCTTGTTTAAAGTTTTAAATTCAATAGGAAAACGAATATATCTTATTAATTATAAAGGCTATTAATTAAACAGAAGATAGTCATTTATTTTTTAACATGTTCGGTTAAATAGTTTCTTAAGAAAAATATAAATATTTATTCTTTGTTGCTTCCATTATAAAATTAATTTTCTATTATCATTACTAAAAAACCAAGCTCCAGGAAAAATAAATAGATTTAAATAGAAAAAAATCATGATATTTAGCAGCTCTGATAACTACTAATAGTTACTCATATCCTACCGCAATAATTAATTATTTCTTTTACTACTAATTAGGGGTGCATGAAAAGGCCCTCAAGTGAATTTGTTAGAATTTTATTCCCTAGAATATTGTTTTAGCAGAATATTATATAATTGTTAAAATGTTAGCTTGACGGAATTTCCAGAATTTTTGGACGTAAGTATATAGTAATGTGATCGAAATTTAATAATTTCGAAACGTTGTTTGAATTACAATAATTTGGCAGAAAGTCCACTTGATTGAATTTAAATTTGTGAAATATTTAATTTGACCGAATATCAATTTAAGGAAAATATTTTTTCGTAGAATTTTAATTTAGAAGAATGGTAATTTTATAGAATCTTAATATTGTCGTAAAATATTTTGATAAAAATTTACTTTCTCAGAATATATGTAAATATGTTTGAATGTTAATTAATAATTCAATTTGTCCGAATATCAATTACGTAAACTGATTTAATTTTTATTTGACTTTGACCGCGTTTCAATTTTTTTTGCTCTAGACACGTGTTTTATAGTGACAGTTTGTGTCGAAATGTCAAAACTCGAAAAAGAGCTTTTGTTTACAAATTCTTGGTTGACTCTTGGGGTTAGACAAACAATGTGAAAAAGTGTAAAGTGATTTTTTTTATTTATCAACAATACGAACTGTCACTGAAAAAATTGAAATGTGGTGAAAGTCAAAGTCAAGTCAAAATCAATATACGTAATCGACCCCCTGCTATAAAATAATATTCTAGAGAATACGTCTAATTAAATTAATTATTATCTTTGTCTATTTTTATTGCTTATTACTATTTATTCAGTGCAAAAAATAAATCTTACACTTACTTTTAGTTCCCTTTTGACTAAAACCGTTTGAGTTAAATAAAAGTATATTCGTCTCAGAGCCAACTATAGGTTATTTATTTGTTTTAAATAAAAATTTTATTTGAGCCAAATAAAATTTATTTGAAACAAATAAAAAGTCTATTTACAGCTTTGAGTGAAATAAATCTTTTTTCTGGGTGTATACAGATATTAATATTGGACTTTAAAAAAACTATAATTATCTTAACACTATTTTCAAATTAAATTAACTCTACAGGTACTTAAGTGATAACGAGCAAATTGTATTATTGTCACCAGTTTTACAGATATAAGCGTCACGTCTGTAAAATTGAACACTTATTATGCCTTAAGTCTTACGTTTTAAGTCTAACGGTTTAATTCTTATGTATAATATGTATATCGGTGAAAAGTGAAGAATTTTATGAAATCCGCCTTTATCGAAAACACATGTTTCAGATTAGTGTTGCCGCAAGACGAGACAAGACGAGATTTTTTTCAATCTTGTCTCGTCTTGCAATGTCAAGACCAACAAAGAGTCTTGTCTCCAAAAAGTCTCGTCTTTTGAGACGCAGAATCTCGTCTCGTCTTGAAGTCTCGATATTTTTTCAATTAATAAGGCTATTATAGGTCC
This sequence comes from Leptopilina heterotoma, assembly GCF_015476425.1. Taxonomy (NCBI): domain Eukaryota; kingdom Metazoa; phylum Arthropoda; class Insecta; order Hymenoptera; family Figitidae; genus Leptopilina; species Leptopilina heterotoma. Next base: position 308,440 of record NW_025111180.1, on the reverse strand, counting down.
GGAAAACAGGAAATTTAGTAATAAATTAGGATAACTATAAAATTATTCAAGGAAATCAGAGAATATTATCAAAAATACTGGAGTAAGTATTAAATTTGTAGAATTGAAGGAAAAAGATCTGATTTTTGATGCCCAGCAACCTTTGAAGATATTAAAAACATTTAATTCTTTTTGAATTTCCTATGTTCTGCTTATAAACTTTAAAATGAACCACAAATATTAATGCTAAACTTTAAATTTTTTTCATTTCTGACAAAAAAATTGATCTTTACAGAAGTTGAAATTAATTTTATTTTAAATAAGTTAAATCTTGAAGAAGTTTCATAAAATTGTTATTTATAAAATATTCGGAGAATCATTCTACTTAAAAATTGAAAAATAATTGGATTTTAGAATAGTTGAGTTTACATGCCATTTGTATAAATTATAGAATTTCAAAAGGTTTTAAATTGTATTCCCTGAAAATATTCTCGAAAGACGCAAAAAGTAAACTTCAGGAGTACCAGTTGTTGATGACATAATTTTATCTTGAGATTTTGCTATATGATCAACAATTTAAAAACTTTTTTCTTTCTTTAAGTAATTAAAGACTTACATGGTAGATTAAAAAATGGCGAAAAAAATTAAGTGTTAAAACATTTTATTTTTTCCATGAATAGAGATTTTAAATTTATGAAAATTTTGGTGGTCTTATATTTCACATTAAACTACAATTTTAGTTTTATAACTAAAATTTACAGAGTAATTCCATAAAATATAGATGTAATTTTACTATATTTTATGAAATAACAACTTATTCAAGTGCTATTTTTTCGTATTTTTCTAAACGTACACTGTATTTAACGACATTTTTCGAGTCTTGAATCTTGTCTTGGTCTTGACAGTTACTGTCTCGTCTCGTCTTGAATAGATAAGACGAGAAAAAAGTTCATCTTGGTCTTGGTCTTGACGATGATTGTCTCGTCTCGTCTCGTCAATCTCGAGTCTTGCGGCATCACTATTTCAGATAAGATAATAATTATATAATTTTAAATGTGAGTCATTAAATATAACAGGGGAAATCTCACGAAATGGGGACAAATTGGGTTCTGAGATATATGTGCCACAAAAAGCTTCCATATTGCTAACCCGCACATTTTTATACATTTGCTAATACTATATCGCGACTATGAGATATAAAAAAAATTCTTGTTAGTAAAAATTAAAGAATTATGCACCTGATTTATTCATTAAAATTGTAGAAATTGAGAAATTCTTGACGTAACTCGGATAAAATCGAATTTTCATTAAGCGATAACTTTTTAAGCAATTTTTTTTAATGTTTGGGATTTTTTGTCATTTATCTATAGGTTGTGAAGGGTAGAAAAAGGTAAATTAGATAAGTGTGCCAATTATAATATTCGAGATAATAAGCTGTTTATAACTGTAATTGCATTTTCACCTTTTTTTGAAAATCATTAATTTTCTTATAATACACTGTGAAAAATTTCTGAATTTTATCCGATAATATAAACGGGAATTTTTCCGAAATTAGGGGGAAATCAGTTTTTCCGAATATTGAATAGGAAATATTTCCGAAAGTAGGTGGAAAAATACTAGTCGCATAAAAACCGGAAATTATTCCTTTATTTTCGTCAAAGTATCCGAAGATCGCGGATTTTTTACCAGTTTTACTATAACAATTTCCAAAGTTAAATGGAAAAATAATTTTTCCGACAAAAGTCGGATATTATTCCATAATTATTTGTAAAGTTTCCAAAGATAGTGGATTTTTTACCAGAATTATTATGAAATATTTCTGAAGTGACCCAGGAGGAAAAGTCGGACGAATGTCGGAGTTTACAAGTGCCTGGGATCCGCGCCCGTGCGGACCGCCAGTACCGATGTTTTGTACCGATTCGGATCCCAAAATTCAACCGGCGCGGAACAGATTAGGCTCAGAATTTTGGATCCGCCTTTCTACTTTCGTCAGTACTGGCGCGATACTGGATTTGTTCCGCCTGCAGATTTCATTCTTCTACGCGCGTCGGAAGAATGACGGATGTTAGGTCTGTACTGGCTCGGTGCTGGGGCGGATCCGACTGCGGATCTCGTCATTTATTGTTATAGTTAACATTATCAGTATAATCATAAATTTATTTTATTATATATATATATATCATAGCTAATTAATTATTACAATAACTAATTGCATTTATTATAATAATAATAATATTATTATTATTATTATTATTATTTAACCAATAAATAAATTAATTGTATTGATGCAAAGGAAGAATATAAGAAACTTAATTTTTTCATTATATTTATAAAAATCCAACTTTATTAATGTGCAATTAAATAAATAATTTTTAATAAATAATAATATTAACTTGAAAGAAAATGTGTTCAATATATAATAATACCTACAATAAATAACACATTAAATAAATATATAAAAAACAGATTATTAATTAATTTATTTATTGTTAATTAATTTATTAATTAACAAATTAATAAATTAATAAAAAAATAAATTAATAAATTATAGTATATAAATTAATGTAAATTAATAAATTATAATTATTTTATTATTAATAAATTAATAAATTAATAATTTTTTTATCTCTTTTTAATTTAAACAATATATTAAGTAATTATTTATTGACACTTTTCTGCAAATTAAATAATTAAAAAAATGTGTTGTGCATTAAAATTTTATTCAATTTAATACTACACTCGATTCTCGTTATAACGACGATCTCGGGACTTCAAAATCTCGATATTACGACGGAAGGAGGAATCCTACTTCACGTTCTATTAAAACACATGAATTTATCTGTGATTAACAGAACAAAACGTCAAATACGTGTAAAAAATTTCGTAAAGTATGTTTATTTATATTAAAAGTTTCTGCATTATGGAATCAGTTTAAAGAAAAAGTAAAAATTTTTAATAATAATCAGATCACTAGATTCTTTAGGTTAAATAAAGTTAAGGTTTGATTAACTTAGTCGTTTTTTTTAAGTTAACCAAAATTTTGGTTAAATTAAATTCTTAAATTCGTTCGTGTTTTTTTTGTCGTTGTATCGAGAGTTTTAATGTTCGTTGTAACGAGAGAACGTTGTAACGAGATTCGTTATAACAAGATTCGAGTGTATTACTTATATGTTATAAATTGTTTTGCAGTGAAGTTATGTTCATATTATTCGATATATTATGTAATAAAATATTAAAAAACATAATAATAAAAATATAACATTTTTTTTTAAACGAAATATTGAAATATTAATAAATACACATTCAGTAAAGTATTGAGAATATACCGGTATTACATCAGTTCGTATTTCCAAATTGCCTATTGCCGCGTAGTAATTTTACAATTTTTATTTCAGCTAGTGAGACTTGAAAGCATTTAAGGTTTGAGAGTTCCATGCGAGCGTAGCATAGTGGTTAGCGTGCGAGATTTCGGTGCGTAAATATTCGGTTAGGCGTAGGTTCGTACCCCCAAGCGTTAGGATTTTTCAAATGTGAATATAAAAAAATACCGTTAAATGTATAAAAAAATGTGTAAAGTGAACTATCAATGAATTGTTATCAGTATTTATCTTTTGCAATTAATTATTATTTTTTTATTGATATTTGTTGAAATTATTATTTTGATGCGAGCCGGTTGTCAGGCGGTAGAATGCCAGCATTGCCAGCGCACATCTGGCTAGGAAATGAAAGATCCGCAGTCGGTACAGTGCCGGGTCCCAGCCGGTTGAATTATACACGGAACGGCTCTTCGCGGCCGGTTACCGGGCGGTAGAATGCCAGTTCCGAGACGGATTGCCAGCCAGCTCCTGGCCAAGTCATCTTTTGGTAGAATACCAGTTCTCGGGCGGTAGGCAGGCGGTTCCCAGCCAGTACCACTACTCCGGCGTCGGTACAGGCGAGGATCCGCGCCGGTTGCAAATTTCCCACTGGGGAAGTAAAAGAACATTTCTCCCAATACTTAATTGGAAGTATTTCCGAAGTTAAGAGGAAATACAGATTTTCCGAATATTTAGTAGGAAATATTTCTTCTTTTCTAATCTGAATTAGTAAAAGATTCAACTTTGAAAGCAAAAATCAGTAAAAATTGTCTGTTAACTGATTATCGAAATTTGACTTTTTAACCATTTGTTAAGTATATCAATATAGTATATTACGATACTAGGCCAGAAAGTTGGATTTCCTGGCCGGCGTGATATATAAGGCCGAGGCGAAGCCGAGGCTTTATATATCACGCTCGCTAGGGTATCCAAATTTCTGGCCGTGTGTCGTATACAATTTTTCTGTATCCCCAGCCGAAAGTACGTTAAATAATTATTGTTTGAATAATAAAATAGCTCAATAAGTTGCCCGCCCGACTTTTGCAAAGTCGAGGCGAAGCCGAGACTTAGCTGGTCGGGGCGGGCATGAAAAAAAAATTATAAGTAAAAAATAATTGGAAGTAAAATTTAAAAAATAGTAAACAAGAAATTTTCTTTTACAAATAAATATTTAATAATTAAAAAATAATAAAAGAAAATAAGAAATTTCATGCATTATTTTGATGACTGTCAGTTGTTTTCAAAACGAGAGCTCTGTAAGTAACGTGTCTGTGTGGTTGCTATGCTAACATGTACGTGTGTTGAAATTCTTGTAACCAATCAGAGCGCTCGTTGGGTCTGTCGAGCCGGCCACAAAAGTCGCTATTCCCGGAGCCAAATCAGACCGGAAAGACAGTACTTTCGGCAAAGGGATACAGAAAAATTATTTTTTTCACATTTAATTTATAATTATTAGTCAACGTTTTTTTCACTAATTACTAAATAAATTTGTTTATATTGTGGCCTTGGGTCCATTTTGTATAAACAAATTTATTTGACAAAAATTAAGGTCCTGAAAACATTCTAAGTTACTAATTACTAAAGAAAAAAATCCGATATGTGTATTTATATACTACTCTTTAAATCTAAAAAAAAGTGAAAATTTACTTAGAATACATTACTGATTTAAATTTAAAAACTGTTAAATTAGAAACATAATTTTTCTATAAAAATGTGTCTGTGTATGCAGTAAATAGTTCTCAAATATTCCTCAAAAATCTAAATATATATATATATTTAGATAAATGTGAAAAAAATGTTAACAATACTATGAATCGGTTGGTCAACAGTTTTAACCCTTTAATGGCCAGTCCCAGGTGCGAAAAGTTGGTCGGGCCATGGTCGCGCCGACCAAGTGGATAGTCGTGCCGACCTTGGCAGCCAAAGGTCGGCCGAACTAGTGAATTGTAACACCCGCCGTCCAGTGGCTAACATGGTCGGGCCGACCATGGGTGCCAAAGTCGGGCCGACCAGGGGTGCCAAAGTTTTCCCGACCATGAGAAAGAAGGTCGGCTTCATTTTGGCAACCATGGTCGTGCCGACCTTGGCAGCCAATAGTCGGCCGACCGTTTGCAAAAAATTATTAACTTTACAATTAACAGATATTAAGTGATATCTTAATATTCATTATTTATTTATTTATTTATCGCATTCATCTTAACACTAGACGCAATCTTATACATAAATACAAATTAAAATTTCTAACGCTCGCAGGGATCGAACTCGCAACCTAACGCACCGAAGTCTAACACGCTAACCATTACGCTACGCTTACATGAAAGCCTAAGAACAAAAATGAATTTATAAGCTGCAATTTAAAAAAAGAAATTTGTAATTCATAACGATTAATAAATCAGATAACGTTTATTAGTTTTTGTTTAATCCATTTTAGCTAAAATAATTAACACAAAAACTTTTAATTTCTACCATGGCAGTATAGAAATGTTTTTTAAGATGGTCGGGCCAACCGTGGCCAGAGTCGGCCCGACCAACAGAAATTAGGTTTTTTACACTCTGGCTGCCATAGTTTTACCGACCATCGGCCCGACTGAGGCCAGAGTCGGCCCGACCAACAGAAATTAGGTTTTTTAAACTCTGGCTGCCATAGTTTTACCGACCATCGGCCCGACTCAGGCCAGAGTCGGCCCGACCAACAGAAATTAGGTTTTTTTCACTCTGGCTGCCATAGTTTTACCGACCATCGGCCCGACTCAGGCCAGAGTCGGCCCGACCAACAGAAATTAGGTTTTTTACACTCTGGCTGCCATAGTTTTGCCGACCATCGGCCCGACTCAGGCCAGAGTCGGCCCGACCAACTAAAATTAGGTTCTCTAAACTCTGGCACCCATAGTCGGCCCAACCTTGGGTGGAAACAGTAACCAAAGTCGGCCCGACTTTGGCTGCCGACCTATTGGCAGCCATAGATGGGCCGACCTGGGCCCGACCTGCCAACTCTGGCGGCCGACCAAAATTCGCACCTGGGGTGGTACACATACGTACCACCTACTTCAAAAAATCATAACTTTCCTAAAACTTAACGGATCAAATCCGCTAAGGTCTCATTTTGAAGGGGTGAACGAGAGTAATTAATACATATGCTTCTCATTTTCCAAAAAACTACCCTTTCTGAAATACACCCCTTTAAAAAACGCGAAAAATGACAAAAATTGTAAAAAAGGTATAAATTTAAGAAAAAAAATTTTTTTTCGGCTTATGCAGTAACAAATGTTTAAAAATATTGTAATCTTTGTAAAAAAAAATTAATAACAAAAATTTTCCTCGGGGTAAAAAGAAAATTAATGAAAACTACCCCCAAAAAATAAAACAATTTAAAAATCTACCGAATTCGCCTAAAATTTATTACTCGGGGGTTTTCGAGGTCGCTGATTACGAATCTGATGTCAGTTTTCAAAAATTCAAAATGGCGGATCCAATATGGCGGACAATAAATTAAAAATTCATCATATTTGCCGGAAACTTGTTACTCGGGGGTTTCCAATGAATCCTTTCAGTATGGAACGATAAAAGAAAAAAGGAGAAAGGAATAAAAATTGCAAAAGGTAAAATGTCGTAAATTGGTTAAAATTAATATAAATTATCTTTTTCCAGTTTTCAGAATCACAATTGTTCAACATTGATAAAAAAATATATCAAACCATTTACCCAATATACAAAGATAATAACAAATTTCTCCAATAAAACTATAATTGTATCTACGAACAGTTATTAAATAGGGGTGAGTTCTGAGGATGCTGTTTATTATTATTTTTATCTATAACTGTGTAATTCTGAAAAACATTTTATGATTTAAAATCAATTAGAATTAATAATTTTTAAAAATCTAATACAAAACTTTTTATCATGAAAGGGTGGTTATTTGACCTTAGGGTTATTTTTTAAGGGTATTTTATATTTACTATCATTACCCAGTCACCATAAAAATATTTTTTCGTATTTTCGAAACGTATAGAATTAATAAAAATGACTTTTTTAATTGTTCAAAACTATTGACAGTATGTAAGAATAATTATTAAATAGGGGTGAGTTCCAGGGGGGGGGGTGATTAACATTATTATCCATATCTGTGTCACTTAGAAACATTTTTTTATAATTTAGATGCATTTAGAATCTATAGATTTTTTTTAAATATTCACAAAAATTAATATCGTCAAGAGCCCAGTAAAAAAAAACTAATTCAAATGAATTGAAACGAATTAACATTTTTGGTAGGCTCCAATTCGTATTTGTCACAAAGCGGGATTCACTCAAGCTCTTTGTATATTCAATTGAATTTAATTCAATATGTACCAATTTGTCCAAACGAATTCGCATTCGAAAGAAATGGCCAAGGAATGCATTGAATTCGTGCTAACGAATTGAAAAAAATTAAAGGCTCAAAACTTGTCCAGTGAATTGGTACGGATAGAAGGTTCGGAAGTTCAATACAGTTTCACGAATTCAGGAAAATTGCATCATGGCTCCAATTCGTATTTGTCACAAAGCGGGATTCACGAAAGCTCTTTGTGAATTCTTTTTAATTCATTTCAATTAGTTTTCGTTTACTGGGAGGTGATTATTTGTTTTTGAGGGTGATGTTCAATATTATTTATAATTCTTTTTCATTTTTTAACAACCAGAGAATATTTATAAATAATTATAAAGCTGACAGGAGCTAAAAAATATTTAATTTATTACTTAGATTAATTATCAATTTTTTAGGGTACTAATATACGTTAGGGGTGGTTTTAAGGGGTGGAACATGTTAAAAAAAATTGTTTTTTCATATTGAATAATAGAATAATCGAATTTACTAAACATTATACGTTTATAATAACGGCAAAAAACTCGGCCATTAAAGGGTTAAAGAGATTGAATCTTTCGAAATTCCATTGAAGTTAGAAAGAACAGATTTTACTCCACATGTTTCTTAAAACTGATACTTTGCAGCAGACTCTCATAGCCTCCCTTGGTCGCTTGGTTGAATACTCCATTAAAAAAAACCCTACGCACAGACAGCACTATAAGGCTGAGAGATAGATAAATAGGTACTTCCGTAAAAATGTAAATAATAATTTTTTTTTAATTAATTTACATTTATTTTAATATATCAGAATGCAATATAAAGAGTTTTGATTTTTTACATAAATATTCAAATGATTTAAGTAGAATTTCCGAATAAATAGTAGGAAATATTTCCGAAATTCATGGAAGATAATTCCTTTTATTTATTCGGAAAAATTTCCACCGTTTGGGGTTCCGTGCTGTCCGTATTTTTTCGGAAAAAATTCCGAAAAAATTTTTACAGTGTACTTGTTGAGCGATCATTATTTAAAATTCGCCCATATATTATTTATATTTTTAGGTATTCAGGAAAAGAATTATGGGTACAGAACATTGTGCCACTTAAAACATCTACGAAATCGTTCTGCGAAAACGCGCAACGAGTGCGTAACTCGTTGTCAAAAAATGGTTTTTTGACGAGCACAAGAAATCACATTTAAAAAAATGTATTCACCTTCGTGTAATATCTTGGTTTAGTGTTAATAAATATGTGTGCAAAATGCTCACCCCTAAAAATAATACCCAGTAAACGAAAACTAATTGAAATGAATTAAAAAGAATTCACAAAGAGCTTTCGTGAATCCCGCTTTGTGACAAATACGAATTGGAGCCATGATGCAATTTTCCTGAATTCGTGAAACTGTATTGAACTTCCGAACCTTCTATCCGTACCAATTCACTGGACAAGTTTTGAGCCTTTAATTTTTTTCAATTCGTTAGCACGAATTCAATGCATTCCTTGGCCATTTCTTTCGAATGCGAATTCGTTTGGACAAATTGGTACATATTGAATTAAATTCAATTGAATATACAAAGAGCTTGAGTGAATCCCGCTTTGTGACAAATACGAATTGGAGCCTACCAAAAATGTTAATTCGTTTCAATTCATTTGAATTAGTTTTTTTTTACTGGGTATTTGTGGTTGATATTGAATAATTTTTGTACGAGATAATGTTACTTAGTCAATTATAGTGCCATTTTAGGAAACAATATATTTGAACTATATATCGCGTGTAGATTTTTGATAAATGTAAGTTTAGGTATAGATAAAAGAAAATGTTTTTTGAAGGGTTGTAAAATATTGTAAATTCTTGAAGATAAATACGTTTTACCTGCACTCATAACCATAAATATGAAAAAAATAGTTTAAATAAAGTAGCAATTAATAAATATGAATTACGCCGGTTAAAATATACTTCTATTTAGTCGAAGAATAATAATTTATGGTAAAAAAAATGTGCCACTAATTTGAAAAATAAATTTTTTTACAACAAAAAGTCCCCATTTCGTGAGATTTCCCCAATAATATAACTAAACAATAGATTAGAAATATATGTGACGCGGACAGTGAAAAGGGACCTTACGTGCGAAAACAAGTTTTTGAAAAAACTGCAGTTAAAGTTTAACTTAGAAAAACCCTTGTAACTTTTTTAAATATTAATATTTTTTAATCAATTTAGGCTTATTTTCTTCACCGTGAATCACAGTATCTAAATAAAAAACATACAAGTAATGAAATTTTTTTTTTTTAATAATTGTTTATATAAATTAATAACAAACTCCCCAAACATAGAAAAAATAATCTAAGTTTTCTAACTATAGCAACAATAAGTATAAATAAGTGACACATGTTTGTAAGGGTTTTCGAGGCCGCTGATTACGAATATGATGTTAAATTGACAATTTGACAGTTGACAGCTGTCAACTTCTCTAAAAAGTGATCGTTTTTTGTAAAAAAAGACAGTAATAAGGTTTTTGAGGTCCCTGATTACGAATATGATATCAAATTTGAATTTTAACTGTTGACAGTTGTCAAAGAAACTGTCAACTTTTCTAACTAATAAAAAATTATCGTCTTCGTTATTTTAATTTGTATAATAACAAAAAATCAGTTTTTTCGTATTTTTACTCTTGTTTCTTTTGACTTTAAAAAATTGTTTTTAAAACTTCTAATCAACTTATGATTTTTTGGTTTTCACCATCTTAAAGAGCGTTTCAAACCCTATGAATCAACAAAAAAGTAAAAAATGATTTTTTGACACGTAAGGTCCCTTTTCATAAACCAGGTCACATATCATTTTTCATTGTTATTTATTATTTATACTTTATTATTATTATATACTATTATACTTTTCAGGCCGAGTAGATGGAATTAATGTCCGCACAAAAAGTCTTTGCCCCTCAGAATTTGTTAACTTTGCAAGCTTATATAAGTCTTTTAAAAATTTTTTTTTAATTTTGGAATAAACAGTTAATAAAGCGTAGTTTATCTGTGCAAATAAATATATGCTATTCCTAAATGGAAAAAATTTTGTTCCTAATTTGTAATCAAATATGTATAAAAATGTTCCTTAAAAATGATACTTTATAAAATGTATGTACTTTCACTAGTCCCTGTGATGTTATTAACAATGGAAAAAATTTACAAAACGTATAGCAGATTTGTTAATAATTAACCTTTATATAGAAGTTTAAAAAATCCTAGAATTATGTTAATTATCGTTGTAATGAGCATTTTTATGCTAATGTGTATGTAATGGGCTTTAGAATGAAGATACAGCTTTGCGACAAATTGTAAAATATCCAGTACAACATTCAAAAATATTTAAGCTAAAAAGTTGTTAATTAATAATTTTAATTTTTAAGAAAAACGGCATTTTTTAGATTGAATATTGAATTGAAAAAAAATGTCAGAAAAAATTTAGTGCCACTTGCTGCTCGGAAACATGGCTCACCAGTAAACTATACCTGGGCTTTGGGAGTCAGGGATGTATAATGGAATATTGCAGTAGGTGAAGCCCCTTTAACATAAAAATATTTACGACTATTCTGATTTTCCATGACACATCCCTGAGTTTAAAAACCTACAAAGGTTTGGTCTTGAAATTGACCGTAAGAAACTCTCCGGTCGGCAAGTTGCACTTGTCTATGCGACCCTTTTTTTCTACGTTTTTTTTGCTAAAAGTGAAATCGACACCTCATTAAAAATTGAAAATTTTCTAAAGGGATAAAGAGCACAATTTAAATTGCATTCAGATACAAGTCTTCAAATTTTGTTTAATTTTCCAAAATATACATTTTACAATTTATCGCAAAGCTGTATCTTTATTCTGAAGCCAGATAGCACATTAGCATAAAAATGCTCATTACAACGTTAATTAACATAATTTTAGGATTTTTTAACCTTCTTTATAAAGGTTAATTATTAACACATCTGCTATATGTTTTGTAAATTTTTTCCATTGTTAATAACATCACAGGGACTAGTCAAGAAGGCTAGAGACAGGAGGTGAAACTTCGGTATTGGGGATGAGTCAAGAACCTTTCTTTAACCAGGCGTTTTTCGTTTCGAAAAGTCGCCGGCGCGGTGCTTCTGCACATCACTCACACATTCAAATTCTTGTATACCATATGTTTTACATATGTGTATGATATGATTTTAATTTGAGGTTAACTTTAAAGTGCAATCAGTGCAATCGAGACACAATTGACAATGTGTGTCATAACGGATATATAGAAATAATGTGAGTGATTATTAAATTAACCCAGGTGCGAATTTAGGTTGGCCGCCAGAGTTTGAAGGTTGGCCCAAGGTTGGCCTAACTTTGGCAAGCAAAGTTTTGGTTGCCAGAGTTTGCCCAACTTTGGCAAGTACTTGTGCCCACAGTTGGCCCGACTTTGCAAGCCAACCATTAAATGCAGAGTTTAACCAACCGTCGGGCCAACTTTGGCGACAAAGGTTGGCACAACTTATCCAAACGTAGTTTAAAAGACTTTCAGTTTCGGTTGGCCGAACTCTGGGCCACGGTTGGCCCAACGGTTGGCAAAACTATGTGAAACACAGTTTAATTGACTTACATTATTTTGGTTGGCCGAACTCTGGGCCACGGTTGGCCCGACGGTTGGCAAAACTCTAGAAACGCAGTTTCATTGACTTAAACTTTCTTGGTTGGCCGAACTTTGGGCCACGGTTGGCCCGACGGTGGGCAAAACTTTGTGAAACACAGTTTAATTGACTTAAACTTTCTTGGTTGTCCGAACTCTGGGCCACGGTTGGCCCAACGGTTGGCAAAACTTTGTCAAATGCGGTTTAAATGACTTAAACTTTCTTGGTTGGCCGAACTCTGGGCCACGGTTGGCCCGACTGTTGCAGCTTAAATATACATTTTGCGTTATGCACTCCCATGTGAGAGTAGCGTAGTGGTCAGTGTATAAGTCTTCGGTGCGTTAGGTTAGGGGTTGGATCCCAGCGAGCGATAGATATTTTCGAAAATGTATGTATGAGATTGTGTTTAATAATAATAGGTAAAGGTTATATCTGATGTTTCCGCTAATAATAACGTGTTAATTGTTTAAATAATGTAGTTTTTTAATAATTTTTTACCTTTGGCTGTTGAAGTTGGCCAAACTTTGAAAATTGTGGTTGGCCCAACTTACGCATCTAAAGTTGTGCCAACTTTGGCGTCAGTCTTTGGACCAACCATTGAAATGTATAGTTGGCACAACATATGCATTGTAAGTTGGGCCAACTTCCTTATGAGTAGTCGGGCCAACCATCGTCGCCATTAGACGGCCGCCGTTATCATCTGTATAGTTGGCCCAACTTCTGGCACGAGAAGTTGGACCGACTTTGTAAAAGTTGGCCCAACTATGGGCCGACCAAAAAATCGCACCTGGGAAGTGTTATTCAAATAGTTAAAAATTCCGAAAACGTGCTGTGTGAAAAGTTGTAACAAGAAGAAAGATAAACACAACACTATGACTATTACTTTTTGTTAACTTTTAATATACTTCATGCTACAGTTTACACATTCTTTTGTTTTTAAAACGTTTTTTTAATAACTGTAAGATGTTTGAAAATATAAACACTTATATTTCATATTGTATTTGTATAGAATATATTTTCCCGTGTTTACGTGTGTTAGATTGCGCAGAAGTCCGTCTGGTCTACTGCGGCGAAAACTTTTTTGAAAGTAAACGCCTGACCATACATCAGCTGAGCGACTCAGCATTGCCATACCCCCACTACCGAAGTTTTACCTCCTGTCTCTAGTCTTCTTAGGACTAGTAAAAGTACATACATTTTATAAAGTATCATTTTTAAGGGACATTTTTATACATATTTGATTACAAATTAGAAACAAAATTTTTTCCATTTATGAATAGCATATATTTATTTGCACAGATAAACTACGCTTTATTAACTGTTTATTCCAAAATTAAAAAATTTTTTTTAAAAGAGTTATAAGCTTGCAAAGTTAACAAATTCTGAGGGGCAAAGACTTTTTGTGCGGACATTATTCCATCTCTGCGTAGTGCGTAGAAAAGGGTGGAGTCCCATGACAGCTTTTTGCGTTGCGTCGTAATGGGAGAGAAAAAGACGCAAATATACGTTTGCTGCATTCTCTCTTATTACAACGCAACGCAAAACGCTGCCATGGGACTGCGGCCTAATACTATGCAGAGATGGACTAATAGCATCTACTCGGCCTGAAAAGTAGTGGTGGGGGTCCGATGGAATAAGTCTATTAACCGCCCAATGATATAATACTAGCAGATTTCTTTCCGTGTGTGTATTCATATTAAATGTATTTTTTTGTTTTAAGTACAATTTTAGCTTATTAATTTCAATTTAAAATTTTATATTAAAAAAAACAATAGGGGAGGATGAGGCAAGGATAGTTAGTTGCTGTTATGCTTTGACGGCTTGCTCAAAAATCGCGTAATTCATGGTATATTCGCGTCTTAATACCTAAAGATGATAGTAAAAATTGGAAGGCAATCTGTCACCATTTGCGAAGTTAGGAGTTTATTTTTGAAAAAAGTCTGTTTTGCTAAAATGTCAACGTAATGTTTATCATATTGTTTTCTATATGCAAAATCGATAAAATCTTGCTTCCTTTTTCCACGTCAAAAGAAAAGAATTACTTTGTAGTCGTTGTAGGTTTATATCCACAAAGATTGATTTAAAGCCGATATACCTTTTTTATTCTCTCAATAAAACCTTCCCTTTTTTATTGCCTTCTATCCCTTCTATTTTACATCTATTATTGCTGTATATATATACAGTCTTTTGAAATTTTTTTAGACAATGAAATTCAAAACAGATTTTTTTTAAGACAATGAAATTAAAAGCAGAATTTTTTGTTAAGACAATGAAATTGACAACTGAAATTTTGTTCAGATAGTGAGATTCAAAAATAAAAATTTTTTTCAGACAATGAAATTAAAAATATACAATTTTCTTAGACATTTAAATTTGAAAATGGAATTTTCTTAGACGATGAAATTCAAAATATAATATGTTTTTGGGCCATAAAATTCAAAATAGAATTTTTTTAGACACTGAAATTGAAAATAAAATTTTGTAGACACTAAAATTCAAATTGAATTTTTTGGACACTAAAATTAAAAATAGAATTCTCTTTTACAAATTCTTCGATTTAATTCATAAGATTAAAAAAAACAAATTACACTTTAATGATGAGTACATTAAAAGAAAATTCTAGAGAGAATATCAACGAATTGAATCGCAAAATTTGCACTTATTCAAATTAAAGAAACAAATAAGAAAATAAGATGACAGATGTTTTTATTCAAATTTTTAAAAATACAATAATTGTAATTCAGTTATTTTTTCCATTAAATTCTTGCTTGTTTTGTCATTTTTAACAACTTGACAGTTTGCAGTAGCGATTTGATGATGAGATGAATATTTATGAAATTATACGCACATGCGAGATTATGTTTATTAAAAATAAATCATTAGAAATAGAAATGAAAAGAAAAATATTTATATTTTTATTTGTCCGTTTTATGTAAAAACGTAAATTCTGTTAAATTTGAAAATAATTAATCATGAAGATAGGACATTCTCCTTAATGTTGTTTTGAACAAATGGAATTAATTTATTTTTTTGAAAATAAAAAATCCGCTTTCATGAATATTAGGGATTTTACTAGAATTTCAGGTTTAGAGATAAATTATTTTCGATTATTTCGGAAATTGATCTCTAAACCTGAATAATTCTAATTTAATTTTCGATTATTTCGAAAATTTAAACCTGAAATTCTAATAAAATCCATAATATTCATGAAAACATATTTTTTATTTTCAAAAAAATAAATTAATTTCATTTGTTGAAAACAACATTGGGAAATGTTGATGATCATAAAGTTCTGAACGTTCAAATGAACGAAATTTATTTATTTTCTTCTTTAATTTAAATATTTATTACAATGATTTTTTGTCGATATAAAATAAATGAATTATAAAGTTTCTAAGTGTAAAATTTAAGTTTTTAATTTTTATTGCAAACAATAAATTATAAAAACATTTCTAATAAAAAGTGTTTCGTTCATTTGAACGTTCAAAACTTGTGGATCATCATTGGGAGAATGTTCCTATCCTCATTTTTTCTTCCAAATATTCATAATTTTTATTATAAATTATAACGAATAAAACATTTTATTTAAAAATTTTGAATAATACATACACGGAAAAAAAAGTACGTGAATCCTTCCTTGAAAGTGCTTGACTTTTGGATAGGACACAAAATACAAGGCTGTATCATATACTTTTTATTAGAAAATATAGAAAAGTCCTAGAGTTATTCTAGTACTAGTATGGGCAACAGTGTTTTTTAAATTTTAACGAAAAGTCATTTGTTCAGTTTTATAAAGTACGTGAAAGATTAGTTGACTGCGCTTGAAAATTCTGTAGAGCATGCGCAGTGTGCGTTGCGCGTTTCTACCCAAGGTAAATGCCAGCTTATCGTCTGTTTCCATTTGTGTTAATTTGAGATGTGAATATACTATTATTTTATGAAAAACAAATAGTGTTAATATATATTTGTCTTCAAGAATTGACTTTCAAAAAAATATTTTTTATTTTGTGTTTCTCACAAAACAGAATGTTATGTAAGTCTCAGTTTTCAGTGAAATAGCATGTCTCAGAAGTCGTGAAAAATTTCACCATGTGGTATATAAGAACAATTCGATACGTACTTTTAAGTGTTAACTGTGTGTTTATATTTAAGTTATACGCGAATATATGTGTGTGTTATAGGTTAGTTCATAAGTGTTGACGAACGTCGAAAAGGGGACGCATGAATAATTCCCCACATGGAACTTGCAACAATTTTTGTGGTATCGAAATAAAAAACTTAAAATATCTACTTATTAGAACTGCAATAATTCAAGTTTTCTTTTAAACAAATTTTTATCACCAGAAATTAGTATTTGAAGAAATATTTATTAACTACTTTTTTTATTTGACTGTATTTTAATTTATAAAAATATCCATGTAGGGAAATATGAAAAATAGATCATTTAGTTTTTCAGAGTTTTTTACAGTATGTATTTTAAAAAATAAAAATTTTGCTTAAATAAAATTTTAAATACATAAAAATTTATATAAAGGGATTATAACCTAAATGATTTGTCAATTATCAGAATTTGTATATCGCAGCATTTCTATATTATCGAATTTTTATGTAACGTACTCTAATTGTAGCCTGACAGAATTTAAATTTAACCATATTTTGGTGTACAACCATTAATTTATAGTTGAAATTATATTTAAAATAATTTTCATTTAACCAAATTTTTATTTAACCATATTTATAGGCAACCTAATTTTCGTATGAGTGAATATCCAAAACACCGAATTTATAAAAGATTGAATTTTTAAAACGTCGAATTTCTAAAGCACTAAACTTTCATAGTGTCGAATTTTCATTTGTCCTAACTTTTTGTCACTATAGAGTTTACTATCTATGCTGTTAGTCGGTAAGGTAGATTAAAATTGCGCGCGAAATTTGATTTAACATATGATTTCAAATTTACCGCACAATTTAAATCAACCATATCTATAAAAATTATAGAGAGGAAACTCTTGTGGCAAAAAAGTTAGGACAAATGAAAATTCAACATTCTAAAAGTTTTGTCACGTGCCCGTAACTTGTTATAAATAATATAAAATATGATGAAAATTATAATTAAAAAATTGTCCAAAATTAAAAGAAAAGAAGATATGTCACACATGTCACGGGTGTTGATTCATAAGGCGCCGGCTAAGAAACAACGGAAGTATACCTGTAGTGTGTTATCGATTATTCTCGCTAGCGTGCTATCGATTAAATAGCCCAGCATGGGCTCCCACCTAAAAAACTTGAAGAAATTGTGACTATAAAAGACCCCCATTTTTGAAGAGTGACCAGTAGTTAATTTTCCTCCGTTTCAATTGTGTCATCAGCAGTAGTCAATTTTCCTTCGTTTCAATTGTATCTTAAATAGTAGTTAATTTTCCTGCATATATTTTGTATCTTCGGTCTCCTCTAATATTTTAATCTTACTGATTAGTAATTATTCCGAAGTTAGTACCTTGTTAATCTTCAATTCTCCACTATATTTTAAATCCTTGTAAAATACTGTTAAAACTCTTGACAAACAATCAAATAATTGTGTGCCAACCGTGGGACAACCTTGTGCCAACTGTTCGCCAATCTTGTGCTAAAGAAGTACCAATCAATTGTCAACCAGATGCCAATCTTATGCCAAAGAAGTACTAATCAATTGTCAACCAAATACCAAATCAATTGCCAACCAAGAGCCTACTAATTGCCAACCAATTGTTGATCAACTATCTACTTCTTTAAAGAGTTTAAATTATTCAAGGAATTTAATCTTGGTAAGTAAACCAAATTATTCTCTTATTTTAAAGATTCTTGAATTAAGTATACTAAGGTATAATTCTGCTTTCAGTGGAGTTATACCGAGTTTTGGGAAAACTACTCACCTGCCAATTTCTTCGAGAACCTGTGTATTGTGTGATAAAATAAAAAGGACAGATTATCTTTAACCTAAGCGTTTGTTTTCTTAGCCTGTTCCCTTAGTTCAAAGCTTTCCGCTTTGTAAATAAATCAGGCAAAAACTTTACATACCAGTACTGGTCTCCTTCTGAGACGTAACAGTTTAATGCTTTAGAAATTCGACGTTTTGAAAATTCTATGTTTCATAAATTTGGTACTTTGGAAATTCACTCATACCAAAATTCGGTTAACTACAAATATGGTTAAATAAAAATTTGATTAAATAAAAATAATTTTAAATATAATTTCAACTAAATATAAATAGTTGTACATCAAAATTATGTTAAATATAAATTCTATGAGATTATAACTCGATTACATATATTTTACGTTACATAAAAATTCGATAATATAGAAATACTACGATATAGAAATTCTGATAATTGACAAATTTTTTAGGTTATATAATCCTTTTATATAAACTTTTATGTACATAAAATTTCATTTAAGCAAAATTTTTATTTTTTAAAATACATATACTGTAAAAAACTCTGAACAACTAAATGTTCTATTCTTTCATATTTCCCTACATGGATATTTTTATAAATAGAAATACAGTCAAATGAAAAAAATATTTAATAAATATTTCTTCAAATACTAATTTCTTGTGATAAAAATTTGTTTAAAAGAAAACTCGAATTATTGCAGTTCTGATAAGTAGAAATTTTAAGTTTTTTATTTCGATACCACAAAAATTGTTGCAAGTTCCATGTGGGGAATATTCACGCGTCCCGTCGAAAAGTGATACAATAATTGTTCTTTGTTTGTGTGATTAATTATCCAAATATGTGAATGAATGAGTGAATTTCAGAAAAACTGTGTGAACAAGTGGAAATTATTTTTTTTATTTTACAATTTTTTTTAAAGTCAATGAAATTCTCAAGCAAGGTACTAGAAATTTTCATTGACTGCCCAGTAAACGAAAACTAATTGAAATGAATTAAAAAGAATTCACAAAGAGCTTTCGTGAATCCCGCTTTGTGACAAATACGAATTGGAGCCATGATGCAATTTTCCTGAATTCGTGAAACTGTATTGAACTTCCGAACCTTCTATCCGTACCAATTCACTGGACAAGTTTTGAGCCTTTAATTTTTTTCAATTCGTTAGCACGAATTCAATGCATTCCTTGGCCATTTCTTTCGAATGCGAATTCGTTTGGACAAATTGGTACATATTGAATTAAATTCAATTGAATATACAAAGAGCTTGAGTGAATCCCGCTTTGTGACAAATACGAATTGGAGCCTACCAAAAATGTTAATTCGTTTCAATTCATTTGAATTAGTTTTTTTTTACTGGGTGCTTTTGAAACTCTCATGCAAAAGTACTAGACTGTTTTTAGTATTTTGTGTCGTATCCAAAAGTCAAGTACCGAGTCAATGAAAATTTCACGTACTTTTTTTTCCGTGTACTCTTAATAATTAATTAATATCTACTATTTTGCAATAATTATTTCTGGTTTTTTTGCAGTCTGGAATATTTAAAATCATAGTTTCCGTTATTTTTTTTATGGATTTTATTCTATAGGAAATTCTATAGGAAATTGAGAATTAAAAGAAATTATGATTAATTAAAAAATAACTTTATCTTTTTCATATTTTTTTCCAATTAAAACTACATAAAAAACATTGTAGAGAGTTCACTCACATTTTAAACATCAAGATATCGTGGTACTCTATAATTTATCATTGTTCTTACAATTATTTCCGTTCGTTTTACTGTAATTTAAAATTTTCTCTAAACCAGTATAACAATTCTTTCCGGTTGACAATAATTTTGAAGTTTATATATAATAATTTATATTGTTATATTATATTTATGTAAAAATGTAAAATAATAAAATAAAAGAAATATAATAGTAATATCTCCCAAGTAGCACGTAATATTACAGCGATATTGAGAACATTGCCTTAACATTACCAATATTGCCTCAATGTCGTGGCATATTGCTGGAATGTTCCCAATATTACGTGCTGCTGGGGCTCATTTTATTAATAAAATAAGAATAATATATTTATTTATTAAAGATATCATTTTATAATAATATCTTCTTTAGCAAAATTCAAATAATGTTATAAATCACTAAGGAAAATTTGCAGTTTTTAATAACATCTATACACCAAAATAATTTTGTATATATTAGAAAATAATTATCCGTATAAATTATCATATTTTCATAAAACATTGTAATACTTAAGACAAAAATGTGAATTTGTATAATAAGAATTTAGTTTGTCTTTTTAATACTTTAATAATACGTTTTTATTCTTCAATGTATTTATTTTGTTATTTTTCATATTTATTATTTTCTGCAAGTTTAACCGTTTCTTAATTTCTACTATTTAATATTTACTATTATTTAATAGTATTATTTTATTATTTAATATTTACTATTATTTCTACTATTTTTTTATTTTACCTTCTACTAATTTTAACCTTCTATATTTTTTACCTCTTATTAATTTTTACTATTTTTAATTTCACTTTTACTTTTACTGATTCGAAAATTTTTATTATAATGTTTCATTTAAAATTAGCTCTCTTATTTTCTCTATTTTATAGTCAGTGATCATTTAGTAAATAAATTGTTCGGAAAAAAAATCCTAAGCGCTGAGATTTGAACGCATGATTCTTAAACTCACAAGCAGTTACCATAACCCCTTGACCACGATGCACTCTAATTACACTTTATATAATACACAGAAAGCACTTCTTTATTTATTAATAAATAAACCAATAAATAATAACCAACGTTTACGTCAACAAAATGTAAAAAAAGTAATCGGTTATTTGAATCAAATAAATTTTTTCTTTAGTGTAATTATTATACAATCATAAAAAATATATATAGTATTAAAATAAGATATAGTAGGGGAGGATGAGGCAAGGACCTTTTCGGATCTAGCGGCCAAACTTGAATATATGTATATCTGCAAACGAAAAGTATTTTTGGAAAGCCTGGTTATTTGGCTATATAATTTTACTATACATTATTTTACTGTAGACTCAAATCCCTACGAGATAGAAATGAAAAAGTAAACAAAAATTTTTAACTAGTAAATTTTCGTTTCTTAATTTTATTGAATTTAGACTATTCAATATTGATATCTCAAGTATTAAAAATATGTATTGAACATTTTCTGAATTTCAATTATTGTATCAAAATTCATCTGAACTAGAATCAGAGGTTTAACCAATTTTCTTCAGACGACCACCAATTTCTTGGTCAATAAGCTTCGTTTTCCGTATATAATTACTCACCATTATGTATATCAACCTAAAAAGAACAATTAAACACTTTTTCAAAATTTGCAATGTCATTAACAGGATTTTACCGTGCCGTATCACTGATCTCTATATTAACTGGATGGGCGATTGCTGTAGAAAAGTGGCTTCCGGTGTGAAAATAATTGAAACCCTCTACGCCACGCTTTAGATGCCGGTGTAACAGCGTAGAGCAACTTTGATTGTGTGAGTTGCCGTGTGAGTGTGCTTTTGATATAGTGTGTGTGTGTTTCCAATGTTTTGACATCTCAAGTGCTTTAATAATTTTAATTTAACTTTTGTGATATAAAACACAGACAAGGTGTTAATTTGTTTATATTGTGGAAAAAAAGAAGCAAAGGGTGTTTCTTTTCACATGAAAGTACTGTAACGAGTTTCCGTCACACAGAAAAATATAATTATAAAAATAATAAAATATAAATTAAATAAATTGACAAAGGCAATTAATACAAAAATTAAACAACATTTAATAAAAAATCACGAGAAAAATCAATTCATTAAAAGGAAATAAAAAATAACATAAAATAAATTCAATATAAAAACACAATCAAAATATATTTAAAGAAACTTCAATGATTATGATGACTCGAGTCAAATAAAAACGTTATACATTTGAGATTTTCTGCCCGCGTTATAATAACACACTCATACGCATTTTCTGCCCGCGTTATAATAACTCAGTAATAAGGGGTAAATTAAAGTGGATTGGCACTTTTATGCTCTTAAATTCCAAACCAATTCCGTTTTTGTCCGCAATCTTAATGAATTCCTTTTCTATTGTTAAATTGATAATTTCTATCCAATTCAATTCTCTGTAACCACGTGACCAGAATTTGAAACCCCTTTAATGCCCTTTAAAGAATTCAATGTTAATTAAAAGGCATTAACTCCACAACAAATAATTCCCTTAAACGGCATTAAAGGGGATTCAAATTCTGGTCACGTGGTTACAGAGAATTGAATTGGATAGAAACGAACAACTTAACAATAGAAAAGGAATTCATTAAGATTGCGGACAAAAACGGAATTGGTTTTGAATTTAAGGGCATAAAAGTGCCAATCCACTTTAATTCACCCCTTATTACTGGGAACACACTCATACGCAATCACACACAAAGTCAATTTATAATAAATAATAATTTAGGACATATAATCAACAAAGAGAACAATTATCAAATAACATATCAAAATCATATAAAACAGTCAAATAAAATGAATTTTCGAACATATGAAAATTATATAAGTAAAATACTCATCGCTTTTTTCATTGGCGGGAAATGTCAAACGGCGTGGATTCGGAGATTATTGTAGGCCTTTTTGCACACCAAAATATCCTTGAGGTCTCGAGTTTTCCTCCTTTATTTTAATTTCAAGTGAACTAATATTTATAGCATTGCACTTGAACAGGATTGCATGTCACTTGAATTCGCCCATCTAATTCTCCATTTCACTCCTTAATTTCGCCCGACATATATTTCCGCCCATCGCATTATTAAAAGCGCCACACTAATCAACATTTAAATAATACAAAAATAAATAAACGAACCAAAATGAATTAAATAATAAAAAGAAACTATATCGAGATTGTAAAATTTTACCTTGAGGTCTACGGCATCGGACTTTGCGTATGGCGCGGTTTTTCCCTTATCAATTTTTGGGAAGCGAATGAGAAAGAGAATTAGAAGGGCGATTATTTAATACCGCGAAAAGATTTCCCCCCAATTCAACCCACTCTCCGAATCCATTACGCGATTCCCCGAAATATTACAATTTTGACCGAATTTGAACGATGACCGAGACGTTAAGCAGGTTGCATATATTTAGGTATATCTCGACAAATATAAACTCAAAAACACAACTTATTAATTTTCCTACAGTACATATTTAAACAGTAAATACATAATTATTGAAGTGTATATTTTTAGGTTATATTTTGTTTCCTTTTTGCGTAGAATATTTTACACACTTTTGCGTATTGTTAAACACATAATAGTGTAATGCTGAATAATTTTAATTTCCTTACCAAATTAAAAAAATATTGTTTTTAATCAATTATTATTTAAAAATAAAAATATTATTTCAATAATATTTGAGTTTATATAATGTTTCAATACTAAAAGTTCTGTTACTATATTAATTAATCAGTTTTTAAAATAAAATAAGTGAATAATAAATTATTTAATTAAGAAAGTAATTGACGGTTAATTAATTATTAAATTTAAAAAATTTGCTAATCAGTTAAGTACCCGGTAAGAAGGTGTGTATTAAAATGAATTAAAATGATATCACAAAAAGGACGAAAACGACATTGGTTTGGATTAAAATGATTGAAAATTCATAGCATATTTGTAATCAGTTTAATCCATTTCAATCCAAAAAAATTAAAATGTTAACAATGTTTATGTTCAAGAAAGGATTCAAATGATTTCACTTTTTAAAATTTCCAGAAAGCATTAAACTGGATTAAATTGATATCATTTTTCGTCATTTTAACAGATTTGAAATGTTAACAGGAATTCAACTGAATTTAAGTGTGTTCAAATAGATTACTGTGATTGGAATAAATTTATTGATGGACAAAAATGTCATTCGTTTGGATTAAAATGATTTCAAGAATTCAGCTATACACGGAAAAAAAAAGTTCCCAGATATTTTAGAAATTATATCCTAACTCTTGGATACGTGGTAACAGCTCTGAACTAGCGACGAACATTCAATGGTAATCAATGAATGTTTGAAAGAAATTCGGGAACTGTATTAGAAAAAGCTATAAATAGTCCATTAGTCTCTTTTTCATTACTTTCTCATGTAAAGTTCATGGCGCTGGCCGCAACTGTTTCTGAAATTTTCGGGAACTCGTCAAGGAATCTTAGTGCGCAGAAACTGTGCGCACCAGTCTCAACAAGTCTCTTATTTATTTTATGCTGAGGTATTTAACTCGCCTGATTAGCTCAGCTGGATAAGACGCCGGACTTCTATTCTCGGGTACGCGAGTTCTGTTCCAGCCGCCGTCGATTTTTCTCTAATATGGTTTTTTCTATTTCAGAAACTTAATAAAAAATAAAAATTGAATGTGACCTTCAAGGATAAATGTGTGTGTGTGCGGACGTGTCAAGGAGGGGAAGTGGGAGGGGGGAAGCAGAATCCATTTTTTCTTGCATTCGCCTAACTTTTCGATTTTCTTGAACAGTTCCCGACTTTTTCAAGAACAGTTTGCCGAGAAGTGGTGAAATAGTTATAATTTGTAGAGAAATAGTAAATGACATATTTAAACGAGGCAACCTTTAGTTATCTGTGTACTACCCGCCGTATACAAGAGTTAAGAACGAAGTTCCCGAATAATCCTCGAACTTTTTTTTTCCGCGTACTTGTAATCATTTCAATCGATTTCAATACACTCCTTTTTACCGGGTACTTTTCTATACAGCAAAACGTATATCAATCTCACTTTTATATTAGATAGATGAACAGATATCAGGTTCTCACTCACTCACATGGTTTACGCTTTACGCCGACGCTTTCACGCCATCATGGGACGGTACCTTAACTATCCTTGCCCCGTGAGCCCATATTTCAGTTTTTTCTAAATTTGATGGAACAACGTGAATTAATTTGAAAATAAATACGATATTCGTGTTCAGCAGGAAATTCCACTCCGGAAAACACTTAAGTAAATAAATATTCTAAAACTCTAATATACACGGAAAAAAAAAGTTCGAGGATTATTCGGGAACTTCGTTCTTAACTCTTGGATACGGCGGGTAGTACACAGATAACTAAAGGTTGCCTCGTTTAAATATGTAATTTACTATTTCTCTACAAATTATAACTATTTCACCACTTCTCGGCAAACTGTTCTTGAAAAAGTCGGGAACTGTTCAAGAAAATCGAAAAGTTAGGCGAATGCAAGAAAAAATGGATTCTGCTTCCCCCCTCCCACTTCCCCTCCTTGACACGTCCGCACACACACACATTTATCCTTGAAGGTCACATACAATTTTTATTTTTTATTAAGTTTCTGAAATAGAAAAAACCATATTAGAGAAAAATCGACGGCGGCTGGAACAGAACTCGTGTACCCGAGAATAGAAGTCCGGCGTCTTATCCAGCTGAGCTAAACAGGCGAGTTAAATACCTCAGCATAAAATAAATATATAAGGCACGCAAGTCTTACTGACGGTGAGACTTGTTGAGACTGGTGCGCACAGTTTCTGCGCACCAAGATTCCTTGACGAGTTCCCGAAAATTTCAGAAACAGTTGCGGCCAGCGCCATGAACTTTACATGAGAAAGTAATGAAAAAGAGACTAATGGACTATTTATAGCTTTTTCTAATACAGTTCCCGAATTTCTTTCAAACATTCATTGATTACCATTGAATGTTCGTCGCTAGTTCAGAGCTGTTACCACGTATCCAAGAGCCTAATTATTGCTCGAGTCCGCCTGAATATTAGGCGGAGTCGACTGATATTCAGGCGGACCTCTTATACTTTTCGCTAGTAAGTGCTTATGCTATATTCATAACCTCTACTCTATGCATTATTCGCAACAGATTTTTCTCCGTGTGGGAACTTTTTTTTTCCGTGTATAGTGGGTATTAAGGATGAGACTCAACTGTTTTCCTATATGATGATCAGGCCTCGTATCGACTTTTGTAGTTGAAAAAAGTCGAAAAAGGTCGATTGTAATCTTGAAAAAAGTCGAAAAAGTCGATTGAAATCTTTAAAAATGTTGAAAAAGTCGATTTTAATATTTTGAATATTTCCAATTCAAATAACAAAACAAATGTACTCTAGGAACATAGGGTTTATTATTACAATTGAATAAGAAAATTTTGACATAAAAAGTTATCTCAAGGGGGTAATTACTGATTAAAATGGTGTACACTTTAATACACTAAATTTTCCTGCTATTACGCGTATTATCCAGTATTACAGGGTATTACAGAACTATTACAGGGTATTACTGATTATTACCTCTATATTATGTGGTATTACACTGACGTAATAATGCTCTATTACACTCAATAACGTGATTATTACATGACTATTACGTGAGAAGTGTGTACGCTAGGGTGGTCCAAAAATACATGGGAAAAAAATAAAATCGGAATTTTAATGCTCTTACCCCCTAGGAATGTTCTATATGGAGAAAAAAATACCCCTATTTTTTTTTTAAATAAAAAAATATTTAGAGGTCGCTCAAAGCGCTGGAAGTTTCCCATGTAAAATGCATGGGGAAAAAACACTTTTTCGTAGAATTGGTATAGAATCCTTGAAAATCAATATTTTTCATTCAGCAAACTCTGTTTCTCTTCAGAAGACTTCAAAGAATAGTGCTAAATTGTTTATTTAATAATTTTTTAAATTAACTATTTTTTATAATGCCCCAAAAAAACCCCAGAAATTTCAAAATTACAAAAAAACCATTAAAAAATATTTTTTACTATTTTTATTAAAGTTTTTTCCTAGATTTTGAATAAATAACACAAATATTGATTTTTGAACATTATTCTATGTAATTGCTAATTTGTTTAAACAAATTATTATTGTTTATTTACAACTTTTTATCTAATTGAGCTAAAAAGTTTCGAATTTTTCTCAATTTTGCAACTTTTCAGGCCGAATGTAACCAGTCACTATCAACTAACTAAGAATATTAATTTTACCAATTGTTTAAACAAATTACTATTGTTTAATTTTATCTTTTTATCAAATTGAGGGGACGCATGAATATTCCCCACATTAAACTTGCAACAATTTTTGTGGTATCGAAATAAAAAACTTAAAATATCTACTTATTAGAACTGCAATAATTCAAGTTTTCTTTTAAACAAATTTTTATCACCAGAAATTAGTATTTGAAGAAATATTTATTAACTACTTTTTTTATTTGACTGTATTTTAATTTATAAAAATATCCATGTAGGGAAATATGAAAGAATAGAACATTTAGTTGTTCATAGTTTTTTATAGTATGTATTTTAAAAAATAAAAATTTTGCTTAAATGCAATTTTATGTACATAAAAGTTTATATAAAAGGATTATATAACCTAAAAAATTTGTCAATTATCAGAATTTCTATATCGTAGTATTTCTATATTATCGAATTTTTATGTAACGTAAAATATATGTAATCGAGTTATAATCTCATAGAATTTATATTTAACATAATTTTGATGTACAACTATTTATATTTAGTTGAAATTATATTTAAAATAATTTTTATTTAATCAAATTTTTATTTAACCATATCTGTAGTTAACCGAATTTTTGTATGAGTAAATTTCCAAAGTACCAAATTTATAAAACATAGAATTTTCAAAACGTCGAATTTCTAAAGCATTAAACTTTTAGAATGTCGAATTTTCATTTGTCCTAACTTTTTTGGCCACAAGAGTTTTCTCTCTATAATTCTTATTGATATGGTTGATTTAAATTGTGCGGGAAATTTGAAATCAAATGTTAAATCAAATTTCGCGCGCAATTTTAATCTACCTTACCGACTAACAACATAGATAGTAAACTCTATAGTGACAAAAAGTTAGGACAAATGAAAATTCGACACTGTGAAAGTTTAGTGCTTTAGAAATTCGACGTTTTAAAAATTCTATGTTTTATAAATTTGGTACTTTGGAAATTCCGGAAATTCACTCATACGAAAATTCGGTTAACTACAGATATGGTTAAATAAAAATTTGATTAAATAAAAATTATTTTAAATATACACGGAAAGAAAAGGTCTGGAAGAGATATCCATAAAAATATTGTTGAGCAGAATATTGTTGTGTTATCCAATTCAATGGAAGAGACAACTTTCAGAATCCCAGTAAAAAAAATTCGATACACGGACCGCGGAGTTTTAAAGTAAATGTAGATAATAGAAATGAATTTTCAAAGTAAACCCGAGTAAAAAAATAGTACGGCCTATGTATTTACTACGTAGTTTTTGTGTAGGATTAAAATAGGCCTTCTATGTAGGCCAAGTTATGTACATTCTATGTAGAGTGTACGTAGATTTTCCTATGAAGGCCTATAAGATGTAGTATCTATGTAGGATATACGTAGGCCTTTCTATAGTCAATTGATGTAGGCCTCACAATGTAGTGTCGACATAGGTTTTGTGAAGACATATCTATGTAGGCCTGCAGTTTCTGAATCTAGGTAGGATCTACATCGACATTTCTATGTCTAACAGATATAGGTCGCCCAACGTAGTATTGAGGTGATATTTGGGTAGGTCTTTCTATGTAGGCCTATAATTGTTGTATTTATGTAGGATCTACATCGGTATTCTTATGTCTGACAGATATAGGCCACCCAACGTAGTATTGACGTAAGTTATTGGTAGGTATTTCTATGTAGGTCCATATACATGAAATTTATGTAGGATCTACATTAGAATTTGTAAATAGGAAAGATATAGGCCACTCAACGTAGTATTGAGGTAAGTTTTTAGTAGGTCTTTCTATGTAGGCCCATATACATGAAATTTATGTAGGATCTACATTAGAATTTGTACATAAGAAAGATATAGGTCATCTAACGTAATGTCGAGGTAAGTTTTGAATAGGCTTTTCTATGTAGGCATTTAATTTTTAAATCTAGGCAGGATCTTCATCTGCATTCATATGTAGGAAATATACAGGACAGTCGACGTAATATCGAGATAAGTTATGAGCAGGCCTTTCTATGTAGGTCTACAGATGTAATATTTATATAGGATATACAAAGACTTTTAAATGAAAATAATGATTGAAAATAAAATAAAACAAGCTATTTGTCTGTTAATGAAAGATATTTTTATCCTAAATTTTATTACAAAATTTTGACTATCAAAAAGTTAGAAATATTTTTATAACTAAATTAGCATTATATTATATTATATTATTCTAAAAATTTCAATTTATTTAAAAATAACTGTTAGTTTTTATAAAATAATTATTTATCAAAAATCATTCTTTCTTAGAAATGTAATATAAGATCGTATAAGTTTTTCTTTTAAACTGTTTATATATTGAGACGACAGGACGGCGGACGGCTATCAAATTTTGTAAACCATTTTTGAACAAAGACTATTGCAGAAGTATTAGGCTTATGTGAGTCAGTTTTCTCTGGTTCTGTGATTTCCATTTTAGTCTTAATTGATCAGGCAAAGAGTAAAGATTACATGCATCTTCCAAGTGCGTATTTAATAAAAGCAGAAGTTAAAATATAATATTGTTTCTTATTCTATTTTATACCCATAATCCTAAATAATAACAATTATATTGTAAACAAATAAAAAATTACATTTGTTAATTTTATTGTAAATGGTAAATATTTCTTCTCTAAAGGCAAAATATATAAAATGTTAAAAGAATTTTCTTATTTTCAAGAGTTTGTCACATCTGGTTAGTCGTAGTTGACCATCTTAAGGGTTCCTCATTGTAAGAGGGGGACTATTTTATAGCTTTTCTACTTCTCTTTTTTCTTATAGATTTACTTAGACAAAAACTTAGAAATTTTTCAGATAGAAATATACAGGGCAAATGTTCAGGAACTTTAAATATTTTCTGTAAAATCTTTTTCCGAAGGTCTTTCGAGCGTCAGTTGCTCTTTAGCATTCGTCACAAAGAGTCTAAAACCGTGTGTGTCAATATTATTTTGAAGTTAATATTTTTTGTGAAGTGAATTTTTTCGTAAGCAGAATTTTTTTTGCATTAAAATGGATATGTGAAAAGTGAATTGTAAAGTGAATATTAAAGTGAATTGTTTAAGTGTTCTTGTGTAATAAAAAGTTTTAAAGGACTGATATATATTTTAATTATATTTTGTGGAAATTATTAATTTCATTTATTCAATAAATTAAGAAAATTTATGTGTATGAAATAATTATAATTAAATTGAATATAATAACTACTTATTTAATTTATAATTACAATTGTAAAGGAATAGTAGACTGAATAACTGAAACTGAATGAATCTCAATATACTTATATATAATTGAATATCATGTCTTAATTTTATTCCGTAGTTTGTTTGTTTATTAGAACTACATTAATTGAATTCCCGCATGTAATGTGAAAACCAAAACTAGATTAAATATAAATCCCTACTTAATTTCCTTCTAATTTAAATTGTGTAATTTTTACCAAGTGATAAATTCATAAAAATATAATTTTTTACTTTTTGCAAAGAAAACATTGCAGTTTAGAATTTTTTGTCAACAATTACTATCTAATAAAATTATAGAATTTCAAATTTATTTATATATATATCTTGTGTGATTATAAATCTATGTAGAAAGTACTTATTAGCACTACATAGATCTTATAACAATTGGCCTACATAGACTACATTCAAAATTTCTATTTACATTCTACATAGTCAGGCCTATGTAAATATTACAGAAAAATACTACGTAGATTCTATATAGCGTGGCCTACGTGGAACATATGCACTTCTGCTACGTGGGCTCTACATATTCTGCCATACATAGAGTAGATGTAACCAAGCGATTGTAGATCCTACATAATGTGGCCTATGTACAACCTACAGTAAAACTGATACGTAGGTTCTAGCTTGTTGGCCTACGTAGAATGTAAAGCGACGAGCGTTACATTCTTACGTAGAACATACATCATGTGGCCTATGTACGACCTACATTAATACTGATACGTAGGTTCTAGCTTGTTGGCCTACGTAGAATTTAAAGCGACGAGCGTTACATTCTTACGTAGGCATTACGTCCGATTTGACTCGCAGGCCTATGTCGCCAGGTAGGCCAGCCAACATAGATCCTACATACTGACGACTTTAATTTTTATTCGGGAAACGAAGCTAAATTTATAAGGGAAGTGAAGTTTTAAGAAAAAAAGGATAATTTTATTTAAAAAATTTATTCACACTGAAAAAAGGTTAGAATTTGATAATTCCTTGTTACTCTAACTAACCGACAATAGATATTTCTCGTATACGGTAAGCAGATTTTGTATTAAATTTAATTATTTTATATAAGAACATTTATATAATAAATAAATAATAATATATTATTAATTAGTAATGAAAAAAACTTATTTATTCTACCGCCAATACAAAATCGTGCTTACTGCATCCGAGAAATATCTAATGTCGGTAAGTTAGAGTAACAAGGAATTATCAAATTCTAACCTTTTTTCAGTGTGAATAAATTTTTTGAACAAAATTATCCTTTTTTTCTTAAAACTTCATTTCCTTTATAAATTTAGCTGCGTTTTACTTTAAAAATTCATTTCTATTATCTACATTTACTTTAAAATAGTGTTACATTCATAAAAATGCTTTAAAAGTCACCTCGTACACAAGCATCTATACACTTCTCATTACGGAAAGGGCTCGTATGAGAGATTTCTCATATTTCTCATACGAGCTATCGAGCTCGTATACGAACTCCGCGGTCCGTGTATCGAATTTTTTTTACTGGGTTTGTAACATAAAAATTTAGAATCTATGGTATTTTACGATTCCAAATATCTAAAATTTATTTTAAAAAACATTTGTTAAAATAAATAATAAGGTTTGGGTGATAATTAAAAAAAAAAGATTTTTAAAATAAATTTTAGATATTTGGAATCGTGACGACCTTTTTACATAAAGGAACAAGAATACATCCCCAAAAAAGATTTTTTGCTATGCTATAAAAAAATTCGGTGGCAGTCATAGAAGTTTTCATGATTCTTGGCAGTATTTTGAAGGGTTCTATGTCTTTTTCATGTTTTTGAGCTGCAATTGTAAGAAAAACTGCTCAAAAACACCAGAAACTCTGATTATTTTTCTGATGTTTTGTCATTATTTTTTTTAGTAGGGATGGGACTACACCCTCAGGGTGCGATCCCATGTGAGCAGAATACGTCGACCGAAAACAGAAAATCATGAGTGTAAAAGAGATAGGTAGATATTGTTGTTTTTTTCACTCTCATGATTTTCTGATTTTAGTTGATGTATTCTGCTCACATGTGATCGCACCCTTACGTTTTTTTCGATATTGAGATCAGAAATGACGTGAAATGACACATCACTGTACCTGCTTTCGGAAACCATTTTAGTTTTTTATCTTTTTCTATCATATGCACCAGAAAGAGATAAAAACTAAGAAAGCTCCGAAAGCAGGTATACAACATGGCATATCGTAGTATTTCAGATTCCAATATAATAGACCCCTCATATATGTTGAGTTCACAATCAATAAAGATTTTATAAGGTGAGATCACATGTATAAGTATTAATTTAAGTAATTAAATATAAATAATAAATAAAATAAACCATAAAATAATTAATATAAAATATTTTACAAGCATAGTTTCTAAAGCACTCTCATTATATTATCGCAATAGAGTAAGAACATTTTTGAAACCTACTGTACAAATTTCATGGAAATGCGGGTGCTCAATATTATAGAGACGTAATATCAGAAAATAATAATTACTTAAAAAATATGAGATGTGTATTAGTAAAATATATGAAATTTATTTAAAAGTTATATAAATATTAACTTAGAAATGTAATGAACAATTAAAAATTAATTTGAATATTTAAAATAATACCTAATTAAAAATAAATCCACTTAACTGCTTAACAACTTGAATGAAATAAAACTCTAAATAGTAATAATATTGAATTTAATTATTAGCAGTGGGAATTGTTATTAAAAAATAAATTTGAAAATTAATATTAACAATTTTTCAAAATTAATTTCAACATTAATTTTAATTTAAAAAAGGAAGTTAAATATCATAAATTTAATTGATTTTATTGCTTTTATAGGTGGATTCATGTATTTTAAAAATCACACAATTTTGAGAAAATCATTACACCACAAAGGGACTAAATTCTATAGAAATGAAGAATGCATGGGATACAACTTTTACGTGTAGTGTATGAATAAAGTAAATAGTGCACTACAACCGCCTATAATGAGTGTGCTCATTCTAGGAAAGAACTTTTGAAAGTATAAAGGTGCTATCACACTTTTTTAAGACTTAAGGCGCTAGCACAGCTCCTAGCCTGCCTGCCTGCAGGTTGTCATGGTAACGCATAAGAGTAAGAGAGTCAGAAAATTCAAATTAAATGTTTTTCTCTCTCACTCTCATTGCGCCTGCCTGCGCAGCAGGAAGGAAGAGTAAGGAGACCGAACTCTGCTTCTACAAATGTCTGAGAAATATGCACGAAAAGTGCCAGACTCACTGTGTTCTAGTTGATCACCAATTAAGTCGATCATGCGCATTGAACTAAAGTTCAGTGTTGACATAGATGAAAAGTGTGGTTATGTCAAGGTAAATATTACATAGTTTAAACAGTGTTAATTTTAAAAGCAAATTTATTTATTTACAATTGTGATATTATTTAGATTTTTAAAATAATTTAATAATATATTTATGAAAAGGGAAAAATTTTGCAAAAATGGTTAAGAAGAATTGTGTTTATAACTAGAGTATATTTACATACCGTAGAAGGATAGAAGAGACTAATGTTTTTAGACTCTTTTTCTTTCTTTACATCCTGGCACACAACACGACATTTTTTAAATAAAATAAATAAATAATTATTAAAACGAAATGTATTGTATAATTATGTATGTATCTCACTAAGACCGGCTAAATGTAAACATTAGATCTTACATCTCACTCGCACAATTTTTACGAGAAATAGAGACACAACACAGCTTATGCGCATGATCAACTTAATTGGAGGTCGACTACAACGCAGTGAGCCTGGCACTTTTCGTGCATATTTCTCTGAGATGTTTAAAGCGCTTTCTACACAGAGTTTGGTCTCCTTACTCTTCCTTCCTGCTGCGCAGACAGGCAGGCAGTAGAGGTGAGAGTGTATTTTAAATGTATGTCCGAGACCAAAATTTTAACGCTTGTGAGACTTTATTTTATTGGCCATGCTAAATATTCTATTTACACAATTCTATTTTTAAAAACTAATCGATATAGAATCTTTATCACAAAGATTGACAAAAATGACAGAGGTGCAAAAGAACCTTGAGTGATTATGTTTACATTCTAATGATTTCTTTTGTTTTACTTGCCTGCGTTTGTATTGAATAATAAGAAACAGAAAGTTAGACATATACTTATATCCTTATTAAACTGCTTAACGAAAAAACGCAGCATTTAAACGCAACCATGTAAACATAGGCTGACGGTGTGACAAGGATAGAAGTATCTCTCTCTCTCTCTCTCTCTCTGTCGACATATTCTGCTCACATAAAAACGCACCCTGAGAGTATTTCGGATTGCGTTTTTTAATTAGGCAATAAAGGTGCACTCTCATGGCAGCGTTTTACTTTGCGTTTTGTAATTAGACCATGAGTGCAAAATATAGCGAACATATTTGGACATTTTTCGGTAAATTTTATTTCTACCGACAAAGATATAACCTTTTGTTTTCTTTCATAATCATTGAATAGTTACAAATTGTTCTCATGTAGACTAAGAACTAACGCACAATAGCTTTGTCAAAGTCGTTAGCGAACGAAATGCATGAGTTAGACAAGGACAAAGATATATATGTGTCTTTTTCTATAACATGCATCTCGCTCGCGAACAACTTTCCCAAACCAACTGTTTGTTGGACTATAGAAAAGTCTGCGCTTTGATACATGTTTCACTTTTATGATTTTCTAATGTAGGATAAATTTGTGCCTCTGTTAGAAGACAATATATTTACCAAAAAATGTAGAAATGACGTTCACTTTTAGTTGTACAGAATTTTTTATAAATTCAAGGTAATGTAGAAACACCACGTCCTTGTCTATCTCATGCGTCTCGTTTTGGAAAAACCGTCTTGTCATCTCAGTTAGGTGTAAACGCGTTTATAATATTTTTCTGTACATTTTTTTTCTTACGACAAATGTTTAAATGTACAGCAATAATTTTTTTACACTGTAAAAAAATCTCGGTCAAAATGTCTCAAAATGAGATAGATCACTGTACCGACTCATTTTGAGACGTCTTTTTACAGTGTATTACATGATGATGCAGTCTCATGTGGTCAGAAAGCGTAAAACCAAAAACAGAATTTCATAAGAGTGAAAAGGATAGTGATAACGACTATTTCTCTTGCACTCAGTATTATCTGCTTTCAGATTTACGCTTTTTACTCTAATAAAATTGCACTCTAAGAGTAGAAAGGATAGAGTTAACTGGCTATTCTTCTTGTAACTATCAAATTCTGCTTTGCGTTACGTTTTCTGCTCTGTATAAGGTTCGCAATCAACATATTTCAATGTAATATGTAATTAGAGTAAGATACCTACGCATATTATCGTAGAAAATTTGAATTGTTATCAATTTTAAAGTGAAAATGTAATATTTGTCATAGACAATCAAATTTATTAGTACGACCATGAATATTCTTCGACTCGAATTGCTTGACCAAAATACCGGAGGTATGTAAGCACCTTTACACTACAACTTGAGAGTGAGGTTAGAGTCCCATGGCAGAATTTTGCGTTGAGTTTTTGTAAATATGTCAGGAGTAAAAAAATATAGCAAACGTATATATTTTGTTTTTATTGTTGAACTAAAACAAGTAACTCAATATGAGAGAATAGTGCAATAATGAAAGTAGAAAATTATGAGAGAAAAGCAAAGAGCAAAGACTTTTTGCTCCTGTATAAAATAATATTGCACTTTTGTAACTAACATAAACCTAATTTATTGAGATTTATATTTTTAGCATGAGTGGCAGCATTTCTGCATTATAATATTTTATAATATTTTTACTTATAAAGTTTTTGAACTATTATTTTATGCATACAGTGAATCTACTATGAAAAATATGACAAGTATAATTGTATATTCTTTATCAGAAATTTTCATTTATATTATCAATTTTATTACAAAAATTTTTTCTTTCTTGGTACAATAGAGCTATTATAAAATTTAAATTGAACCATGGCTGACACTTTCTTGAATATTTAATTTTTAAAAAAATTTATTCGATTTGAAACTCAAAGTATTTTTTGACAAATTTTATAAAATCTGAATTTCTCAATTTTTTATATCTGTCACACTACATATATGTCTTAGACAACAATCAATAAATCATAAAATATAATGAAAATGAAATTGTTATTTACAATAAATTATATAATATACATAATATTATTCTTTTGTTATAAATATCAATTCAATTTGAATCCTTATTATATATATATATATATATATAATTTCTTATTATTATTCTTATCATTATTTACATAATTTTTCATCTCATTAGCTACTTTTTAAACACTGTTCAAAACAGATGAATTCAACATTATTTGTAAGACGTGACTTTATAGACTATAGCGCCCTATGCATGTGGCCGCTTTCAGAAACATATCTGCAGCGAAATGTTACACATATTCTTATAACTGCTTTCTCAATAGGTTTGTTCTCGCTAGCTACACCGCTACACTCGAGTGTAACAAGAGTGTAAAACGGAGCATGCGCACTTAAACAATGTACAAAATCTAGCGAGAACGCAAAAGTGTAGAGAAAGTGCACGAAAAAATGAAAAAAAATTAACGCTATCTTAATTGTAAACTGCATACAATCTGTAATATAGTTAGGTTTTATAAATAAATATATGGGTCATTTTATTTAAAACAAGCCACCTTATAAACAATTGCCATTGTGAAGCAATTTTTAAATAATTATTTCTCACATTTATTAAAGCCAAAATTTATTTACTATTAGTGATTTTAAGAGAAAAATTTATCAGTTTTATGATGTTAAAATTTTTTTTTAAATAATAGGATTTATTCCTATTATTCCCTGTAAACTTTATAATGGGCAATTCATGGAAATTTGAGACATTAATTAAATTTTACAAGAATTTCGAAGGTTAAATGTATATGTACCGAGCAGAATTTAATTTTTTCAAATTTTTACACAGTTTAAACTCTGACATCTTTGTAAAATTTAATTAATTTCTTAATTTCAACCGATTTGCTCATTATAATGTTTACAGAGAATAAAACTAGAATTTTTAAGCTTCATTTTCACATAAGTTTCAAGAAAAACGGAAGCGACATGTTTTGAAATATTCTAAAGGTTATCTTTCAAACTTAATTTTTTTCATAAATTCTATTATTTTTTAAAAAATATGTTTACCATCATAAAATTAAGAAATTTTTTTTTAAATTCTATGTTAATAAAGTTTGGTTTTAATAAATGGGAAAATAATTATTTAAAAATTGCTTTACAATGTTAATTGTTTATAATGTGGTACTTTATATAAATATTAACAAAATAAGAATTGCTTACTAATAATTTTACAAATTAAAAGTCACTAAGAAATATATTATAATTTTATGTTCATAAAATAATTAATGCATTTTAAATAAAATGTCCATTTACCGCCATTTTAATCAGAACACTCAATTACACTCGCTCGCAATCGGGTGTAATAAAATAGGGAAAAGTGCACGGGCTTCTAGGGAGTTAGGTGTACACTATTGCGTCACTTCTGGTAACGAGAACGCCGTAGTGTACACTTTTGTACAAAGTGTAGAAAGTGTAGCTAGCGAGAACAAACCTATTAACTGTGTTTATATTTATTACTCTAGTAAAAAAGATGGTTGACAGGAATATGATCTGTCAAAAATTTCGTGAAATATTGGCCTTGGATTATGCCTTGCAGCATAAATAAATCATGATTCCATAAAGAAAAAACAAAAATACAAATTATAATACAGTGTCGTTACTATATGGTTTTTTTATCTGCTATCAGTTTTATGTAATAGAAATTAGTTTTCTCATCGTTCTAAACCATTGAGTTCCCGCTTATCAAATTTCATCTTCAGAAGACCGTAAAATATCCTATAATTAGTTTTTTCGCAGCTAATTAATAGGCACATTAATATTTTTACTTACTTTTATCTTTTACATATCCTTTTAAACATGTTTTTGGCACATTCTTTACTCATTGATGGAATATTCTGAAATGGAAATCTAGTGATTTTTTTCAAACGCTAAGTCCAACATCCCAACACCCTTAAAATAGTGTTATATTAAGAAAAATGCTTTAAAAGTCACCTCGTATACACCCAGTAAAAAAAAACTAATTCAAATGAATTGAAACGAATTAACATTTTTGGTAGGCTCCAATTCGTATTTGTCACAAAGCGGGATTCACTCAAGCTCTTTGTATATTCAATTGAATTTAATTCAATATGTACCAATTTGTCCAAACGAATTCGCATTCGAAAGAAATGGCCAAGGAATGCATTGAATTCGTGCTAACGAATTGAAAAAAATTAAAGGCTCAAAACTTGTCCAGTGAATTGGTACGGATAGAAGGTTCGGAAGTTCAATACAGTTTCACGAATTCAGGAAAATTGCATCATGGCTCCAATTCGTATTTGTCACAAAGCGGGATTCACGAAAGCTCTTTGTGAATTCTTTTTAATTCATTTCAATTAGTTTTCGTTTACTGGGCAAGCATCTATACACTTCTCATTACGGAAAAGGCTCGTATGAGAGTTTTCTCATATTCCTAATACGAGCTACCGAGCTCGTATACGAACTCCGCGGTCCGTGTATCGAATTTTTTTTACTGGGATGGAAGCACATTCCATACTCAATGGATGAGGGAGCTATATTATATTGTTGAATCAAATATGGATGTGACATCCATATGCATGGTTGGGCTTACAATTCATGCTATGGATTTTCACATATGGGTGATTCTCCAAAAACCGGTCACTTTTAAGTTGATAAAATTTTTTTTTTTTAATGTCTAAAAATTGAACTTTCTTTTATTAATTACTATTCATTGGTATTTAAATAAACTATATTTGAAGTAGGTACGCTACAAAACTATTTAAAGTTTAAAAATATTAAAATTATTTAAATTTCACCAGGATCATTTTAAATTTTTTCACGTCGCTCTTTTTCGACATTTGCTTTTTTCTGTTTGTTTAATTATTCTTTTATGTTAGACAATCCATATCAACTATATTTATTTTAAATTACATTTATTAATAAACATTAGTTTTCGTGTAATTAGCACTTTTCGCGTAATTGAAATGAGATGTGAAAAGTAAACAGGAAAACTAACCTCATCAGAGGCGTAACATCGAGGGGCACTGAAATTCATATTTCTTCTATATAGGTATTATTAATTGAATTAAATGATTTATTTTTATTATTTTTAAAATTATATTTAAAAATATATGAACAGATTCGAAAAATTTCAACTTTATTACCTATTTTAAAAAAAGTTTTAGGCACGGGCACACTTTTTACTTGTTTCGCACCTACCACGTGCAAATGTTTTGAC
The DNA here is from genome assembly GCF_015476425.1 of Leptopilina heterotoma. Taxonomy (NCBI): domain Eukaryota; kingdom Metazoa; phylum Arthropoda; class Insecta; order Hymenoptera; family Figitidae; genus Leptopilina; species Leptopilina heterotoma. Next base: position 268,550 of record NW_025111180.1, on the reverse strand, counting down.
ACGACAAAGGACTCCACGACAATGGAAATTTGTACAAAATCCATTAATACATATTTTAAACAAAAGTAAATAAAAAAAATGGCTAGGTATACACTTTTGTCCTACCAAACTGTAAGTTTTCATCCGTTTTTTATTGATATTTATATTGAAATATTAAAGTTATGACAGCGCACGACAAAAAAATGAATAAAAATACGCAGTGTTTTTCTAGTGCTTTTTCTTAAAAATATGAAAAATATAATTTATTTTCCAATTTCTCTTGAAGATTTGAAAAGTGACATGTTTTTTCTTTAATTTCCAATTAATTTTGATATAAAAAGTGCACGTCTTATAGTTTATTTATACACGTTTATCCTTTGTCGTGCCAGCATGGAGATTTTTAAAGACACTTATATTTTAATAATTATCAATAACTATATTGATGTATTAAAAAATTTCATCGATAAAAATTGAAGCTTTTGAGTTAATCTTTCATAATATTTATTGAATAATTAAAGATAGTTCTTTTTTTATAAGTAATAGTACTTTAAAGTTTGGTACTCAGAGGTAAAGACATATTAAATTGCTGTTTTCCAGCTGTTAAATGTTGTTTTCCACTAAATTTGTGTTAAAAAATTATCGTTTTTTATAAAGGGTATAATAAGTGATGTTTAAGTAATATGTTTGTCCAATGTTAATATTTAAATGTTAAGTTGTTTAGAAGATATAATTCAAAGACATGAAATTGCCCACTTTCAGGAGAATCACCCATATATGGCTGCCTCATCCATATAAACTTTGGTTGGGAGATCCATAGTTAGTTCAAAATTTCGATATATGTTGCGCGCAATTCATTATCATGGCATCCATTTAAAAATGGTCGTCTCAATTTGTCCGTCGCGTCGGTTTCCTGTCACGTCTATATAATCGCGTTGTGAGTTTATTGTGTATAAATAGTGTTATAATTGTTTATTATTTATTATCGTTATTGTCTATTAGTTTTTATGTAAATTCATTTTCATGAAATATGTGTAGAGTATATAAGGAATATTATATGCTCAAGTATTGTAGTTGCGTGTATAGTGTAGTGGATAGCGTTAGTGTTTAGTATGCGTTAGGTCTAGGGTTCGTGTCTCCCCCATCGGTTAATAATTTATTTTGTTAATATGCGGTTATTCAATAAGTGGTGTGTATTAATTAACAAAAATGTGTATAAAATATCTCAAGTGACATTGAATTTAATTAATTGAGTGATTCCAATTTTTTTTTTCCCATTTCCATTACTATGGATCACCCAACCATAGATCTTTTGCTGCTCCAACAATATACAGCCAGCCATAGAATATGGATGCAGCAACCTTAACTATGGATATCCCGTATTTTTCAATATAATATGGCTGTGATATCCATGTATCTGGATGTGTCAACTATTCCTTTTTTTCCGTGTAATTTCAACTAAATATAAATAGTTGTACATCAAAATTATGTTAAATATAAATTCTGTGAGATTATAACTTGATTACATATATTTTACGTTACATAAAAATTCGATAATATAGAAATACTACGATATAAAAATTCTGATAATTGACAAATTTTTTAGGTTATAATCCTTTTATATAAACTTTTATGTACTTAAAATTTCATTTAAGCAAAATTTTTATTTTTTAAAATACATACTATAAAAAACTATGAACAACTAAATGTTCTATTCTTTCATATTTTCCTACATGGATATTTTTATAAATTAAAATACAGTCAAATGAAAAAAGTAGTTAATAAATATTTCTTCAAATACTAATTTCTTGTGATAAAAATTTGTTTAAAAGAAAATTTGAATTATTGCAGTTCTAATAAGTATATATTTTAAGTTTTTTATTTCGATACCACAAAAATTGTTGCAAGTTCAATGTGGGGAATATTCATGCGTCCCAAATTGAGCTGCAGAGTCGCAATTTTTTTCTCAATTTTGTATTTTTCGAAGCCAAATGTAACTAAAGTTACTAACAACAATCTAAGAATTACAATTTTACCAATTGTTTAAACAAATTGTTATTTTAAATTTGAAGCTAAATATGTTTCAGATTTAAAAAAAAATTTACAAGATATATATAGTTGTATAAAAGTTATGCCACCGAAAAAATTTTGTGACTTTCAATACATTTTTCTAATTACCTGAAACGTCTTTGGCAGTATGTAAACTGCCTAGGTATTTTGCTTATTACCTGTTTTTATACATTCAAATTTAGGCATTTTACTAACTGCCCGCGGTTTACAAACTGCCCAGGCAGTTTGCATACTACCGGATTATGCTATCTGCCTACGACATATACATCAATCGATTCGTCTTGATGCAAAGAATAAGGTTTTTGATTTATTTTTTCATAAATAATACCCTTTATTGTACAGCAACATGATTTTTAAGAAAAAATGAATTTTTATTAAGAGTGCAAATTTTTTGTCTATAATTGGTTTTAATTCTATAAATTTAAGTACAATATATACTTTTTCATAACGCAATCATAAAAATGGCGTTATTTGTCTCTCCGTAGGCCAATGTAAAGTTATTCTTTTTAGTACGTAGTTACGAAAATACTGCGAATGACAGTTCAGTTCAAAAAAGAGCTTTGTTTGTGCTTGTTCGAGTATTTTTGTAACGATCGAGTAGTTGCAATTCCGTCCAGAAGAGGCGTGATTATGTTTTCGATCAGTTAACTACATTTACCGTGTCTTACAGCAGCCATGGAGTAGTATAAGGAGACCGAACGCCCGTGATGAATCCGCGTCAAACGTGGCCGCATTTTTCATAACAGTGATTCCTCTAGGCTCACTTACATCGATAGAAGAGCCTCTCGCGGAGGAGAAGATCATTATATTTAAAAACAAAATAAGACATGACATAACCTCTAATTTTGTTTATAAAAGTGATTGTTAGTTCAATGAAGCATGTAAAAAATAAATTGTGAGTGAAAATGCCTGCTGCTGTCTGTGTAGTGAAAAATTGCAATTCTTCTCTCTTAATTATAGAGGGAATTTTAGTAACAATTAAGTTATGTATATAAACAATATTAATCGCAACAATTCTCACATATACTTACTTATTTATCTCTTTTCACTTCCAACCGAGCACTTTCAAAATTAATATTGAATAAATAATAATATATTATAATTATAAGATAATTATTAATGATAATTGTCAACTATTTCCAAACAACACTAACCTATAAAAATACCAACTGCACTGTACAATAACAATTAGCAGACGATTATTAGTGACATTTTTCCCCGTTGGGGGCGCTTCTATCGATGTAAGTGAGCCCAGAGGAAACACGGTAATGAAAAGTGCGGCCACTTTGCGTGAGTGGCGTTCGGTCTCCTTATACTACTCCATGCAAGCAACTATGGCGAGTGACGCGTGCTATGCGTTTGGTCGCTAGCAACTTTAAACATTTACCATTTCGACACTAATTAATTATTAACCTTATTATTTTCCAGAAAACTTTTTTGGATCATAATGAACAACTTTCTCACTGAAAGTTCTCTGTTACTCAAAATTCGCCCGTTAAACGAGAGCCGTGAAGATTGTAGTTCGTGATTTTTACATTAATAAAGAAAAAAATTAATAACAATTTTGTTTATAAAGAAAACCACTTTTTTCTTTTTTCATCATTCGTAGAATACCTTAAGACGTATTTTCATTTTTGTTTCATTGAAAAATTTTTAAAATTTTCTGAAATATCGCGAGTTGAAGTGAAAAATGTCATTAAATTTACAGTTTTCAAAAAAACAGTTTTTCCAAAATATTTCGAAAACGGTAATAGATAGAAAAAAATTTCATAAGAAAAAAAGATGCGGAATGAAATTTTCTATAAGGATGTGTATTTAAAATATTTAAATTCAGAAGTTGAATTTTGAGTGTTCAGGGGACTTAGATTTCGCTCGAGAAAAATTTACGTGCCCTTCTACGATCCGGCCGCTCAAATGAGAGATTGTTTTCTGACTTTAAATTCTTTACTAAAAATAAAAAAAATTGGACAAGTGCGAGTTGTACTCGCACTGCAATGGCGGGTTCCGTACACAAATACTAAAACAATACTTGCAACATTTATCGGTAATTGGTACACTGAGAGAAGAAAAGCACAGATTCTGAAATGGAAAAGTTCAGCATCTGTACTCGAATTGAACGCAGCAGCAGTGCCACTGTGTGATAGGTGTCGTGCTAAAATGTGAAACGGATTTTGACTTTAGCTTGAGGTACAGATGTTGTACTTCAAATGCTACTGTTTAGAAGTACAGTATCTGTCGGTCGCTATTAAACAGATCCTGTACTAATTAGTTCGTACCGCCGCCGCGCTGCTTGAGCATAGTATCTGAACTATGAATGACACCACACGGAGAAACTTTTTCTTCTAATATTAAATATATTTGGTTATCTTTATTCTAAAAGTACGTTAGAATGTGAGGATTTTTTGTGCGTTGTGCTAATAATTTCAACATTAATACGAAAATATGATAAGTTCGTTATATATTAAGCAACCTTCGGTGTACAAAAATTACTATCTGCATTAGATGATACCAAAGTTTTGAACGTTCAAATGAACGAAATTTTTTTATTTTCAAATTTCCTATTGGAAACTTCTCAAACTGATGCCAGAATACAAAATACATTGAAAAAACAAAAATTATTAAACAATAGGGGTGAAAACAAGCACCCCTAATAGGGGTCATATACTATCAATGCAAAAAGTAACTGAACACAATAAATTTTTGGGAATTTTTCAACGCAGAAAATTCTTATTTACTTTTCTGAACAGTATCCAAAAAACTAGAACCTTCGCTCTCGATCCCTTTCACCCCCTATAATGGGGGTGATATACTAAAAACGACAAAAGTAACTGATCACAAAATATTTTTGGGATTTTTTCAACGCAGAAAATTTTTAATTATTATTCTTAGCAATATCCAAAAAACTAGAACCTTCGCTCTCGATCCCTTTCACCCCCTATAATGGGGGTGATATATTGAAAACAATAAAAGTAACTGAACACAATAAATTTTTGGGAATTTTTCAACGCAGAAAATTCTTATTTATTTTTCTGAACAGTATCCAAAAAACTAGAACCTTCGCTCTCGATTCCTTTCACCCCCTATAATGGGGGTGATATACAAAAAACGCCAAAAGTAACTGATCACAAAATATTTTTGGAATTTTTTCAACGCAGAAAATTTTTATTTATTTTTCTGAACAGTATCCAAAAAACTAGAACCTTCGCTCTCGATTCCTTTCACCCCCTATAATGGGGGTGATATACTAAAAACGCCAAAAGTAACTGATCACAAAATATTTTTGGGAATTTTTCAACGCAGAAAATTCTTATTTATTTTTTTGAACAGTATCCAAAAAACTAGAACCTTCGCTCTCGATTCCTTTCACCCCCTATAATGGGGGTGATATACTAAAAACGCCAAAAGTAACTGATCACAAAATATTTTTGGGATTTTTTCAACGCTTAAAATTTTTATTTATTTTTCTGAACAGTATCCAAAAAACTAGAACCTTCGCTCTCGATCCCTTTCACCCCCTATAATGGGGGTGATATATTGAAAACAATAAAAGTAACTGAACACAATAAATTTTTGGGAATTTTTCAACGCAGAAAATTCTTATTTATTTTTCTGAACAGTATCCAAAAAACTAGAACCTTCGCTCTCGATCCCTTTCACCCCCTATAATGGGGGTGATATATTGAAAACAATAAAAGTAACTGAACACAATAAATTTTTGGGAATTTTTCAACGCAGAAAATTCTTATTTATTTTTCTGAACAGTATCTAAAAAACTAGAACCTTCGCTCTCGATCCCTTTCACCCCCTATAATGGGGGTGATATACTAAAAACGCCAAAAGTAACTGATCACAAAATATTTTTGGGAATTTTTCAACGCAGAAAATTCTTATTTATTTTTCTGAACAGTATCCAAAAAACTAGAACCTTCGCTCTCGATCCCTTTCACCCCCTATAATGGGGGTGATATATTGAAAACAATAAAAGTAACTGAACACAATAAATTTTTGGGAATTTTTCAACGCAGAAAATTCTTATTTATTATTCTCAGCAATATCCAAAAAACTAGAACCTTCGCTCTCGATCCCTTTCACCCCCTATAATGGGGGTGATATACTAAAAACGCCAAAAGTAACTGATCACAAAATATTTTTGGGATTTTTTCAACGCAGAAAATTTTTATTTATTTTTCTGAACAGTATCCAAAAAACTAGAACCTTCGCTCTCGATTCCTTTCACCCCCTATAATGGGGGTGATATACTAAAAACGCCAAAAGTAACTGGTCACAAAATATTTTTCGAATTTTGTCTACGCAGAAAATTGCTAATTATTATTCTCAGCCATAATTAAAAAAACTAGAACCTTGGCTTTTTCTTCGTTTCACCTCCTGTAATGGGGGTCATACTAAAAAATTAATAACAAATATACACATTAATTTTTCCAATTCCTTTAACGCAGAAAATTTTTAATTATTTTTTTAAACAACTTGCAGAAAACTAAAACTCTCGGTAACGTCTTTTTTTAACTCTCTGTATAATGGGGATGATATACTAAAAAATCGAAAAGTAGGGGAGACTGGGGCGAAAAGTTAAATTGTGAAAACAGTTAAAATTCATTATCTTTGGAACGAAAATAGTTAGAGCATTGCAATTTTAATTATAGAAGGGTGTTATCACCCTAAATAAATGTCCGGAGTTGTGTGCAATTCTGTTTATTTTTGTGGTGTCGATATTGAAAGTTTTTTTTCAACCTACTTTTGAAAATTTTTTCGAAAAAGAAAATATCAACTTTTAAGTATAGTTTTTGCATTTATTCTCATAGCGATTTTCTTACTTCATTATTTGGGTCCCCTGAAGAGATACCTAAAGGTATTTGCTAAATATCTTTAGTCAGATTTTTTATATTTGTTGTTAAAGCTAAAAACGCACCCTGGGGCGAAAAGTTAAATAATGGGTGGGGCGAAAAGTTAATTGTATTTTTACATGTTATTAAAATTTTTTTTTTATTTTTCGTTTTTTAGGGTTTATTTGTTTAAACATTATTTATTTGACATTGGGCAAGTACTCTGTCAAAAAATAAGCCGGTTAACGTGAAATAAACCGAAATTTTTTTTTTTTTTTGAAATTTTAATTTTTTAACTTTACAACTATTCTAAAGCTTTTGTTAAGTAAACAAAGATCTTTTATTTACTAAATTACTTGTTTACGTATACCTTAACTTATCTACTACTTATCACCTATCAGAAAATAGTTTTAGTAGGCTAAAAATAGAATTTAACTTTTCGCCCCAGGGTGGGGCGAAAAGTTAAAAAAAACAAAATTTTCAAAAAAGGACAAAACATGTATTTTTTGCGAAAATATCAGAAACATTTTTATTGAAAGTTGTAGAGGACAAGTTGCCCTACAATATTGATTTTTGTCCAAATTAATAGCAGTCTTTATTTCAATTTTTGCTTTATAATTTAAATTATTTTTTCACAAGTTTGGCAGGTAATTTAAAATTTTCATAAATAATTTTTTCAATGGTTTTACATTGAAAGCACTTTAAAAATAAGCAAATAAGGAGCAATAAGTTTTTTAATATGTATTTTAAATTCAATTAATTAAAATTTTTTAAAGATATACTTGGGTCAGAATTTCTCAAACGGATCACCTAAAACTAAAAAATTTTCTTTTTGAACCAAAATAGTTTTTTTTGACTCTTAATATGGTTAAGAATAATCCCTGAAAATATTAAGCCAAAAAAAATTTTTTTGCAAAAGGTTATAAACAATTGAATTTTTTATTACTGCTAAATTAACAAATTTTTTTCTCGAGTTCCAGTTGACGGATTTTAAAATTAAAATATGGGTTTTTTCGTCTTGAATTTCACTATTTGAATATATTTTTTGTTTTTAAATTTCTTTATTTTTTATAATTTTTTATATAATTTGTTTATAAAATGTTAATAAACAAATTATTAATTATTAATTTTAATTATTTATATTTATTTAAGTAATCTATGTCGATTTTGATAAAAAATTATTTTAAATTTAATAATTACTATTGTTATTAACAATCATAAGGACAATAATCTAGTTAGCAATAATTAAGTAGAGCTTTACATGACTTTAAACTCGTTAAAATAGGAAAAATAATTTTTCTTTTTGCAGAAATAAGCCAATTATTTGTTTAAAAAGTAAATAATTTGTTTACAACAAATGTAATTGTTTATGCTAAGAAATTTTTAAAGTTTTTGAAAGAATGTACATATTATATAGACATTTTATGTTTGAAAAATGCCTAAAATGTTTACAAATGTCAAAGAAACTAGATTATTGTTCATATGATCGTTAATAACAATAGTAATTATTAAATTCAAAATAAATTTTTACCAAAATCGACATAGATTACTTAAATAAATATAAATTTGTCTGAAAAAAAATTTTGTTTATAAAAAAGAACCAAAGTCATCTATTTGTTAATTAACATTGTTTGCAACAATTTAAATAATTTGAATTATACATTATTATTTGTCTGGTGGTCATGCTGGACTAATTAAAATTGATTCTTATCATCTGCAATGAAAAAATAAAAAAGTAAACATGATTTTTTCTAAAAATATTGTAAATTGTTAAATTTAAGTAACAAAAAAATATAAACAATACAACATTCAAAAATTTGTTTAGTGGGATCTCTTAGAAATTTTATCCCGTTTAATTTAAGACCAAGCCCATGAAAATTCGACAAAATTTGTAGGTTACAGACAATTTTGAAAAAAATGCAAATGCGCGCGGGTCGAGTTTAACGTCGCATATAAAGCCCTACACGGCTGCAGTTTTTAATTAATAACTTTTTTTCTAATTATGGCTCATTTTTTTTAAACGGTTTTACACTCGGAGACATTTGAGAAATAGAATACAATTTTAATTTTTTTGTTAGGACGTGAAGAACATATTTGTTTATTAACATTTTGTAAACAAATTGATGCAATAAAATGTATATTTTTAATAATAATTTAATTTTTTTTCTTAAAAATATTAGAATATTATTAGAAGTTTCTAAAGCGACTGACAAAGATACGTTGTTTCTGCACGGAACAGAAATATACGTGGTTTCTTCACTGAACGTGGAAGATACGTAACTTCTAAAATGTTCTTTAAACATACGTACATTCCACTTGGAGTGAACGAATTGTTTATAACTTTTACAAAAAATTTTTTTTTGGTTTAATATTTTCAGGGATTCTTCTTAACCATATTAAGAGTAAAAAAAACTATTTTGGTTCAAAAAGAAAATTTTTTAGTTTTAGGTGATCCGTTTGAGAAATTCTGACCCACTTTAATACCCGAAAATAAATTTATTGAATAATTAGAAATTTCGTATAAAAGATTTGAGCTAAAATTTTAGAAAATAATTGTATTCAATTATTTAAAGCGTTATATCAGGAATTTTTTTACAATTAATTAAATTTCAAAAGATTTATTAATTAAATTCTTTGAAAATTAATTACGTTTACAATTTTTAGAAATAATTAAATTTGATGATATTTTCCATTGACTTATTTGAACTTTTATTTTTTGTGAAAAATAAATAAGAATAAGTTTTTAAATTTTTGTTTAACAAAAAGTATTAATGTTTTGAGTAATTTAATTCATTAATTCTAAAAAAATTGTTTCTTTTGAAAATGTAATTAAAGTTTTTCAAAAATAATTGTATTTCTGAAAACAATTGTAAAAAATTGAAAAATAGAAAACGTTGTCTTGAAATAAATTTTATACGTAATGAATTTTAATTGTTTACTTTTAAAAATTATTTTGAAATATAACCGTATTTGTGAATAATTTTAATAAAAATCTAAATAATTTGCAATTTCTACTAAAATTGTATATTTTGTTGCAATATTTGGAAGAAAATATTTTTAAAAAAGTCGTAATTTTTATATTATACTGTCCGCGACAAAAGGGACCTTAGCTCCTATGTATTTACATGGAGCTAAGGTCCCTTTTGTCGCGGACAGTCACATATTCATAATATCCGACGCCTCCTTTTGATATGAATCTGGCGGAAGACGAGTGATTTTGTTGCGGAGAGAACTTTTGGCGGCGATGGGCGGGGAGAAGAACAGCGATGCGACGTTGAGTGTGGTATGTATGTAGTGGGTCCTACATCGGATCAGTTCGGCAAACCTCGGATCTACTCGGCTGTATAGCCTCGCTAGTCGCTGCGTTGACTCAGCACACCGAACGAAAAAAGGCTGGAATGAATGAAATGCTTTTCTGAGCTATTGCAGCCCTGGGATCGACGGTGGGATAATTGTTTCTGTAATTCTTGAATTCTCTTTTAGAATAATTAAATTATTAATTATAGTAGTAGTTTATTTATTTTTAAAAAATTATAATAATATTTTTTATAACTGTTTTTAAATCTTTTTATAAATAATTTTCGGACGATAATAGATTTTTTATTTAAATTAATTTAATTAATTATAATTATATAATTGTAAATTGTTATTTGTAATTATAATTAATTAGTTTAATTAATTAGTTATTAGAAGAATAGCAGTTAAATTTTTTTAAAAACATTTATTTCTTGAAAAAATAATATTCAGAATTATTATTAACTTTTTGAAGAAATAAAAGTTTTTAAAAAATTTTAATTTGCTATTCTTCCAATAATTAATTAATTACTTAAATTAATTTAACTAAAAAGTCTATTACCGTAAGAAAATTATTTGTAAAAAGATTTAAGTAATTAATTAATTATTGGAAGAATAGCAAATTAAAATTTTTTAAAAACTTTTATTTCTTCAAAAAGTTAATAATAATTCTGAATATTATTTTTTCAAGAAATAAATGTTTTTAAAAAAATTTAACTGCTATTCTTCTAATAACTAATTAATTAAACTAATTAATTATAATTACAAATAACAATTTACAATTATATAATTATAATTAATTAAATTAATTTAAATAAAAAATCTATTATCGTCCGAAAATTATTTATAAAAAGATTTAAAAACAGTTATAAAAAATATTATTATAATTTTTTAAAAATAAATAAACTACTACTATAATTAATAATTTAATTATTCTAAAAGAGAATTCAAGAATTACAGAAACAATTATCCCACCGTCGATCCCAGGGCTGCAATAGCTCAGAAAAGCATTTCATTCATTCCAGCCTTTTTTTGTTCGGTGTGCTGAGTCAACGCAGCGACTAGCGAGGCTATACAGCCGAGTAGATCCGAGGTTTGCCGAACTGATCCGATGTAGGACCCACTACATACATACCACACTCAACGTCGCATCGCTGTTCTTCTCCCCGCCCATCGCCGCCAAAAGTTCTCTCCGCAACAAAATCACTCGTCTTCCGCCAGATTCATATCAAAAGGAGGCGTCGGATATTATGAATATGTGACTGTCCGCGACAAAAGGGACCTTAGCTCCATGTAAATACATAGGAGCTAAGGTCCCTTTTGTCGCGGACAGTATAATATAAAAATTACGACTTTTTTAAAAATATTTTCTTCCAAATATTGCAACAAAATATACAATTTTAGTAGAAATTGCAAATTATTTAGATTTTTATTAAAATTATTCACAAATACGGTTATATTTCAAAATAATTTTTAAAAGTAAACAATTAAAATTCATTACGTATAAAATTTATTTCAAGACAACGTTTTCTATTTTTAATTTTTTACAATTGTTTTCAGAAATACAATTATTTTTGAAAAACTTTAATTACATTTTCAAAAGAAACAATTTTTTTAGAATTAATGAATTAAATTACTCAAAACATTAATACTTTTTGTTAAACAAAAATTTAAAAACTTATTCTTATTTATTTTTCACAAAAAATAAAAGTTCAAATAAGTCAATGGAAAATATCATCAAATTTAATTATTTCTAAAAATTGTAAACGTAATTAATTTTCAAAGAATTTAATTAATAAATCTTTTGAAATTTAATTAATTGTAAAAAAAATTCCTGATATAACGCTTTAAATAATTGAATACAATTATTTTCTAAAATTTTAGCTCAAATCTTTTATAAATCCATTGCTATCAGAATTTAACTGCGAAAATTGAAAAATTTAAATGGAATAATTTTTGTAAATTCAATAAATAATGTATTTTAAAAAATACAATTATGTAGAATGGTCATTTTTTAAAGAAGAAAAAATAAAAATCTTTAAAATATAACATTTTACAAAATTTCTAATTATTCAATAATAGTATATTAAGCAACAAGGGCATAAAGGCAGCCATTTGTTTACGGTGATTTTTGTGACACGAGTGGAGGTCGAGGGCGCCCCGAGACCGAAACAAGTGTCACAAAAATCATCGTAAACAAATTGAGTGCCTTTATTCCCGTGTTACTTACGATATTTTTTATTCCTAATGCACAAAAGTGGCGATTTCAGATAGCAGACGACAGGGAGTAAAAGTCATTCACTTGTTCGACTTGTATGAAAATGGCGGCCTTTTTTTTACCTTGGGCAAAAAAAAAGCATGGGACCAGCTGTTTTTTTGCCCTTGGGGAAAAAAAGTCGCCATTTTCGTACGGTCGAACAAATGAATGACTTTACTCCCTGTCGTCAGCTATCTAAAAGCGCCATTTTTGTGCATGTGGGATAAAAATTTATTTTCGGGTATTAAAGTATATCTTCAAAAAATTTTAATTAATTTAATTTAAAATAAATATTAAAAAACTTATTGCTCCTTATTTGCTTATTTTTAAAGAGCTATCAATGTAAAACCATGGAAAAAATTATTTATGAAAATTTAAAATTACCAGCAAAATTGTGAAATAATAATTTGAATTATAAAGCAAAAAATTAAAATAAAAACTGCTACTAATTCGGACAAAAAAATTACAACCTTTCAAGTTTCTGAATTTTTAAATAATATTTTTGATTTCTTGGGGTCAATTTGAAAAATAACGAAAAGTTTCGAAAGGGTGATAAAACTTTTTTTTACGTCCTCAGGGCATGGACTGTTACCAATTTGCACAAAAAAATGTGGACTTTCCACATTCTCTGTTTATAAAAATAGTTTTGCGATAAAAAAGTTTCAAAAAAATAACGTCTTATATGGTACTTTTGGATTTTTTAGTATTTCATCTCCATTACAGAGATTTAAAAAAAGACGTTACCTAGAGTATTAGTTTTCTGCAAGCTGTTTAGAAAAATAATTAAAAATTTTCTGGGTTCAAGGAATTGGAAAAATTAATGTGTATATTTGTTATTAATTTTTTAGTATGACCCCCATTACAGGGATTGAAAGGGAGAAAGAGCGAAGGTTCTAGTTTTTTGGATATTGCTGAGAATAATAATTAGAAATTTTCTGCGTTGAAAAAATCCCAAAAATATTTTGTGATCAGTTATTTTTGGCGTTTTTAATATATCACCCCCATTATAGGGGGTGAAAGGAATCGAGAGCGAAGGTTCTAGTTTTTTGGATACTGTTCAGAAAAATAAATAAAAATTTTCTGCGTTGAAAAAATCCCAAAAATATTTTGTGATCAGTTACTTTTGTCGTTTTTAGTATATCACCCCCATTATAGGGGGTGAAAGGAATCGAGAGCGAAGGTTCTAGTTTTTTGGATACTGTTCAGAAAAATAAATAAAAATTTTCTGCGTTGAAAAATTCACAAAAATTTATTGTGTTCAGTTACTTTTATTGTTTTCAATATATCACCCCCATTATAGGGGGTGAAAGGGATCGAGAGCGAAGGTTCTAGTTTTTTAAATACTGTTCAGAAAAATAAATAAGAATTTTCTGCGTTGAAAAATTCCCAAAAATTTATTGTGTTCAGTTACTTTTATTGTTTTCAATATATCACCCCCATTATAGGGGGTGAAAGGGATCGAGAGCGAAGGTTCTAGTTTTTTGGATACTGTTCAGAAAAATAAATAAAAATTTTCTGCGTTGAAAAAATCCCAAAAATATTTTGTGATCAGTTACTTTTGGCGTTTTTAGTATATCACCCCCATTATAGGGGGTGAAAGGGATCGAGAGCGAAGGTTCTAGTTTTTTGGATACTGTTCAGAAAAATAAATAAAAATTTTCTGCGTTGAAAAAATCCCAAAAATATTTTGTGATCAGTTACTTTTATTGTTTTCAATATATCACCCCCATTATAGGGGGTGAAAGGGATCGAGAGCGAAGGTTCTAGTTTTTTAAATACTGTTCAGAAAAATAAATAAGAATTTTCTGCGTTGAAAAATTCCCAAAAATTTATTGTGTTCAGTTACTTTTATTGTTTTCAATATATCACCCCCATTATAGGGGGTGAAAGGGATCGAGAGCGAAGGTTCTAGTTTTTTGGATACTGTTCAGAAAAATAAATAAAAATTTTCTGCGTTGAAAAAATCCCAAAAATATTTTGTGATCAGTTACTTTTGGCGTTTTTAGTATATCACCCCCATTATAGGGGGTGAAAGGGATCGAGAGCGAAGGTTCTAGTTTTTTGGATACTGTTCAGAAAAATAAATAAAAATTTTCTGCGTTGAAAAAATCCCAAAAATATTTTGTGATCAGTTACTTTTGGCGTTTTTAGTATATCACCCCCATTATAGGGGGTGAAAGGAATCGAGAGCGAAGGTTCTAGTTTTTTGGATACTGTTCAGAAAAATAAATAAGAATTTTCTGCGTTGAAAAATTCCCAAAAATTTATTGTGTTCAGTTACTTTTATTGTTTTCAATATATCACCCCCATTATAGGGGGTGAAAGGGATCGAGAGCGAAGGTTCTAGTTTTTTGGATACTGTTCAGAAAAATAAATAAGAATTTTCTGCGTTGAAAAATTCCCAAAAATTTTTTGTGTTCAGTTACTTTTTGCATTGATAGTATATGACCCCTATTAGGGGTGCTTGTTTTCACCCCTATTGTTTAATAATTTTTGTTTTTTCAATGTATTTTGTATTCTGGCATCAGTTTGAGAAGTTTCCAATAGGAAATTTGAAAATAAAAAAATAAAAAAATTTCGTTCATTTGAACGTTCAAAACTTTGGTATCATGCATTAGAAATAGTCTTATTTTTATTTAGAAAAGAATAAAATGCTAGTTTTTGTTTGTGAAATAATACGGTAATTCTAACCTTTTTTCCACATATAGATAGAATATATAACAGACATTCTAACGTAACATACCAATTTTGGAAGGACTGCGGGCGGACTTAACCGATTTCACCCGAGCATCACCGAGTCCATCACCTGACGTCGCGAACTAACCCTAATGTTTTCGAAGTTGAAATTCTAAAGAAGAAGAAGTTGAAATTCATACGTGTATGAAAGAAAAAACCCTTTATTAATAAACGTGAATGTCTCCTCATGCCAAATTAAATTCAAGAACTGTTCCTGAATATAACATAATTTTTTTCACGACTTTTACTTATTTACATAATTTGATTAGTAATTTATTTTAAAAAATGCTCTCTCTCGAAGGCACATATTTTTCCACTCGTTTAATATATAAGGACGATTCAGCTGTGTACTTCTAACGAATCGTGCGATCTTTCGGTTTCCGTGACCAATCGTCGTGTCTTTAGTTGCGTGTGCGTGTGTGCGTTAATAATATAGGTTAGCTTCTTACGTCGTGTTAAATATATTTACCTACAGTTACAGTGACATACACTAATGCCATCTACCATCAGATCCAAGTATCACTATCGTCTCTATCAGTATCTATAGACAATTAATTTGTTGTGTTTCTTTTTAATTCATGGCTTTCCCAACTTTGCAAAAATTATTATTTTCTTTCTAAAACAACATACTAATTTTCGTTAGTTTCCTTATGAAGAACTGTAAAATATATACTGAATGAGTGTTTTTGATAGTCTCAATAGCAATTTCTATAACCTATGTCGTTTTTCCCTTGAATCTAACCTAACATACTAAAATGTCTCACCAGTTTTAAGAATTAGTGGTATTAAAAGTTTCTCCGTGCAACTGAATAAAATTAAGAACGGGCACTGACACGCATTTTACACGGCCGGTGTTTGTGCTTCAGCCGGAATGATGCGCCACCTAGGATTTTAATTTTTTTAACTATGTGGTACCCAATTAAAAAAATCGACAAAAATATTTCTTAAAAGAACACATTTAGGAGAATTTTCTGTACAAAATCCAAAATAGTATCTCCAAAATAAGACCAAAAAAATTTTTTTTTAAAATTAAAAAATTTTTTTTTTTTGGTTTTTTTTCGGGCAAAATTTTTTGAATTTTTTTTTTAAATTCCTCTTATTAATTTATAAAACACATATAAATTTCATTAAAATCGATCCAGTAGTTTTCAAGAAAAAACAAATTTTTGATTTTTCTTTCCCCCTCCATAACTCTTACAAAAATACATTTTTTGAAAAAATATTTGGTGAAAAATTTTATCTTAATGTTGCTAACATGTAACAAGAATTTCAAATTTTTTTGCGCGGGGGCAGATTTTGCATGCTTACTCCGCTAGGCCCTTTTAGAAGGGCAACAAAAATGTACCGTTCTTTTATCCCTATTCTCTGACTACAGTTTTTTCCGCACCTTTTTTCCCCCAATATATATTTTCTCTCCTCACTCGTCTCTCTATATAGTGTATTCAAAACCTACATATAAAGAAATGTTCATTATTCATGTGCTTACACACCCTCTTTTTTAACACCCCCCCCCCCCCCCCACATCGATTCAGCAGCGCCACGAGAAAAAGAAGGAAGATTATCTCTTTACCACCGTCGGTATGAATCATTGATCTCTATATATGAACTTCTGAATTCGAAACCCTATATACTCACTATGTGAAAAGTAGTGATGAAATTTCAAAGATGAAAAAACTGTTATTATTTAACAGCAAAATGTAATAATAATAAAATAAATTAGTGGAAAACTATTAAACAAAAATTAAACAGTAAAAAAACTAATTAGAGGAAACAATTAATAAAACGTCAATTAGTGAATTGCAAATTTAGTTTTTCTAGAAATTTTATCCGTTTGAGAGAGAAAAAAACTTTCCCCGTTAAAATGCATTTAATTAAACCAAGAAAAATTACAATAATAAAGTCTATCAATTGCAAATAAAAATATTTGCAATATTTTATTTGGCAACGCTAAAAAAATTTAAAAACATTTTTTATTCCACATAAATATTTCTAGTAAAAATATAGTCAATTATAATTAATAAATAGAATTAAAAAAAAGTAAATTAAAAAATTTTTTAAAGAAATAAAAAATTTATTAACTGAAGAAACTATTATTCGACTATTGTTAACTGTTCTTTAACATTATTTCCATTTAAATAATATTTACATTTATCCCATTTATCTAAACTTTTCTTAACTTCTGAACAATATTTGGAAAATCATTAAAATTAGTGACTCATTTTTCGATAATTTAAAGTGCAATAAACAATAGTTTACTATATATTTCAAATTACCATAAAAAAAGGATTACTTCCGTTTGAAAAAATATGCGCGAGGTTAAAAAAAATAATCATTAAGAGACTTATTTTTTCTCTCGAGATAAAATTTAAAAGAAAAAATTAAACTGACATTGACATTAATAGTCATTAATTTCTAGCTTTCAATTTTAAACGACAAAATTCTACTCCTTGAAATTTCTATTTAAAATTATGACTGAACACTGACACAAATTATTGCACAATGTTAAATTGAAAGTTTTATTTTTTTCTTGTTTAAAAATATCCAATTCTTGCAAAAAATTATATCCGAAAATTTTTTACTCTTATTATTAATTGGACAATTTTTGAACAAATGTTACAAATTTAACAAAAAACAGTTAACATTCAAGTTTATTGAACCCTGAAATTTTATTCAATAAAATGATTATTAGTTGTTAGATAAAACTCACATTATAGAAAGAGAGGGGGGGTGATCGTTGACACTTAACAAGAAAATTCTACTACCGAGTTTAAAAATGAGCAGTAACATGAAAATGTAGAGTAATCAATTATATTTAATTGTTAAATCTTTAAAAGCTTTGAATAAGGCCCCTATAAAACTGCAACAGGCCCTGCAAGCTGGTTGAACATACAATCTGCTTTAAGGAGGTATGCACAGATGCCGCATGTGACACAGATGAATATCGACGAGTTAATAAAATTATTGAATTAACCAAGGTATAACGACCACTGGGAATGTGAATAATGCCGGTGATTCACCTTTATCAAAAAACTAAACTCACACTATTTCTAAGTAAATTCATCAACGAGATGAAATGAAAGACGGGGCGCGATTGTCTCATCTAGCAGACAGATTTTCTCCCATTTGATTATTGCACATTTGCCTAAGGGAGGAGAGAATAAACTACAAGTTAATATACGACTAAAAATTAAAGTCAACGATTAGATCACAATTTCACTAGCTATAATGATAATTAATTTTTCATTTCTTGATAATAAAGAAAGAAAAGTAATTAAGATGCAACGCGATTCAGCGCGGGACAAGCCTATCGTGCGTTTAAAGCAATAGGAGGTATAGGCGCGGCTTGGAGTAAATTTCACTAAGTAAAAGGAAATTTTTCAAGTTACCTTTCAACTTCAAATGGGCTTGAAGCTTCTATGACACTATCTTCGTCTCCAGACACCACAGACACGAATGGTTTAACACATAAATAAAAAGTATTCAAGATTTTTCACATCCCGTCGCATGCCAGCCCGAGTCCGCCATCTTGGGGAAACTGCCCTTCACAACTTTTCAATTTTTTCAAGTTGGTAGAACTGTATTTCACAAGTCTGCGCACGTGCACTGGTGAACCAAGAAGACTATATACAGGAGGAACAACTCGAGTATTTCCGATGGTCCCGATTTTAACGGACGATTGGGAGTACTACCTCGAGGCGCACTAGTCTTCTGCACATCTCAACACATGCATAACTGTGTATATTTTATATATATTCCATCTGACAGCTGTAACAGCTGCAAGTTTTTATTATCCCCTCATATTGAATAATAAGTGTAAATATTAAGTGAACTTAATATTTTTAATACAGAAATTTCTAAAAAAAGTGAGAAGTGTATTTAAAACTAGTGTTTTTAATTATGATTCGTATTGATGAAGAGTGTTAATTTAAATAATAAAAGTTGTAATGGGATTTTCATAACCATTTTTTATCTTACAATAAAAAAAGGGTATGTTATATTATAAATTATTATCTATCCTATTGTAATATATAATTTATTATATATTTATTATTGCTCCAATTATATTTATTTCTGTTATAGCATTGTATTTGAGGTTAACCATAACCTCCAAAGAGGAATTTTTCCAACTGAACTAAGTTTTCGGATTTAACGCTCTACGATATTTCAAAGATTTTAAAAGAGATTTATAAATTATAAAAACTAATGAAGATGAAATCAAGTAAAAATATTTCAGAAGATAAAAACTCTTTTGGGGCATTTCATTTAAGGCCAACGCAGAATAGATCTGTAACCGGAACCGCAATCGTAAGCGTAACCGTAAGAATGAGTTAAAGAAGGATAGGTATATTGTTTATCCTTCTCTAACTCGTTCTTACGCTTACGGTTACGATTGCGGTTCCGGTTACAGATCTATTCTGCGTTGGCCTTTAGTGTTTTCAAAATCAACTGTCACAGAACTTGCACATAACCAAGAAAATTGTAAACAAAACAAACACACATTATTTAAAGATACACAGATAGAGTTTATACAGTTATGCATGTGTTGCGATGTGCAGAAGACTAGTGCGCCTCAGGGTAGTACGCCTAGTCGTCCGTTAAAAACGGGACCACTGCTTACTATGAACAAGCAGGCGAGTTGGTTCTCCTGTATATAGTCTTCTTGTGGTGAACTTAAGGGATGCAAAATCTGACTACGCATGCGTTCATACTCCCACCTTATTGGTTGAATTTTTGGCGGGCGTATTTGAAACCCTTCTTAACCAATTATAATAGCACCTTTTCACTATATTATTTTATTAACAATTGAGAAAACTACATTTTAATTCCCCATTAGGCTGGAGTCCCATGACAGCGTTTTGCGTTGCGTTTTGTAACTAGGCCATGAGTGCAAAAAGAGCAAACATATATCTGTATCTCTCTCACACTTATGGCCTAGTTACAAAACGCAACGCAAAACGATGTCATGGGACTCCAGCCTGAGAATCCATCGAATCCATTTCACCAACAATTGTCACGTTCGACGATGACTGTTTTCGGCACTCGCCCCGAGTTAACTCCGGGTTAATGGTGATTGGTTAGACCAACAGAATGTTTTTCTTGATTGGATAATATTTAACTCAGGGTTAACCCTGGGTGAGTGCCGAAAACAGCCATTGTTGACACTCGTTCACAAACATAAACATAACCTATATAGGAGACCCAATCAACTGAAGCACAATACACAGGACAATTGCACTTGTAAATTTGTCCACTGATGCGCGCGCATTGAAACATAGAATTTAAAATTAAAAAAAATAAATAAATAAAAAATTATAAAAAAAAAATAAATAAAAAAAACAAAATTATAAAATAAATATTTTCTCTTCTAATTTTATAAGAATATTATTTTAATATTAACTTTTATGGAAAATAATTTTCTAAAGGCGCTTGCACACTTCCAAAATTTTGGGCGAGCAGCGAATTTTCATGGCTTTGAAACTCACATTACTAAATATGATTGGCTCTACAAAAAGCTGCGTGAAAATGTACTTTTGTCAGAGCCAATCATATTTAGTAATGTGCATTTCAAGGCCGTGAAAATTCGCTGCTCGGCTAAAAATTTGGAAGTGTAATTTTGTAATTTTTAAAATAACTTTTTTCTTTATTAAAATTTTCATTTACTCTTGTCAAAATTGTATTTCTGCCATGAAAACGAATCGATTCATGTATATAAAGTATATATTTTATCAATATTTATAAAATTAATCGGACGATATTTTTATTTTTAACAAAAAATTCAAATTTTGTATTTTTTGAAATTTTTTTTAAATACTTTTAAATAATTATTCTAGAATAAGAAATTAAGCAATTGGTATATATTATATTGTGGAAGCTAAATGATCATGAAAAGAACAACTTGTTTTTTACTCTACTACTCATTTTTTATTAAGGTTTTAATTTAAAATAATAGATATTAAGCTCAAAAGAACCTATGCGACATTTATATTTTAGGTTAGTTCAGTTGTTTATTTACATTCTGTGGTTAAGGCCAACGCAGAATAGATCTGTAACCGGAACCGCAATCGTGATCGTAAGCGTAAGAATGAGTTAGAGAAGGATAAACAATATACCTATCCTTCTTTAACTCATTCTTACGGTTACGCTTACGATTGCGGTTCCGGTTACAGATCTATTCTGCGTTGGCCTTTAGATTTAAGCGCCATAACCACTAGGAAATTCTAGGGAATGTAGATTAACTAAACGCGTTCATTTTAAACTGGGATTAGGCTGGTGAAACGCACTAGCGGTTAACTCTGACGATCAAGAGTTGAACGAGTTCAGTTGAACCAAGCTTAACCGCCAGTTGGTGAAACTGGCCCTAAGGGGAAAGGTGTAACGAGCGACTATTATTCTCGCTCGAATAATTTCGATATATCGACAATCGAAATATACGCGCTAGAATTGAATTATTAATTATTAATTAATTTATAATTTCAAAATATTCTTTCGGTTAGAGGCAGAAATCTCTGAGACACAAACAGGAAATCTTTTGTATGTTTGTCAATAGAATATTGTCACAGTTTAATAAATTCCAAACTTTTAGTTTTTATATTAACTACGAAGACATTTCTTAGAAATGTCGTAAATCAAGTAAAAGTTGGAAAAAGTAATCTCCAATTTCTTAAGTCATAAAACCAAAACCGTCAAGAGTTATACAAAAAATAAAACATCTCAAGTGCCCTTTTCCATAGGACAATAGAACATGTGTTCAACATACTTGAGACCGCAGGATTGCAATGGACTAGGTATAGGAGATGAGTCACAAAGGACTAGTTGAATAAAGATCTAAAATATTTAATAATAAATAATACGAATGGAATTATTAGTATAATAGTAGTTATTATATTATTATTATTATTATATTATTATTATTATTATTATTATTATTATTATTATTATTATTATTATTATTATTATTATTATTGTTCTTATATTATTATTACTATTTGAATGCAGCGTAAATTGCATGAAGTGTAGAGATGATCTCTCTTGAATGTGTGTGTGAGTATAGTTTCAATGTAGTGCAGAAAAGTATTGGTGCAACCGGTGCAACGATGCTGTATGCTACATAACGCATGCGCATTTCCACAAAAATGGACTTTAGCGGAGAACCTCTCTGCGGAATGAATAGTTATAGTTAGTTCTAAGTTACTCTCTGACTTAAAAGGTTGTTTTCTAAACTCCTTAGCCAGTTTGTATTTAACAAATATTTTAATAAACAATAAAGGGGGTTTTACTCACTCAAGAAAAACTAATTTCTCGAGTGGGCTTTCCTCCTTCCGTTAAACGGAATTAAACGTCTTTTAATTTAAATATTCCCGCTTCCTTCTTTAAGGATTTAATCAAGGTAGAATATCCGGCGAATCATCGCGAACACGGAGTAATAATAGGAGACTGTACTACCAGTGAGATACCGTGCCAAATGTCTGCCTTGGTTCACTGAGTAGTAAAGACTTCTCAAAAATAAAGCGCATGCGCAGTTTGCAACTATCTTCGTCACTCTTGAAAGAACGATGAGAGAGATCATTATTTTGACGTGCGAGTTAGAAAGTGTGGTTATGTTTTATTGTTGACAACAGCAACTATACGGGAAAATCAACATTTAAATAAGAAAAAATATTAATTAACAAACTGCAAAGAGAAGAGTAAGTACAATATATTATAATATTAATAAACTGTAATATAGGTGTTAGTAGATATTAATAAAAAGATTATTTTTGTCGAACCGGAGTAATTCTTTTCTTTGTATGATAAAGTGAATGAATACAATATAATATAATTCTATAATCGCTATAATGTTAATATAATTAATATCTACTCACACATTTCCTATATTACAATTTATTAATATTATTTAATAGTATAATATATATTGTCAACAGTAAAACATAACCACACTTTCCAACTCGCACGTCAAAATAATGATCTCTCTCATCGTTCTTTCAAGAGTGACGAAGATAGTTGCAAACTGCACATGCGCGTTATTTTTGAAAAGCCATATTACTACTCAGTGAACCAAGGCAGAAATCTCAGTTTGACTAGGGGATACGCTGGAGAGCAGTCTCCTTATTATTACTCCGTGATCGCGAACTATTAGAGTTACGTTATTAAAGGTAACGCGGCTCGTAACAACCGTTTCCCGAAACCGAACAGTTGTGCTTAGGCCTTTAGGGGATATGCATGCGTCTCGATGCAACGTGCCCTCTTTTTTCTCAGTGTAGGTAAAACATTTTTTTAATTAAAAACTTATCAACTATAAAATCAAATTTCAATTTTACCATTTACAAATCGAATCAATTTCAAATAAACCCGCCATTTTTCAACAAATCAATAAGGCTATTCAAGTTAGGTGGGGGAAAATTCAAGATGGATGCTAACTGGTGCACCAACATTGTATAGAAAGTGTATGGGATAGAGTCTAATTTTTTAAATATCTCGCTTAAACGAAATTTTTAACCAGAAGTTTATTAGGATTTTATGTTTCATTTTTAAAGAACTATTTTTTGCAATAATAAAAATCGATTTTATTTTTTTATTGATTTTATTATTGCAAAAAATAGTTCTTTAAAAATGAAACATAAAATCCTAATAAACTTATGGTTAAAAATTTCGTTTAAGGACGCTGCACGGTGGGAAATATTTAAAAGTACGCATAGGCGTAGCGAGCGATTTCTCCTTAACTTCCACTCTTTTCCCCTCTTTTCGTCCCTCTTGGTGAAATTTTTTGACTTTGATAATTAATTAAAAAAAATCCAGATTGAAAATGAAAAAAAGGGCGATTTAGGGAAAAATAATATTTAATAGAGAATATTCAACAAGTTTTCTTATGACGATTAGATGTTTCTATGGGCGTGAATATCAATCCGCATTTTCCAAAACATAGCAAACTGACAGCTCAATATGGGAGGTTAGCCATGGCCGACTATATCAGGTTGCACCGTTTGCGTAGTACAGTAGAAATGAACGTAAGGAACAAAAATATTAAATGTCAATTATACTCTCATTGTTTACTATTACATTTATTATTTGTTTATTTATTTATTATTGTTATTATATCTATTATTATTTATTATTTTACTTACTTTTTTAAAATATTATTATGGAAAAGTATTAAAACAATAAAGGAAAATTTTTTATGAAAAAATTATTAAACAAATAAAATTTCTAAACAAAAAAAAGTAAATAATAAAAAATTATGAAATGTATAATTTTAAAAATTTTTAATGGTTATTTTTATTATTGATATTTTTAAGTATATGAAAAATCTAATTTAAATATTCCACAAAATTAGTTTTAAAGTAATTTTTTATAAGGAATTCAACGGTCATAAAATAAAAGCGGACAGAAAATATTTTGACCCTTTTTCAATTATCATTTTTCTTAAAAATTGGTGGATTTCGAAACACACGCGTAATTTGGTAGAAAATATGTTTTTAAATCCATGAAAAGAATTCCAAATGAAATCGATGATTTTCATAATTACCTATAGAAGTATTGTTTTGAAAAAAATCTTTGTTTTTAAACTAAAAATTCTAAAAATAACATTGTTATTCAATTTTTCTATATGGAAAATTATTTGTTTACTTATTTAGTTTCTGATCAAAATTTAATCTTAATTTTTCTGTGTTTCTATTTTTCATCAATAAAAATTATGATATGAAATTATTTAGAAAAATAAATGTCAAAAAATGCCCTTTTTTAATAAAAAAAAAAGCTGCAATGTATTGAAAAAAGACGAAAATTTAATAATCTACATCAAAAATTGTTAGAAAAAAATTGCAAACATCAACGTCGTTTTCTCAAAACAAAAATGGTTTTCATAATTGGAAATAAATTCTGAGTACCTCCGTGTTTCAGAAAAAGGACTTTTTTCATAAAAAAGATCCAATTTTATGACAAAAATTATGTTTAATAATATTTTCATAAAAAATTTACATTACTTTGTTTTATACTTTTCCATTATAATATTTCTAAAAAGTAAGAATAATAATAAATAATAATAGATAAATAAACAAATAAATATAATTATTTATATAATATTAAATAATAAAAGTAATGACTTATTATTTTTGTTGATCATCTACGTCCCTACATTACCATAGCGTAAATACTTTCAACACAAAAATGGTGCAACCTGTTATGGTCGGCAAAGGCCTACATCGAGCTGTTGCTTTGTTTTGTAAAACGCGGATTCATATTTACGCTCCTAGAAACATCTAATCGTCATAAGTAAGTTTGAATTATATTCTCTATTAAATATTATTTTTCCTTAAATCGCCCTTTTTTTCATTTTCTGTCTGAATTTTTCAAAATTAATTATCAAAGTCGAAAACTTCCCCTCTTTTGGTGTAATTTTTTACTTTGATAATTAATTTTTAAAAATTCAGACAGAAAATGAAAAAAAGGGCGATTTAGGGAAAAATAATATTTAATAGAGAATATAAAACAAATTTTCTTATGACGATTAGATGTTTCTATGGGCGTAAATATCAATCCGCGTTTTACGAAACATATCAAACTGATAGCTCTATATGAGAAGTTGGACATGGCCGACCATAACAGGTTGCTCCGTTTGCGTGGTACAGTAGGAATGAACGTGAGGAACAAAAATATTAAATGTCAATTACTCTTATTGTTTACTATTATATTTATTATTTGTTTATTTATTTATTATTGTTATTATATCTATTATTATTTATTATTATACTTACTTTTTAAAAATATTATTATGGAAAATTATTAAAACAATAAAGGGAAATTTTTTATGAAAAAATTATTAAACAAATAAAATTACTAAACAAAAAAGTAAATAATAAAAAATTATGAAATGTATAATTTTTTAAATTATATTAGTTATACAAATTTTTTTAAACAAAATTATTTCAAATACCAAGATTAACTTTTTTTATAGACAATTTGAAAATTAATACACTGGGAATAATATTGACACATTCAGAAAAAATAAATTTTAATGGATAATTTTTTTTTATTATTTATCAACTATAGTTTATTTCTAAAAAAAATTATACATTTCATAATTTTTTATTATTTACTCTTTTTTGTTTAGAAATTTTATTTGTTTAATAATTTTTTCATAAAAAATTTTCCTTTTATTGTTTTAATAATTTTCCATAATAATATTTTTAAAAAGTAAGTATAATAATAAATAATAATAGATATAATAACAATAATAAATAAATAAAAAATAATAAATATAATAGTAAACAATAACAGGGTTCCTACAGAATCTGGAAATCATGGAAATGGTATGGAATTTTTAAAAGGCTTCTGGAAATCAGGAAAATAATGGAAAAGGCCTGGAACTTTTAAAAGTTTCTAAATTTTTTCTGTTTTCTATTTTTTCTCTTGAATAGAAATTCAAATAATAACAAAGCTAAATGGCATAAAAGAGAAGAAAAAATATTGAATTTTAAGAAATTCGATTTTTCGGATTTTTGATAATTTTATATAATTTTAGATTTTTTACCAAAGAGTCGAGAATATTAAATAAGTAAAGTATTTTCCAAGAGCCCAAAAATAATGAAGCTAAATCCCATAAAAGAGAGGAAAAAATGTTGAATTTTAAGAAATTTGGTTTTTTGATAATTTTAGATTTTTTACCAAAGAGTCGAGTCTATTAAAAAAGTAAAGTATTTTCCAAGAGCCTAAAAATAATGAAGCTAAATGCCATAAAAGAGAGGAAAAAATGTTGAATTTTAAGAAATTCGGATTTTTGGAT
Organism: Leptopilina heterotoma; assembly: GCF_015476425.1. Classification (NCBI taxonomy): domain Eukaryota; kingdom Metazoa; phylum Arthropoda; class Insecta; order Hymenoptera; family Figitidae; genus Leptopilina; species Leptopilina heterotoma. The sequence continues at coordinate 241,597 of NW_025111180.1, read as the reverse complement.
TTTTGATAATTTTCCATAATTTTAGATTTTTTACCAAAGAGTCGACACTATTAAATAAGTAAAGTATTTTCCAAGAGCACAAAAATAATGAAGCTAAATTTTTGATAATTTTCGATTTTTTACCAAAGGGTCGAGACTATTTAATATTTAGGGTAAAGTGCGGATAGATGCCCCCCCAATTCGAAAATTACATCTAAATTCAACAAATATTAATATTTTTAATTGACTATTTGATTTTTACACACTATTACTATTTATCATTAACATATGTAAGGACCAAATACCTACAATAAATAATAAATTAATCAGAACGAAAATTCAAAAGGTCTGTATTTGGCCATATATCCCACCTGGGTGGGTAAGACGCCCCCCGCGGTAAGTTATTATCATTTATTACAACTATATTATTATAAAAAATGGAAAACGTCGATCTAATATGTTTCTCTGATTAAATTGAAACAATTAAATAATTGAAAATATTTTCTTACATGTTAAATATCCTCGATTTTTGTAATGAGGAATTTTGTCCAGCAGTTTGAAAATTTTTGGACATTTTCAGCAATCTGAAATTTTTACATTATTATAACTAATAACCCCGGGGTGCCAGCGAGCTGGTACTTTACAGTAAAATTGTTATGGCCAATAGGTATAAAAAAAACTAATAATCCATAAATATAGTTTCTTTCATATTGGAGAACTGAGAAAGGGGGCATCTATCCGCACTTTTCCCTAAAGTATTTTCCAAGAGCCCAAAAATAATGAAGCTGAATCCCATAAAAGAGAGGAAAAAATGTTGAATTTTAAAAAATTCGGTTTTTTGAATTTTTGATAAATTTTGATAATTTTAGAATTTTTACCAAAGGGTGGAGACCATTAAATAAGTAAAGTGTTTTTAAAGAGCCCAAAAATATTGAAATTAGATTTAAAATTCTATTGGAATTTCGTAAAAATTTGACCTGGAAATCATGGAAAAGGTATGGAATTTTAAATTCGGATTTCTGTAGGAATCCTGAATAAGAGTAATTGACATTTAATATTTTTGTTCCTCACGTTCATTCCTACTGTACTACGCAAACGGTGCAACCTGATATAGTCGGCCATGACTATAGTCATGGCCGTATAGTCTCCACCCTTTGGTAAAAATTCTAAAATTATCAAAATTTATCATAAATTCGAAAAACCGATTTTTTTAAAATTCAACAGTATTTCTTCTCTTTGATAATATTTAGCTTCATTATTTTTTAGCTCTTGGAAAACACTTTACTTATTAAATAGTCTCGAATCTTTGGTAAAAAATCTAAAATTATCAAAAATTCAAAAATCCGAATTTCTTAAAATTCAACATTTTTTCCTCTCTTTTATGGAATTTAGCTTCATTATTTTTGGGCTCTTGGAAAATACTTTACTTATTTAATAGTCTCGACTCTTTGGTAAAAAATGTAGGGGAGAGTCTCCAGTTGTGAGACGGGTTTTATTTTTGACCCGTAAATTTTAAACGGGTAAACAAAATTGTAAATAAAATACACCGTTCGAAAGGTAACAGAAATACGCAACTTTTATTAAAAGAAAGTATAGTGTTTCGTTGAAGTCAAAAAAATTTACGATACATTTTCCGAGCACATCGCTTTTTTCAAAAAAAAAATGTCTCCAGTTGTGAGACACTCATTAAAAATTGCTAAAATTTAATAAGTTTGACATAAAACGTTATGTTTAGTAGAAATAATTAAATATATTAATAATAAATATTATTATATACTAAATAATAATATTTATTCGCCAAAATATGACTATCAAATAAACACAATTTAATAGCTTCAACAAGAGCATTAAAATTGATTTCTTCTGAATCAATTGACTTTTTTCCACTTGACATGCCCAAAAATACTAGAAAAAAAATCAAAACAACATTTAAATAGTATGCCTGCAAAGTCGTATTTTTTATGCTGCCGAGATGGGTGACACCGTCTCACAACTGGTGATATGCTGTGTCTCACACTCAGAAATTGGCGCTATTTTGAAAAAGGAAAATTAAATTATTTTCAACCGCAGATTGGAACAATGCAATATTGCATCACAAAATATAAGGAAAACCCTAAAAGAAAATGCATTACATTTACCTTTTCCAATTAATTAACTTGGAAAAAAAGAACTTTGCATTTATTGAAAAAACGCTTTTTAGTCGATTATCACCCTCAGTGTTAGTATTTAACAAAAACAGTTTATATATCCGCTTCGGTGTACACGAAAAAGTTGGCTCTTATAAAAAGAAATGTTTTTATATAAACCAATCGGCTTTTTAATATTGCATGTTAAAAAAAATTGACTGTCTCACAACTGGAGGTGTCTCACAACTGGAGACTCTCCCCTAAAATTATCAAAAATTATCAAATTTCAAAAATCCGAATTTCTAAAAAATTCAACATTTTTTCTCCTCTTTTATGGCATTAGGTTCATTATTTTTGGGCTCTTGGAAAATACTTTACTTATTTAATAGTCTCGAATCTTTGGTAAAAAATCTAAAATTATCGAAAATTATCAAAAATTCAAAAATAAACATAAAACATGAAAATATAATAGCTTTTTTGTCGATATTTTACATTCGAAAGTTTTATTTACATAATGAAATGTAATTGTTAATAATACTTAAATGAGATCTTTCATAAGAATTTGTTTTTTAATAACAGGCTCATAATTTTGAGAAGTTAAATTGACACCTTCTTTCTCCTTATTATTTTTTAAAAAACTATCAATAACTTTTTATCAGCCATCTAATTTTTAAAAATGAAACGTAAACATTTTTTAGTAATTTACTAATAACAACTATCAAAATGGAAAAAATGGATTGTTTTTAGTCATATAAATTTTTTTAATTTTAGAATCCACATAGCCATAATTTTGTACAATAATAAATTATGAGCAATTTAATTCCAATAAAAAAAATTATAATTATTTTTCTAGATAGATCTTAAATCTTTATAAATGATATTTTTATTATTGAACAACCGACTTAAAACACTGTATTATTGAAAATACAATTAATATTTTTAAATTTGACATAAAGTTTGTAAACATAATATAATAAATAATCACGTTAAACAAATATTATTTTGGATTTTTAATCAAACAATTTATATAACCAAAAGAATTAAGTTTTCATTCTTAATTGATTTTTTCTATACTTGATGGAACTTTTATAAAGTCAAAAAAGGTATTACTATTAAATTATATAGTGAAAAATTTAGTTTTTAATTTTTTTAAGAAGCTTAAAGAATAATAAAATTAGATACGAAAAATTCGAAACGTTAAAAAGTTGTAATTTAATAAACATCCACTATTAGTAATTATTATAATATATTATAATCACGCGTCCAATAATAAATTTAATTCACTTGGCGGGTTTTTTGAAATCTACGAAATTCACCAAAAAAACTAAAATTCTTGAATTCTGTAAATTTTTTTTACCTTTTTTTGGAAAAAAGTAGCATTTAGTAGCTTTTTGACAAAATAAGTAGCAAAAAGTAGGCTTGACCAAAAAAAGTGGAAAAGTGTGTCACTTCGAAGCCTAGCTTCATTATTTTTGGGCTCTTGGAAAAAACTTTACTTATTTAATAGTCTCGACTCTTTGGTAAAAAATCTAAAATTATCGAAAATTATCAAAAATTCAAAAATCCGAATTTCTTAAAATTCAACATTTTTTCCTCTCTTTTATGGCATTTAGCTTCATTATTTTTGCGCTTTTGGAAAATACTTTACTTATTAAATAGTCTCGACTCTTTGGTAAAAAATCTAAAATTATATAAAATTATCAAAAATCCGAAAAACCAAATTTCTTAAAATTCAACATTTTTTCTTCTCTTTTATGGGATTTAGCTTCATTATTTTTTTGCTTTTGGAAAATACTTTACTTTTTTAATAGACTCGACTCTTTGGTAAAAAATCTAAAATTATCAAAAAACCAAATTTCTTAAAATTCAACATTTTTTCCTCTCTTTTATGGGATTTAGCTTCATTATTTTTGGGCTCTTGGAAAATACTTTACTTATTTAATATTCTCGACTCTTTGGTAAAAAATCTAAAATTATATAAAATTATCAAAAATCCGAAAAATCGAATTTCTTAAAATTCAATATTTTTTCTTCTCTTTTATGCCATTTAGCTTTGTTATTATTTGAATTTCTATTCAAGAGAAAAAATAGAAAACAGAAAAAATTTAGAAACTTTTAAAAGTTCCAGGCCTTTTCCATTATTTTCCTGATTTCCAGAAGCCTTTTAAAAATTCCATACCATTTCCATGATTTCCAGATTCTGTAGGAACCCTGTTATTGTTTACTATTATATTTATTATTTTTTATTTATTTATTATTGTTATTATATCTATTATTATTTATTATTATACTTACTTTTTAAAAATATTATTATGGAAAATTATTAAAACAATAAAAGGAAAATTTTTTATGAAAAAATTATTAAACAAATAAAATTTCTAAACAAAAAAGAGTAAATAATAAAAAATTATGAAATGTATAATTTTTTTTAGAAATAAACTATAGTTGATAAATAATAAAAAAAAATTATCCATTAAAATTTATTTTTTCTGAATGTGTCAATATTATTCCCAGTGTATTAATTTTCAAATTGTCTATAAAAAAAGTTAATCTTGGTATTTGAAATAATTTTGTTTAAAAAAATTTGTATAACTAATATAATTTAAAAAATTATACATTTCATAATTTTTTATTATTTACTTTTTTGTTTAGTAATTTTATTTGTTTAATAATTTTTTCATAAAAAATTTCCCTTTATTGTTTTAATAATTTTCCATAATAATATTTTTAAAAAGTAAGTATAATAATAAATAATAATAGATATAATAACAATAATAAATAAATAAACAAATAATAAATATAATAGTAAACAATAAGAGTAATTGACATTTAATATTTTTGTTCCTCACGTTCATTCCTACTGTACCACGCAAACGGAGCAACCTGTTATGGTCGGCCATGTCCAACTTCTCATATAGAGCTATCAGTTTGATATGTTTCGTAAAACGCGGATTGATATTTACGCCCATAGAAACATCTAATCGTCATAAGAAAATTTGTTTTATATTCTCTATTAAATATTATTTTTCCCTAAATCGCCCTTTTTTTCATTTTCTGTCTGAATTTTTAAAAATTAATTATCAAAGTAAAAAATTACACCAAAAGAGGGGAAGTTTTCGACTTTGATAATTAATTTTGAAAAATTCAGACAGAAAATGAAAAAAAGGGCGATTTAAGGAAAAATAATATTTAATAGAGAATATAATTCAAACTTACTTATGACGATTAGATGTTTCTAGGAGCGTAAATATGAATCCGCGTTTTACAAAACAAAGCAACAGCTCGATGTAGGCCTTTGCCGACCATAACAGGTTGCACCATTTTTGTGTTGAAAGTATTTACGCTATGGTAATGTAGGGACGTAGATGATCAACAAAAATAATAAGTCATTACTTTTATTATTTAATATTATATAAATAATTATATTTATTTGTTTATTTATCTATTATTATTTATTATTATTCTTACTTTTTAGAAATATTATAATGGAAAAGTATAAAACAAAGTAATGTAAATTTTTTATGAAAATATTATTAAACATAATTTTTGTCATAAAATTGGATCTTTTTTATGAACTAGCTCCTCCGACGGCCGCAAGCGGCCGTCTACGGTGCTAGTTTTTATATGTCCATTATCCAAGTCCATTATTTTATTAATAATAATATTCAAATATTTTCAGTTAATAATTTGCTTATTTATATTTGAAATGTTGACGTTTTTTTTGACAATGCAAAATAAGATTTATTATGAGTACTTTCTATTAACAAAAATAAAATTTATATATTCGCGCTCTTTTTAAATAACATACGACTGCAGCGCCACCTTCACATGTACAAACAATTTTAAAAACACCCTTCTATTAAGATTTTACATTCTCATTGCCCATTCTTTACTTCGATACTTTTCGATACATTCGACCTTTCCACTCCATGTCTTTTTTTTTTATGAAAAAAAGTCCTTTTTCTGAAACACGGAGGTACTCAGAATTTATTTCCAATTATGAAAACCATTTTTGTCTTGAGAAAACGACGTTGATGTTTGCAATTTTTTTCTAACAATTTTTGAAGTAGATTATTAAATTTTCGTCTTTTTTCAATACATTGCAGCTTTTTTTTTTATTAAAAAAGGGCATTTTTTGACATTTATTTTTCTAAATAATTTCATATCATAATTTTTATTGATGAAAAATAGAAATACAGAAAAATTAAGATTAAATTTTGATCAGAAACTAAATAAGTAAACAAATAATTTTCCATATAGAAAAATTGAATAACAATGTTATTTTTAGAATTTTCAGTTTAAAAACAAAGATTTTTTTCAAAACAATACTTCTATAGGTAATTATGAAAATCATCGATTTCATTTGGAATTCTTTTCATGGATTTAAAAACATATTTTCTACCAAATTACGCGTGTGTTTCGAAATCCACCAATTTTTAAGAAAAATGATAATTGAAAAAGGGTCAAAATATTTTCTGTCCGCTTTTATTTTATGACCGTTGAATTCCTTATAAAAAATTACTTTAAAACTAATTTTGTGGAATATTTAAATTAGATTTTTCATATACTTAAAAATATCAATAATAAAAATAACCATTAAAAATTTTTAAAATTATACATTTCATAATTTTTTATTATTTACTTTTTTTTTGTTTAGAAATTTTATTTGTTTAATAATTTTTTCATAAAAAATTTTCCTTTATTGTTTTAATACTTTTCCATAATAATATTTTAAAAAAGTAAGTAAAATAATAAATAATAATAGATATAATAACAATAATAAATAAATAAACAAATAATAAATGTAATAGTAAACAATGAGAGTATAATTGACATTTAATATTTTTGTTCCTTACGTTCATTTCTACTGTACTACGCAAACGATGCAACCTGATATAGTCGGCCATGGCTAACCTCCCATATTGAGCTGTCAGTTTGCTATGTTTTGGAAAACGCGGATTGATATTCACGCCCATAGAAACATCTAATCGTCATAAGAAAACTTGTTGAATATTCTCTATTAAATATTATTTTTCCCTAAATCGCCCTTTTTTTCATTTTCAATCTGGATTTTTTTTAATTAATTATCAAAGTCAAAAAATTTCACCAAGAGGGACGAAAAGAGGGGAAAAGAGTGGAAGTTGAGGAGAAATCGCTCGCTACGCCTATGCGTACTTTTAAATATTTCCCACCGTGCAGCGTCCTTAAGCGAGATATTTAAAAAAATAGACTCTATCCCATACACTTTCTATACAATGTTGGTGCACCAGTTAGCATCCATCTTGAATTTTCCCCCACCCAACTTGAATAGCCTTATCAACTCTCAAAGCAACCTAACCTAATCCAACCTAACCTTCCAATTTCCATAACAGGAATTAGTTTTTGTGTTCAATTTTGGTTTCTAAAAAAATAGAATTAATAAACAAAGAAATTCGGATGACAACAAAATTTACCCCAATTTTGAAAATATTCGCACCCGTTTCTCACTCTAACACCTGAATGATAATGTGGAAATTCGTGACACGGGGAATTCGTGAAACATTAGAACGTCGCGCAAATCGTCGAACAAATATTTATTCACAAAATTCACAAGAAAGTTCCGTCAAGTGTGAAATTAATACAAATTTAGTTTCTAATCAAAAAGTATTAACACCAACATTTTCCACATTTAATAATGGATTTTGTGATTCAACCAAATCAACTGGAGCAAAGGGTAAAAAAGAAGATTCCAAATGGGATGCAAAGCACAATTGGACCGAAGCTGTCGGTTGGGTAAATTATTTTCACACAACAATATGTTTAGAATTTATAACTTGTTTTGTTCACCAATTTCTATAAAAAATTCCCGAATTTGACAATTTTTTTTGTTAATAAATTACTGACGAACTAAAAATTACATAGGTATAAAAAAGCATTGCGAAATATTTCGTAATACCAATATAGTTAATAAGAATCTAATTATATATTTGAAGAATACTGAAAGGAATTCAAATATTATATAATAATTACGTAAAAATAAAAATTTAAGCACTATTTTAATGTGGGAAAATAATTTTCATCTTTTCTACAGACTGGAGTCCTGGCGGTAGGTTGGGTCGTCTGTCAATCTTTGTGTTTGCGAAGGAGATTCTTTGAAAAGGATCAAAGTCACGAGATAACGGCAAATTGTCAGAAGAGAGTTTTGCATTTACCGGAAGTGCATCTCAAGCGCTTGCTGGCTCAAGTGTTATGTTTGAAACCACAATTTATTTTTCCCGTCGTTCACGCTGTTTCGGATGATGTCAAAAAAGTTGACGTCGCCACAGAAACAGAATGGACCCCATCGAAACCTCATGGACCGCTCACTGCTGAAGAGGTGAGCATGTTAATGTGCAGACACTTGCTTGCATATTAATTTCACATTTCACTCTTCCCTTTTTTTAATTATAATTTTAAAAAAAGAATTGTAAATAATAATAATGTTATCACCAAAAAAAAATTATTTTTTCTTTTCCTTTTACTCTATTTAAAACTTACAAATTTACGAATTCACGAATTCACAAGTAACAGAAATCAATTTTCTACATTTATATTTCGGAAATATTTATAATTAGAAAGATAATTCATATTTATATTTAAATTAAACGAAACCTTTTGTAATTTAAGTATTTTTTTAAAAAAGTGCTAAAATTATATTGCTTCAAAAATAGGCTTTAAAAGAAGCGGAAGGTAAATTTGCTCACGCTCACAAACTCGCTTTGGGAGAATATGAATTACGTTTAGGAATAACAGCCCTAAATGATAAGCGTTACGAAGATGCCTTGAATAATTTTTCAACTGGAGCGAAATTATTTTCGCCAGCGAGCACCTTTAATTTGGCTTTGTGTCACGAATTAGGATTCGGCACAAAAGTCGACGACATTAAGGTAAGAAAAAGGATCTCTAGAAAAATTGAGGGCCTGGAACGGATAACCAGTCAGACAATATTGAGCGCCTCTAGGCCTCTCACTGATGTCTGACTGGTATAGTCCCTTTCAACCATGCGTTGCAGGCAGTTATCCGTTCCAGGCCCTCAATTAAACAAAATTCTACAGAATAATTATAATAATTAATAATAATTATTATATTAATTATTTTGCAAATTAAAAAATGTTATTTTTTCAAATATAGACATCAATTTTTGATTTTCAAATTCAACATTTAAAAAATTCAGTACACAATTAAATATTCTTGTTTATTATTATTTTCAAAATTTTTTCTCAAGAATTCAATTATTCTCATAAATAATTAACAATCTTTGGAAGAATTCAATTATTTTTAAAAATAGTAAAATTCTTCTCAGGAATTCAATAATTTTCAAAACAATTTCAATAATGTTTCACGAAAGGATTCAATTATTTAAAAGAAAATTTTTTCAATGAATTCAATTATTTCCTAAAATTTTGATAAAATTCTTTGTAAGAATTCAATTATTTTTAAAAATTGTAAAATTCTTCTCAGGAATTCAATTATTTTACATACAAATTTAAAAATAATTTTTAAATATTGTAATAAAATTTTTCTTAAACATTCAATTATTCTGAAAAGTGTTGATAAAATTCTTTGTGAATTTAAATTATTTGCAAAATTTTCAATTAAAAATTATTAAAAGAAACTAATTTTTTTCCAGAAATGTAAAGAAATCATTCATTACAAAAATGAATGATTAAAAGACTCCACTATTTTCAAAAAATTCAAATAAATTCTTTTCAAATATTTTCAAAAATTTTAAAAAAATTCTTTGAAAGAATTGAATTATTTTTAAATTTTTTGATAAGTATTTCACAAGAATTCAATTATTTTCAATACATTATTTTTAAAATTGAAAACGTTTAAAAAGAAAAATAATTAAAAAAACAGATTACCGGAATGTAACGATTATTAATACAGAAGATAATAATTAATAATAATTATTAAATTAGTAATTAATATAATAATTCATAATTCTACAGAATGAAACGAAATTTACAAAATAATTCTTTCCAGAACTGTAACTATGAACATGAAATAAAATAATTTTTAATTTTTAGGCAGCGAGATATTACAATAAAGCTGCAGAAATGGGACACGCGGGAGCAATGTATAATCTCGCAATTTTCCACGCACAGGGAAGAGGTAATTTTTCCGTTGACATTGATAAAGCGCGAACATTATTTAAGCGTGCGGCTGATTTAGGTCAGGAGAAAGCCAAAGAAGCACTCAAGATTGATGAACAATATAATATTGAATTAACAGCGAGAAAAAATGAGTCAATACTCATTAAACAGAAATCTTCTATGAAGAATATCCTTAAGAATACTATTATTAGTCACATGGCGAAATACGAAGACGTATTTATTTCAAAAAATAAAAAAACCGATTCCTATTTTACCAATGAAGAGACAATAAGTGAAAATTCGACAGAGGCATTTTTAAATATCCTCGGAATTAATGAAACACCATTGCAACCAATTGTCAATTCTTGTTAATTTTGTTTTCTTTTCTTTTTTAAATTATATGCATATGTCGTAGGCGAATAGAAAAATCCGTCGTTTAGCTTAATTCCTAGGCTTTAAGCTAAACGCGGGCAAATAGGAAAATGTTCAAGCAAATGACAATTATTCTTTTAATCGTCTGAATTCTTTAGGCATTTAGCTTGATGCCTAGGCGTTAAGCTAAACGCCCAAAGAGCGTTTGATGAATAATAAACATTGAAATGGAATTTCAATTAATAATATATTGCAGGTATTTTGAGTTAAAAAGCGTTTCTAAATTTTTGTTTATGAATCTTTGTTTTTAAATATTCTTAGTTGAATTTTTTCCAAAATTGTTAGAAGCTTTAAATTAAAAATAATTTGCAGCTTGCGATGCCACCAAAGCTTAACTTGCTGCAATAAATAAAATGTAATTTTTTTCCTTTGCAATTGACTTGAATTAATTACAATAAATTATTGCAATTTTGTGAAAAATATTTTTGTCTATAATTTGAATTTTTTTCTATTAGCCTGGCACTCTTTGGGCGTTTAGCTTAACGCCTAGGCATCAAGCTAAATGACTATAAAGAATTCAGGCGATTAAAAGAGTAATTGTCATTTACTTGATCATTTTCCTATTTGCCCGCGTTTAGCTTAAAGCCTAGGAATTAAGCTAAACGACGGATTTTTCTTTTCGCCTACGACATATATTTTAGTAGGCAGGATACTGCATGCGTCTAAAGTTGCCATATTTAAAGTATGCGTAATAATAACGGGGCGCATGATTATTCCCCAAATGTCATTTTTCCGAAATGTCATTTTACCGAACTGCACTTTTGCGAATAGTCATTTTTGCGAAAAGCCAATTTTGCGAAATGCCACTTTTGCGAATTGTCATTTTTTCGAAAAGCTATTTTTGCGAATTGTCATTTTTGCGAATCGCCATTTTTACGAATTGTCAATTTTCCGAAAAGTTATTTTTGCGAATCGCCATTTTTACGAATTGTAATTTTTTCGAAAAGTCATTTTTGCGAATTGTCATTTTTGAGAAATGTCATTTTTGCGAATTGTCACTTTTGCGAATCACCATTTTTACGAATTTCCATTTTTGCGAAAAATCATATTTTCGAATTGACATATTTGCGAATTGTCATTTTTGAGAAATGTCATTTTTGCGAATTGTCACTTTTGCGAATCGCCATTTTTACGAATTGCCATTTTTACGAATTGTCATTTTTGCGAAAAGTCATTTTTGCGAAAAGTTATTTTTACGAATTGTCATTTTTGCGAATCGCCATTTTTACGAATTGTCAATTTTCCGAAAAGTAATTTTTGCGAACCGACATATTTACGAATTGTCAAATTTCCGAAACGTCATTTTTGCGAATTGTCATTTTTGCGAAAAATACAATAGAAAACTTGTAGGTCTATAAATTCACTATTGTATTTTTCGCAAAAATGACAATTCGCAAAAATGACTTTTCGGAAAATTGACAATTCGTAAAAATGGCGATTCGCAAAACTGACTTTTCGGAAAATTGACAATTCGTAAAAATGTCGATTTGCAAAAATGACAATTCGCAAAAAAAGCTTTTCGCAAAAATGACAATTCGCAAAAATGACAATTCGTAAAAATGACTTTTCGCAAAAATGACTATTCGCAAAAATGACAATTCGTAAAAATGGCAATTCGCAAAAGTGACAATTCGCAAAAATGTCATTTCTTTAAAATGACCATTCGCAAAAATGTCAATTCGTAAAAATGACTTTTCGCAAAAATGGCTTTTCGCAGAAATGACATTTCACAAAAATGTCTTTTCGTAAAAATGACAATTCGCAAAAATGAGTTTTCGAAAAATTGACAAATCGTAAAAATGACGATTCGCAAAAATAACTTTTCGGAAAATTGACTATTCGTAAAAATGGCGATTCGCAAAAATGACAATTCGCAAAAATGACAATTCGCAAAAGTGACATTTCGCAAAATTGGCTTCTCGCAAAAATGACTATTCGCAAAAGTGCAGTTCGGTAAAATGACATTTCGGAAAAATGACATTTGGGGAATAATCATGCGTCCCAATAATAACAACAAAGTGACTAATTACAGTAGATAAATGACACGATTATAAAAAAATAGTCTTTTGAAATTATAATAATTGTAAAAGACTGAAAAAATCACGATTGTAATTCAATAGTCATCGACAGAAAAAACTCGTAGCTCGTACTCGTTTCTGACTGAAGTACTTAAAATCAAAGTAATTACTGCTTTTCAAGATCTCGATTAATTCTTATATTTATTATAATAATTACAATAATTCTAATATTATAATAATTATAACAATTTAAGTATTATAATCATTATAATAAACTCTATAATTCATCACTTGAATTAAAATAAGTGACATGTAAATTTTAATAACTCGATATTATTTGTTTGTAACTTTTATATTTCTTTAAAATTGTAAATTACAATTAGCCTCTTACATTTTTTTTCTTTGTTTAAAATATATGTACAACAATGTATATTTCAATTTGAAAAGCAGTATAGGACTCTAAGGACTAAGATTGTCTTCAAGAATTTAAAAAATTTATAAACTTATTTTTAGATAATATTCGAGACTTTCGTTTTTAGAAGTATAAATTGTATTTTTAAATTCTAAAATTTTTTATACAAAATTTTTATATTATAAAAATAGCTCTGTTTATCGAAATCTTATTCAAAAATGTTACCTGTGATTTAAATTTCGTTTGTTAATCTTTAATCCGATTCTGTAAAATATCCGTGAATACAATAATAAAGATATCGTAATTTTTTTAATTAAAACAAATGTTTCCTTATTGATAAGTTCTTTTTTAAATAATTTGCATTACTATTATTTAAAAAATACAAGCAAGAGGAACATTTCTTTTTGAAGAATACTTCCTCTATTAGGAAGCAAAATAGTTTTGTTTCGAAAATACTTGCTTTTTTTGGAAGCAAAACTTTTTTGCTTAAAAAATACTTGCACTGTTAGGGAACAAATCTGTTTTGTTTAAAAAATCAAGTACTTTTGAAACAAAAAAGTTTTGCTTCCTAATGGTACAAGTATTTTTTAGGAAAAAACAAAATACTTGCTCGATGATGAAGCAAAGGAACAATATTTTCATTTAAAAAACACTTCCTCCGTGAGAAAGGAAAATCGAAAAATATTTTTTTAGATAGATAGTATAAAAATATTTTGGTAAAGGCAATTTTTGTTTGTACTCTTCTGTTACCAATGAGCGTTTCTTTTGTGCACTGTTTGTTTAATAAAATCGGAATGATTTGCGTAGAGGATCATTTTTCTGTCGACGTCCATCCATCGCACATTGCCGGCATCGTCACCGGCTTTTAAATTTATTTCACCAACTGTACTGCCGTCTTCGTCGTGAAAATTCAAAGCCATTGTCTCCATCCAAGCATTGTCGGTATTTCGTGGATCATCCACGTAGCCCTGATAAATTTTATCATCACGATCAAAGAATTTTTTCAAAGCACTCTCCAATTCCTCCCGTTCCTCTGGTGTCTTATCGAGAGCATCGAGTGCTTCCTCCATAAATTCACGCTTTAAAGTTTGCGATATTTTTTCACCCTGATCAACCATTCCTCCAGGAATTGCCCATTCTTTCGAATCCTTTCTCTCTATAGCGACAAATTGGAGAATTGGTTTCTCCGATTTTCTGTCAATTTCCAAAGCGCCCGTGCCATTTCGCTTCCAACGGGTGACAATTGGATCGGCCGCATGATTCGGTCCCCAACGACCCAAAAGTCCTCGACCAATTATACCAGTTCTTCCAATTGGATTCTGAGGTACTCCGTCCACTGTTATTTCGTAATCTTTCACGTAACTCTTTCGATTCACTTTGCCTGTTGAAGAAATATTTTATTTTAGTTTTACTTGATTTTATTATTCTCGAAAGATAAGCAATAAGAAAGACGTAAAGTGACGTAAACAGAGCATAAGAAAAAACATGAACTTTGTCACTTACCGTCTTGCAAATTCCATTTTGGTTCGAACGAAGAATCATTTGTATCCGGATCTGCCCAAGGTTTTCCTATCAATACTGGTGAATTATATTCCACTGGTTGATATTCTTCAAATTCCACACTCCAGGGCACTTTATCCTCGGGAATTTCAAATCTAAGAATATTACTCGAAGGATAAAGTCCCTTTATACACTTATGATGAATCATTTTTGTCACTCCACTTAGCATAGAAAAAGTGCAAAAAGTGTCACAATTCTTTACTGATTTTATCGCCTTTTTAAGTGGATCACAATAATTTTCCGAAACACAACAATGGCAGGAATGTAAAATAATTACGAATGTAAACAAAACGTAAATATCTTGCTTGATATCAAACTTTGTTGTTAACATTAGAATTTCATTTCTTATTGGCCAATGGAACAAAAATATCTCTCAACCTTTAGTGACTTTTTTGTAAACTCATTAGGCAATCAAGAATAGTCAATTAGCTTGACTGCAAACAATATTTTATGGGTTGGGTCAGTTTAATTTAGCCTTGACAACCGCTAGCAACAAAAACACTTGTCGATTCTTTTGAGTAAGGTTATGTTGATAAATTTCATAAATTTCCTTCCAATTGGAAACGATTCACAGGAGAATATTGTAAATATTCTGCCTATGAGAGAACGTGATTTCTGACGTTTAACACTACAAAAACTAATATATATACGTTTGTGATAATTCAGTTTGTGTTTTTTGTATTTATGTAAACATTGCACGTGATATACAAACAGTATTGCCAACCTTATCAATATTAAATACGGATTAAGTACACGTGCGGGAATGATATATGTCACTTGGGGCCCTGAACGATGAAATTTTACTCTTTCTCCTATTTCTAAAATTACTCTCTTTAATATGAAACGATTTCCACAAATCATGTTATTTAAAAAAATGTTTAATAATAATTTTATATTAAAATTTCCGACAAATTTTAGCATTCTTCTTAGCTTTTAGCTTTTACCTCGTCTACATTTGCTACACTTAGGGACGTTCCTGTTTATGTATCAAAAATTGACCAATCTCTTTCAAGCAATACAGTTCAGAGTTTATATTTCTACGTTTGTAAGCTTGTAAAATTTATTTTTAATTAAAGAATTAAGAAAAATTAAGAAAAACCAAAGTCACCTTTGTATCCAAACGACAAAAAGAGTTTTCAGAGAAAATCGAATTAATTTGTTCAAATTTTGTTTCGGACTGTCCGATTAATTATGTTATAATAATAGTTAATATAATAATAGAGAAAAGGTTAAATAAGAAACCACTCACCGAACGATGACTCCATCAGATTGACAGCTGGACCACTCAAGAAGATCATTCACTTCTTCCTGCCATTTAGGATCAATTGCTAGTTGATTCCAATAATTGTTTTCTTTCCATTTCTTCTAATTAAAAGAAAAACTCGATAAACGTACTACACTACCGTCCGTGAGTATCAGAACGCCCCTTTTTTCATGAGTGGAAAAATGCTTAAAACGTAGAAAATAATAAGACTGACAAAAATTTGTCGTATTTTTTTCTGAAAGCTAATGAAATTATAAAAAGACTGACACCTGATCGAAGAATTTTCGTTGACTATTCTGTCAGAAACAGAAAAAATACTGGATTTTGCATGCTTTTCGTAATTTTTTAATTTCTCGAAAACTAATTAACTTTTTTTAGCGTTCTTGGTCTTGTTTCAATCTCTATTTAATGTAGAATCTAAATTATTAACTGGTATTGTGAATAGAGATTAAAACAAGACCAAGAACGCTAAAAAAAGTTAATTAGTTTTCGAGAAATCAAAAAATTACGAAAAGCATGCAAAATCCAGTATTTTTTCTGTTTCTGACAGAATAGTCAACGAAAATTCTTCGATCAGGTGTCAGTCTCTTTATAATTTCATTAGCTTTCAGGAAAAAAATACGACAAATTTTTGTCATTCTTATTTTCTACGTTTTAAGCATTTTTCCACTCATGAAAAAAGGGGCGTCCTGATACTCACGGACGTATATTTCATTATATTTATATACACGAAGTGTATTTCCGCTCACGTTTTGAAGAAAATTTCACTACAAAAAATTTACACTTATTAATTACTAGCTTTCGTGCTCAAAATCTGGTGTCGCCTGCCTAATAGTATTTTTTAAAAATAATAAACATTTATTTAAACATTGTCTTTAATATAGGTTTGTGAACCTCTTAATTAAAATTTTAATTTTTCCGTCATGAAATATTTCGGAAGCCAACTTCCGAAAGTTTTTAGAAATGAAAGCAAAATCAACAGAAAAATATTTATTGTCTTCAGACAAAGATAATGATTTGTTCAACACATTTTTTTAGTAATTCTTAAATCCCACCTTTTGGGATACTTTTTAAGATCAAAATTTTAACAATTCGAAGAAATATGTCAAACGTTAAAACAATTACTGTATTAAAAATTTTCTTATACTGTCCAAAAGATACCTAATTATTAGATCGAAATAAAAACTTTTTAAATAAGATATTATTTTTCAAATATGTAATTATAATTACTTAAACCATATAACTTTTTTTCAGTGTAGCTATAGTAAAGTAAAAGTTATTAATGTGAACGAACATTATGCCATATTTTCAAAATTTTGAAAATTCAAAATTAATGTTTTGAAATAATTATTGTCCTCAATTTTACTCAAATTTGATACAGGGTTAATTTTAGTGTTTTTTATTAAAATTTAGTCATCAGAATAGAATTTGAGTTATTCATTTTTTGATCATTAATTAATATAATATAATAGCAATTTTGAATTCTGTGCAATATACTGACAAAAGTCTCATTATATTAATTATATGGATATTGTTAATATTCTGACCTAATAGAATTCTTTTAGGAAAGTAAACTTATGATTTTAACAACAAATTTTTATTGTTGACCTAAGAAATACAACCTTATAAAAATTCATTACAAAAAATTTCAATTTTTAAACTTTTAATTCTTTAATCTTTCAATATTTAAATCTAACATTTTTTATTTGATATTCAAAATTTTACTATTCTGACGACTGAATCTTAATAAGAAACATTAAAATTAACTCTGTACCAATTTTCGAATTTTTGAAAAAATGGCATAACTTCCGTCCATATTAATATTTTTTAATCTACTATGGCTAGGATTTTAAGTTAGGCTAATGCCTAAAAGACTGCCAAGTTTCACTTGAAACGATCAAACCATTTTTCCGTGATGCGCGGTCGAAAATTTGCGGACATACATACATACATACACACACACATATACACACATAATTTTCTTAATAGTATTTTCGGATTTCTTAGAGTGTAAAAAGAAGGAATATAATAGAAATTTTAAATTCTATGCAATGTACAGACAAAAGTCTGATGATTTTATTAATAAGGATTGTTTCAAAATTGAAAAAAAATTATTATTAAGTTAAATATCTTGAATTTTAATGCCACAGAAATTTAATTAATAAGTTTAATATTCATAAATAAAAAATATAAATTGTTGAAATTGTTTGTTAGGGGAGAATGGGGTAACCCCGAACACTAAAGCTTTTTGGTTTTCAAGTTTTTTAAAAATAGTAAATAAAAAAACTGAGTCAATATTTCAAAAATAAAAGTTAATTTGTATTAAGTATAATTTATAATTTATTTCAATAGTAAAAATACATTATTATATTACACTGAAAAAAAAAAGTATTGAACCAAGAAAATTTTTCTTGGTTGAAGCAAATCGTGGGATTGAATACGGCCAAGACTATTAAAGTATTGATTCAAGAAAACGATTTTCTTGACATAGGATATTTGGGAGAAGAACATATATTCTTGATCCAAGAAAATATGGAATTCGACCAAGAAGTTAGTCTTCTTATACGAAGTATGAAATGTATTAAATGAATAAAATATTTTCTTGTTCTAAGAATATATATATAGTTAATTGAATTATTTTATTTGATTCATTCAATTTTTTGTAACGTTCGTTCAAGTAATTCAAGATTTAAATGAAGAAAACATTTATTTTGTGAGAAGAACAGATATTCTTGATCCAAGAAAATATGGAATTCGACCAAGAAGTTAATCGACTTGTACGAAATATAAAATGTATTAAATGAATAAAATATTTTCTTGTTCTAAGAATATATATAGATAATTGAATTATTTTATTTGATTCATTCAATTTTTTGTAACATTCGTTCAAGTAATTCAAGATTTAAATGAAGAAAACATTTATTTTGTGAGAAGAACAGATATTCTTGATCCAAGAAAATATGGAATTCGACCAAGAAGTTAATCGACTTGTACGAAATATAAAATGTATTAAATGAATAAAATATTTTTTTGTTCTAAGAATATATATAGATAATTGAATTATTTTATTTGATTCATTCAATTTTTTGTAACATTCGTTCAAGTAATTCAAGATTTAAATGAAGAAAACATTTATTTTGTGAGAGAACGCAGATATTCTTGATTCAAGAAAATATGGAATTCGATCAAGAAGTTAAGTAGCATGTAAGAAATGCAGAATATATTAATTCAAAATCATTTGTAAGGCTATGAGTCATGACCAATACAAAATATTCTGTATTAGAAGTATGGATGGTGAGTGGGGAATATTTCGATGATTAATAAATTCGACGTTGTACGACTAGCATTCTCTTAATGACTGTATAAATATCAAGACGTGTCCCGTAATGAATGTAATTCGGTGACTAAATTAATTTTTGAAAGAAAGTTTTTATAAAACAAAGTTTTGTGTATCGTATGATAAGTGTCGACCCGTGAATTATAAGGTAACAAAATGCATTATATTAATTTGTGTTTATATATGTATTAATTGAATTGTATTGTAAATTTTTTTCGAAATATCTGTTCATACAGCGGGTCGTTAATTTTACTCTAAATCATTGTATCTGCTGTTTTGGAACATATTCGTCTCCAGGAAATATCGCTTCAATTATTGATGTCACAACTTCTGTGTAAGGAAAAACATCATTATAACCAGTCCCCAGGGCAGCGAGAACAAAACCGATAAATGGAAATTCTTCGTGCCTAATCCCCTCCAAGGTTATATGTGTATGTAAAGCATATTTTTGCATAATTTTATTGTGAGTATCATAATAAGTTGAAGTGATTTTTTGGCGATATGCGGAAATAATTTTTTTTTATGATATATATATATGAATTTGGTGCTTAGAATCCACATCAATATACATATATACATATATGGATAATTGAAGGTTATTACGTCAACTAACAAAAAGAAAAATATATAATTGTGAGAGGATATGAGACAATTTAATTTTTTTATTTTTTGATCGATTGCATTTTGTTTTATTAATTTTAGATAAAAACAAAATAAAATCACAATATCTTAATGGAATATTGGAAAAGTTATAATTTTTGAGAATCGCTAATTTTAATGTTTTTCTATTATTTACAATTTGTTCACGTGATGAGCTCATCAATATTGTTTATGTTATTTGAATAGAGTGTTTTGTATGAGTGAATGAATATGATTGCTAATTGACTTGAATATAAATTATACTTTTGAAAAATATTGTTGAAAACTTTCTTATTCAAATTATCAGAGAAATAAAATTTTGTAAATTAAATATAATACATTCTTTTTGTTATTTTTTTTTTATTGAGTAACAAGAAAGGAAGCAAATTTGTTACATTTTGGGGGCTCAACCGGGATTTGCCAATCTCAAATTAATTTTAGTATTATCATTTCTTTTTCTTTGTTGTCATAAATTTTTACATATAATCATCAATAGTTTAAAAAAAAAAAAAAAAAAATCTCTGATGATGGAATAATGAAATATTGAGTGATATGGGTTTAGAACGTTCACCAAAAAATAAAGAAAAAGAGTTAATAAATTTGAGTGGTGAGGGTATTACCACGCGATCTAAATCAGTTCAAAAAAATTTAGTAGAAAAATTAAATAATACAGATAAGATGACAGACACGGAAGTAGGTAATGAAAAGTTTAGAAGATTAGAATTAGAATTATCAGAAATGAGAAAATTAATGTATGAAATGAAAAAAGAACGTGAAGGTTTATTGGTTGAAAATAAACAAATGCGTATTGAAAATGAAACTTTGCGGTCTAATAACGTAAATTCTCAAAATGATAAATCCATTATGTCTGACAAAGAAGAATCTTCTTCAACTTCTGGAATTATTGACAAAAATTTAATAATTGATCAACCAATAAATCATAATAATGGAAATAAAAAAGTAATAGATAATTCGATAAATAGTAATTTTCAAATGAGTCGTGTTCATTCATACGAATCGCATTTTACTCGAATAGATATTAGAATGCCGCGCTTTGAGAATGAAAAGAAACAAAATCCAGTTGAATTTTTGCAAAAGATTGAAAATTATTTTCGGGTAAAAGGTGTTTTTGGATTCACGCGTTTAATTGTTCTTGGGGAATCCCTTGAGGGACGTGCGCGTGGATGGTTTGAAGCTATCTCAGTGGAATCGTTTGACGATTTTAAAGAAATGTTTTTGCAGGAATTTTTTTCCATACCAATTCAAGTGCGTTTGAAAACTCAGTGGTCATCGCGAAAATATACATCTCAAGAAGGGTTATTAGTCGAATATCTTGAAAAACAAACAAAAGATGCTCGATTTATAATACCGCGGTTATCAGAATATGAAATTCATTACACAATTGCCCAACAATTCCCAGATCGTGTGCGCACGGCGTTAATTTCTGTTGACTATCATTCTTTTCAATCTATGCATCACGCTTTATCCCAATTGGATCTGATTTATGCGGATAGACCAAACCATCAATATAGAAATCCTCCTCCTCACGGTCAACAAAATGCACACGTTAGGCAGGTATCGGTGGAAAATCAATCGGTGAATAAAATAAGTAAAGGATCTGCGAATGCCCGAGCGAATAGTGCCTCTCCGGTATCAAATTTTAAATATAATTTTTTACCTGATTTATCACGTCCTCCTCCTCCGTTACCACAAAATGTACAATATCATTTAAACAAGTAAATAGTGTTTCGTGCGGTCCGACGAAGCACTCATCAAATTGTGATTTGATCGAGGACCTACAAAAGGAATTTGAGAATAATGAAGGAAATAATGATAGGGAAAAGCAGATGTTTTTTCATAAAAGTCCTCATGTTATTGCAAAAATATTTAATATTCCGATTCCGATGTTAGTTGACAGTGGGAGCCAAGTGACGTGCATTTCTGAAGTTTTTTATAATCATTTATGTGAAAATGGGAAAATACCGTTATTGCCGGTGAATAATATTATGATTGTTCCGGCCATAGGGCGAAAGCAAACTCCTGTAAAGCATCAGGCATTTCTCGATCTTGAGATTGGAGAAAATCGTTTTGTTTTTCCATTTTTGATTATACCAAGGCTCAGTTCGAATATTATTTTAGGAAATGATTGGTTAATAAAAAATCACGTCATACTAGATTTTGAGAACAATTTAATGAAAATTAACGGTTATTTAGTGCCTAATAATTTAATACGATACGGAGGAAATATGTCAGATCGGATTAATTCATCTTATAAAGATGATATTTTATTTATCCAAGTAGTCAATTTTAGTAATGAATCAATTCGAGACAAGGATATCATAAATCGTGATCAAAATAAATGTAAACAAAATGAAAAGAATGACTTTATAGATTGCAATAAAAATGAAAATATCGAACAAAATTATAATGTTAATAAAACAACTAATGATAAAGAAAATAATAATTCAAAAAATTGTTCGCCAATGCTTGTTGACAAAATAAATTTAGATAAAATTAGCATCCTAACGGAGAATGATTTTATTGGGGATAATAATAGTAATCATAATATTTCTTTAGAGTTTGAAGACAATGATGAGGACTCTGATAGGGAATTGTGTACATTCGAGGAAAATGATCAAATTTTTGAAATAGCGCACGTATATGCCGAAAATGAAGAAGAACGATTTATAAATGATGTCAAGGATATTGTAAATAATATTTCGACTATAGATCAATTACAAAAAGAAAAATTGTTTGCAACGCTATGTAAATTTCGGAAACTATTTTCGGAGAAAGAAGAGCCGGGGGGGAAATATGAACACGTAATTAAATTGAAAGATGAAAACGCAATAGTTAAGAAATCTTATCCGGTTCCTTTTGCGTTGCGTCCTGGGGTGGATAAAAAAATGTTCGAAATGTTAGAAAAGAAAATTATAGAGAGATCAACAGCGAAATTTTGTAGTCCACTTAGAATTGTCGTAAAAAAGGATGGTGAGGTGCGTGTGTGTCTGGACGCACGTTTTATCAATCAAGTCATCGAGGATGATCATGAATCCCCTCCCTTAATTTCTGAGATCATACAACAGTTCTATGGTTCTAAATTTTTTACTATCACCGATCTGGCCAATGGGTATTGGCAAATACCACTGTCAAAAGAGAGCAGGCAATATACTGCTTTTCTCTATAATGGTCAAATGTACCAATTTACTAGGATTCCCTTTGGTTTGAAAACGGCGGGAAGTGGTTTTTTACGATCGCTATCAATGACATTAGGAACCTGTAGTGCAGATGGTATAGCGCGATATATTGATGATTGTTTATACGGATCAAGGGATTTTGATTCTCATTTAAAATTATTAGACGAAAATTTTACAAAATTACAAGATGATAATTTTACTTTAAGGTTAGATAAATCGCAATTTTTTGAAAGGAGTGTAAAATTTCTTGGATTTAATGTTTCGGGTGAAGGAATTGTGCCGGCAGAAGATAAATTGAATGTGATTTTGAATTTTAAAGAACCAAAAAATCGAAAACAATTACAGAGTTTTTTAGGGGTATGTACATACTACAGGCAGTTTATAATTAAATACGCGACTTTTGTAGAACCGTTTCGAAATTTATTAAAAGAAAAGGCTCCTTGGATATGGACAAAAGAGCATAAGGAGGCTTTTAGTGAATTGAAAATAAATTTTACTAGTTGTATTCGGTTAGAACATTTTCATCCCAATAGAAAGTTTCGACTTCAAACGGACGCGTCTCATAGAGGTATCTCGGGGATACTTTTTCAAACGGACGAAAAAGGGTTCCATCATGTAGTGGCAATAGTTAGTCGCGGATTACAGAAGGCCGAATATAATTACTCTGTTTCTGAACTAGAGATGCTGGCTGTTGTTGAATGCATGATAAAGCTTCGTTCATTTTTGATAGGATCGCGTTTTGAAGTCATTACTGACCATAAAGCATTGACCTTTATTAACTCGGCTGAATTTAAGAATGCTCGGTTAATTCGATGGGGTTTAATAATACAACAGTATCAATTTGATATAACATACGTGCCGGGGAAAATGAATATACCTGCCGATTTTTTTAGCCGCAATCCCAATGGTGAGTTTGAAGAATTGGAAACTCGTGACGCAGATATTTTGATTCCTTCCTTAAATAAAATTGTGTCGAAACAACCACAAAACAATACTAAAGAAACAAAAATTTCGGTAAATAAATTAGAAGTAGAATTCGATATAAAAGCATCCATTCATGAATTAGATACAGTGCAAAAAAATGACGAAGTTATAAATAAAATTATACAAAAGCTAAATTCAGGGAAAAAATTGCCGCAATATACAATTTATAGAAATATTTTATTTCGAAAAAATGAGAATCAGAATAACTTTCAGGTAGTAATTCCTAGAGAATGGGGTCGGTCTATTTTTGATAAAGCGCATAATCATTTATGTCATCCAGGCGTTTTTAGAACATTTGCATATGTTAGTCAATTTTATCATTGGGATCACATTCGACAAGATATAAAGAGTTGGGTGTTAGCATGTGATGTTTGTCAAAGGACAAAAACTTATGCTCACTCAATGAATACGGAATATCGCATGGTAAAATCGGAAGAACCAGGAGATTTAGTCTCGGTGGATTTATATGGTCCTTTGCCAATGTCTCGGGGGGGAGTTCAGTATTTGTTTGTTGTGTTAGATGTATTTTCTAAATTGGTTCGTCTATATCCTATAAAAAAGGCTACATCTTATATAGTAACTAAAAAAATATGCGAACAATACGTTTCTAAGGTGGGAAAACCGCGACGAATATTAAGTGACCACGGTACCCAATTCACATCGAAGCGCTGGAAAAAATCATTAGAGGATTTGGGAATACGTGCTATTTTTTCTTCGATACGCCACCCCCAAGGAAATCCGGTCGAGCGCGTAATGCGTGAGCTTGGTCGGATGTTTCGAGCATTGTGTTCCGAGAAACACACATCGTGGGCCACGCATGTCTCGACAATCGAAAATATTTTGAATTTGTGTACGCATTCGACCACGGGGTTTGCGCCGCAGGAATTGCATTTTGGTATACCGGTAAAGGATGACATCCAAAAAATTATAAAATTCCCAGAAGGGCAAACTCTCTCAAGGGATGAAATTTGCTTGCTTGCCTCTGAACGAATGGAAAGGGCTTTTCTCGCGAGAAAAAAGATTCAAGGTGGTACGACCAAAATATCTTTTGCAGAAGACAACTGGGTTTATTTAAAGGTTCCGCGTATTTCGAAGGCAAGTGATTCAGTAACACATAAATTTTTTGATGTATATGAGGGTCCATTTGTGATAAAAAAGGTTTTGGGAAATGGAGCATATGAGTTGCGAGAAATTGATAATAATAATAAAAGCAAGGGAGTGCATCACCACTCAAATTTGAGACCATGCTTGCACGAAAAACAAAATATTGAAACTCAGGCGACAACATAATGATGTGCATTATGACGAAACAATTGTATCAAATTAAAATTTGATGTATGTATTGTGATATATATAAATTTATGTGACTTAATTCATGGAATTGCATTTCCAATAATTCGTCAAGGGGGGTATGTAAGGCTATGAGTCATGACCAATACAAAATATTCTGTATTAGAAGTATGGATGGTGAGTGGGGAATATTTCGATGATTAATAAATTCGACGTTGTACGACTAGCATTCTCTTAATGACTGTATAAATATCAAGACGTGTCCCGTAATGAATGTAATTCGGTGACTAAATTAATTTTTGAAAGAAAGTTTTTATAAAACAAAGTTTTGTGTATCGTATGATAAGTGTCGACCCGTGAATTATAAGGTAACAAAATGCATTATATTAATTTGTGTTTATATATGTATTAATTGAATTGTATTGTAAATTTTTTTCGAAATATCTGTTCATACAGCGGGTCGTTAATTTTACTCTAAATCATTGTATCTGCTGTTTTGGAACATATTCGTCTCCAGGAAATATCGCTTCAATTATTGATGTCACAACTTCTGTGTAAGGAAAAACATCATTATAACCAGTCCCCAGGGCAGCGAGAACAAAACCGATAAATGGAAATTCTTCGTGCCTAATCCCCTCCAAGGTTATATGTGTATGTAAAGCATATTTTTGCATAATTTTATTGTGAGTATCATAATAAGTTGAAGTGATTTTTTGGCGATATGCGGAAATAATTTTTTTTTATGATATATATATATGAATTTGGTGCTTAGAATCCACATCAATATACATATATACATATATGGATAATTGAAGGTTATTACGTCAACTAACAAAAAGAAAAATATATAATTGTGAGAGGATATGAGACAATTTAATTTTTTTATTTTTTGATCGATTGCATTTTGTTTTATTAATTTTAGATAAAAACAAAATAAAATCACAATATCTTAATGGAATATTGGAAAAGTTATAATTTTTGAGAATCGCTAATTTTAATGTTTTTCTATTATTTACAATTTGTTCACGTGATGAGCTCATCAATATTGTTTATGTTATTTGAATAGAGTGTTTTGTATGAGTGAATGAATATGATTGCTAATTGACTTGAATATAAATTATACTTTTGAAAAATATTGTTGAAAACTTTCTTATTCAAATTATCAGAGAAATAAAATTTTGTAAATTAAATATAATACATTCTTTTTGTTATTTTTTTTTATTGAGTAACAAGAAAGGAAGCAAATTTGTTACACATTTATGTATCAAATCAAGAAAGTATGTTCTCTGTCCAAGAAAATATTTTCTTGATTTGAGAAAATTTATAGATTTCAATCAAAAAAATACTTTCTCAATACAAGTAAATTATTTACTTAAATACCCCCCCCCCCTTACCCCCATCCCATCTTTTCTAATACTTAGGTCAAACATTTTTATTATTTAATTAATTAACATTTATATTTTTTATTTAAATAATTGTTATTTTACAAATATATTTACATTTAATTATTACTTAACACAAATACAACAAATATACCTTGAAAGAAAATTTTCCACGGTCGGAGGAATTGAACTCGGGTTGCACGCACCAGAAGCCGTCACGCTACCACTATGCCATCCTACACGGAGAAAAAGGAATAGTTGACACATCCAGATACATGGATATCACAGCCATATTATATTGAAAAATACGGGATATCCATAGTTAAGGTTGCTGCATCCATATTCTATGGCTGGCTGTATATTGTTGGAGTAGCAAAAGATCTATGGTTGGGTGATCCATAGTAATGGAAATGGGAAACAAAAAAATTAGAATCACTCAATTAATTAAATTCTATGTCACTTGAGATATTTTATACACATTTTTGTTAATTAATACACACCACTTATTGAATAACCGCATATTTACGAAATAAATTATTAACCGATGGGGGAGACACGAACCCTAGACCTAACGCATACTAAACACTAACGCTATCCACTACACTATACACGCAACTACAATATTTGAGCATATAATATTCCTTATATACTCTACACATATTTCATGAAAATAAATTTACATAAACACTAATAGACAATAACGATAATAAATAATAAACAATTATAACACTATTTATACACAATAAACTCACAACCCGATTATATAGACTCGACAAGAGACCGACGCGAAGGACAAATTGAGACGTCCATTTTTAAATGGATGCCATGATAATGAATTGCGCGCAACATGTATCGAAATTTTGAACTAACTATGGATCTCCCAACCAAAGTTTATATGGATGAGGCAGCCATATGTAAAAATCCATAGCATGAATTGTAAGCCCAACCATGCTTATGGATGTCACATCCATATTTGATTCAACAATATAATATGGCTCCCTCATCCATTGAATATGGAATGTGCTTCCATTCTAAAAGTTGTCTCTTCCATTGAATTGGATAACACAACAATATTCTGCTCAACAATATTTTTATGGATATCTCTTCCAGACCTTTTCTTTCCGTGTAGCCTCAATGGACAGTTTTCAAAAACTGATATTTAAGTTACATATACATTTGAAGAAAAATATTTTCTTGGATCAAGAACACCGGCATTGTGTTAAGTAAAAAAAAGTTTCAAAGCAAATAAATAAAATGATTCGATTCAAGAAACATGAATTCTCCACACAATACTTTATTATTTCGCTTAAGAACATGATATTCTAGATTCAATACTTTTTGGTACTTCGGAAAAGTAAAATATTTGGTTGAAATAATTACATATTGAGTTCTGCCAAATACTAAATTGTTAATTCAAGAATTCTGTTCAATGCTAATAATTACTTGACACAAGAAAATGAATTTCTTTCTTCAAATAAATATGGGATTAATTGAATATAATTTTTAATCAACTTGAAACAAATATTTACTTATCCCAGGCGGAAATTTCCAACCGGCGCGGATCCTAGCCCGTACTGACGCCGGTGTAACTGTACTGGCTCGGAACCGCCTGCCAACCGAATGTGAACGGGCATTCTACCGAATAGTGACTAGGCCAGGAGCGCGCTGGCAACCGGCTCGGAACTGGCATTCTACCGCCCGCTGACCGGCCGGGAGAAGCCGTTCCGTGTATAATTCAACCGGCTGGGACCTGGCACTCTACCGACCGTGGATTTTTCATTTAATAGCCAGCCGAGCGCTGGCATTCTACCAACTGACAACCGGATCGGATCCAAATGATAATTTCAACAAATATCAATAAAAAAAATAATAATTAATTGCAAAAGATAAATACTGATGACAATTCATTGACAGTTCACTTTACACATTTTTTTTATTTTTTTATACACTTAAACGCAATTTTTTATTACATAGACATTTGAAAAATCCTAACGCTTGGGGGTACGGAACCTACGTCTAACCGAATATCTACGCACCGAAATCTCGCACGCTACCACTATGCTACGCTCGCATGGGACTCTCAAATCTTAAATACTCTCAAGTGTCACTAGCTCAAATAAAACTTGCAGAATTACTACGCGTCAATGATACCGCTATATTTTCAATACTTTATTGAATGTATATTTAGGACTATTTCAATATTTCGTTAAAAAAGAAACTTGTTATATTTTTATTATTATATAATACATATTATATTGAATATAATTGTTTTTCAATATAATAATATTGAACGTAATAATATTAATAATTTTAATTAACATGTCAATAATAATAAATTTAGTATTATTAAGATATTATTAATTAACATTAATATTGTTGAGAATTAATAAGAAATTATCAATATTAATATTAATTAATAATATATCAATAACAATAAATTTATTATTATTAAGATATTAATTAAAATTATTAATGTCATTACCTTCAATATTATTATATTGAGAAACAATTATTCAATTATTATTGAGATATTATTAATTAATATTATTATTAATATTAATAATTTATTATTAATTCTCAATAATATTAATGTTAATTAATAATATATAATATTAATTAATAACGAATTTTTTAATTATTTAATTTTTAAAAAAGTCTCAATAAATAATTACTTAATATATTGATTAGATTTATTTAATAATAATTATTTTCTAAAATAATGCAATTACTTGTAATAATTATTTAATTTATAATGTGACAATAAATGACGAGATCCGCAGTCGGATCCTCCCCAGTACCGAGCCAGTACAGACTCAACATATCCGTCATTCTTCCGACGCCGCAGAAGAATAAGATCCGCCGGCGGAAGAAATCCAGTACCGAGCCAGTACTGACAATAGTGGGAAGACGGTTCCGACAGTCGGAGCATAATCTGTACCGCGCCGGTTGCTTTTTTAGATCCGAATCGGTACAGACCGTCGGTACTTGCGGTCTGTACGGGCGCGGATCCCAGCCGGTTGTAAACTCCGACGTTCGTCCGACTTTTCCGCCTGGGATATTAACCTTCGTATTTTCTTGAATCAGGATTATATGAGCGTTGAATTAAGTAAAAACTTTTTTAAAGGAAACAAAAGAATGATTTAATTCAAGATCTTACACTTAATTGAATTGAATAAATAAAATATTTCATTCCAGAAAATATAACATTCTCGCAAGAAATTAATGATTTTGAAACATGAGAATATAGAAATGCTTAGATTAATTAATATTTCTTTGAAACAAAATAATTTTTAATTGAGTTGAAACAATTATTAACTTGTATTAATCTTCCCATTTTCTTGGCTCAAGACTATGGGTGTTGGATGAAATAAATAGTTGCTTTAAAGGAAATAAAAAAATTATTTGACTCAAGATACCAAATGACTCAAGGTAAATTACTTGACGTGAGAACATGATATTCTTGATTCAATACTTTTTCGAGACTTGGCGCATGTAAAACAGTTCGTTTGAAACAGTAAGATATTTACTTATGTCAAACCCATATTTTCTTATTTCAATAACTTTGATCAATGCTCAAAATTACTTGACACAAGAAAATAAATTTCTTCCAATAAGAAAATATGGGTTTGTTTCAAATAAATCAGGTCAAGAAAATGCATTTACTTGATTCAATGAACTTTTTTTTTCAGTGTAGAAATTAAGAGTTTCGGGGGATACCTGCTGTCCGGGGCTATACCCAATTCTCCCCCCCCCCCCAAATTTATTGTACAAAAACTTTTTGCAAAAGAAATAGAAATTATTTCATTTTCTATAATTTTGGGTCTTTAACTGAATCTTCATTAATTTAAAAATGTAACATTTTTGATATATGTGATTAATAATTATCAATCAATCCAAGTCAGGCAATATTTTTGGTAATTTGCCCACATAGCACAGCATTTTTCTGCAAGTTCGCAAGTTTGCAGCAAACTTACATACAATTAATTTCTGAATTTTAATATTTTAAATACACATCCTTATAGAAAATTTCATTGCGCATATTTTCTTCTTATGAAATTTTTTTGTATCTATAACCGTTTTCGAAATATTTGAGAAAAATTGATTTTTTGAAAACAGCAAATTTTATGACATTTTTCACTTCAACTCGCGATAATTCAGATGATTTTAAATATTTTTCAATGTACCAAAAAAGAAAATACGTCTAAAAATATTCTACGAATGATAAAAAAGGAAAAAAGTTATTTTCTTTATAAACAAAATTGTTGTTAATTTTTTTCTTTATTAATGTAAAAAACATAAAATACAATCTTTACGGCTCTCGTTTAACGGGCGAATTTTAAGTAACAAAGAACTTTCAGTGAGAAAGTTGTTCATTATGGACCTAAGAAGTTTTCTGGAAAATCACAGGGTTAATAATTTATTAGTGTTGAAATGGTGAATGTTTAAAGTTGATACCGTCCAAATGTGTAGCACGCGTCACTCGCCACAGGTGCTTGGGAGTGTCGTTTCATACAACACTAATTAATTATTAACCCTGTGATTTTCCAGAAAACTTCTTTGGTCCATAATGAACAACTTTCTCACTGAAAGTTCTTTGTTACTTAAAATTTGCCCGTTAAACGAGAGCCGAGAAGATTGTATTTTATGTTTTTTACATTAATAAAGAAAAAAATTAATAACAATTTTGTTTATAAAGAAAATAATTTTTTTCCTTTTTTATCATTAGTAGAATATCTTTAGACGTATTTTCTTTTTTGGTACATTGAAAAATATTTAAAATCATCTGAAATATCGCGAGTTGAAGTGAAAAATGTCATTAAATTTGCAGTTTTCAAAAAATCAATTTTTCTCAAATATTTCGAAAACGGTAATAGATACAAAAAAATTTCATAAAAAAAAAATATGCGCAATGAAATTTTCTATAAAGATGTATATGGGTGATTCTCCGCTTAGCGCACGATTTGGTTTATGAAATTTAAAAAAATTTTTTTATTGTTATGGTTATTATCAATATATTTTTTTGAAGATAAAGGCTTTAAAAAGAAACATCCATAGCGGGCCGGAAAAATTATTTATAATTTTTGTAGTAAACAAGTGTAGTAATTAACTAATTCACTGTTTGGACACATTCTGTCAAAAAAAATTTTGCGGTAATTTAAACAATATTATAGCGTAAATCTCATTTAAAAATTATTATTTTGGTAATTTATGGAAATTTTCGCGATAATTCATAAAAATATGTAAAATTTCAATTATTATTAAAAATTTGGATTTTGGTAATTTATGGAAATTTTCGCGGTAATTTATGGAAATTTATAAGGTAATTTATGGCAATTTGTAAGGTAATTTAAAGAAATTTTGTCCGTAATTTTTAAAAATGTGCAAAGTAGAAATCACAATTGAAAATTTTTATTTCGGTAATTTATGGAAATTTTTGCGGTAATTTATAAAAATTTTCGTGGTAATTTATGGAAATTTATTTAAGTAATTTATAGTAAACTTTCCTGAGCTATAGGTTTTTTTTATTCCTTATATATGTGGCACCATAACACTACATTTGCACTAGGTTCTTCGTATTACGAAGGTAGGTGGAAATTCTGAGGTCGGTGGAAACTCAGGCTGGTGAGAACTTTTTCAACCGACTTTGGATATTTTAATTTTTTGAAAGAAGTATCATTAATTTTCAATCGGTTTAAAGTGGATCTCATTCGTATTGACCAAAACAATATAACTACGCTTTATTTAACCTTTTTTATAAATAATTGTTTAATTTGTGGTAAAATATTTAAGGGTCGGTGGAGATTATTTTGTGATTCCCTTATCAAATTTCCAACTTAAAATGAGTGAAAAATGAATAAATCAATTAGAACATTGATTCTTTTTCCTGAATTAACTTAAGGAAGTTATTTTTTGTGTTTACAAAAGTAATTTTAAGTTAACATTTGATTTTCATTTAAATAATTTACTGTTTGTTAATAAAATAATGAATAGCATCCAAATTTGCTGTCAAGCATTGTTATGGTTTTTTCTGTTAGGGAGAGTCCAATTCTGGATGCTCTCGTTGTTTCTCGTTATTCTTCTCCTTTTTGGCCTCTTGTTCATTATGTCTAGTCTGGGATTGGTCGATCGCTCTCGTGACGTGTCAAAGGTTCCGCCCAGATCCTGTCCCCCTCTTTTTCCGATGTCGGCGCCAAACTGCTCAGCTCAGTTACTTTTCTCTCGTCTTGCTGAGTGGAGCTGAGAGTCACCTGTGCTGACGTGAGCGTCACCTGCCGCCATTTTTGCCACGTGGGAACCTCTAGTCTCAACGACGCCATTCGCCACGTGCAACATACTATTCAATTTTCAACTCTTTTTTTGTAAGTTCTTACGCTGTTAAATTCTACGTTTGTGAAAACCAAAAGGTTAAAAGGAAATATACATTTTTTAATTAATCGACGAATCCGTTTATTGTCGACCCTTCTCTATTCGCAATCCAAGATCCCACCCTTTTTTTATTTTTCTATTTTTTTCGCAACAAGCATAAACTGAAAAAAACCTATATGAAATGAATTTTTTTTTTTTAATTTTTTTTATTCAACTGTACTAAAGTAGACGATACTAAAATGTCAATAGTAATTGTATTTATTATTGCATATTACTAAAATTATTAACTTTTTTTTCTAAACTTCCTGTGGGGACAGGTTAAATTTCGACGTTTTTAGCCTTAAAACCGCTTATTTATGAAAAATTATAATATTAGATACAAAAGTAATTATTGGTTTTTGTTTCTAAACATACAGTACCGTCCGCAATTGTCAGTCCACCCATTTTTAAAGGAATGACAAAAATTGTTTAACATAAAATTCATGAAAACTAAAATTTTTTTTGGTTTATATTTTGAAAGACGATAAAATTTTGAAAAGAATAAGACCTTACAGAAGTCATTTGGCCAAAATTTGTAGAAGATATTCCTAAAAATCGTCATTTTCAATGTTTTACAAAAATTTGAATAACTTTTAAAATAATGAACGCTTTTTAATAATCTTAGGCTTATTTTAAAAGGCTTTTTTTACGGAATAAGAATTACTTATAGGCATTAACCTGTCATTTTTAACTTGGAATAAGCATGACGTCAAAATTAGACAAAAAAATTGGAAAAATTTGAAATCAATTTTTTGTACTAAAAACTATTCTAGAACATATATAAAACATGATATGGTGTAGATTTTTCAAGAAAATTTAATAAAAATATATGTTTGAATTTCAAAAATTATTTTTCTTTTAATAATATTATTTCAAATTTTTTGAATTTTTTTGTCCAACTTTGACGTCATGCTTATTCCAAGTTAAAAATTACAGGTTAATGCCTATAAGTAATTCTTATTCTGTAGAAAATGGTCTTTAAAATAAGCCTAAGATTATTAAAAAGCATTCATTATTTTAGAAGTTATTCAAATTTTTGTAAAACATTGAAAATGACGATTTTTAAGAATATCTTCTACAAATTTTGGCCAAATGACTTCTGTAAGGTCTTATTCTTTTCAAAATTTTATCGTCTTTCAAAATATAAACCAAAAAAAATTTTACTTTTCATGAATTTTATGTTAAAAAATTTTTGTCATTCCTTTGAAAATGGGTGGACTGACAATTTCGGACGGTACTGTATAGATAACCTTTTCACGTTGGAATTGTAAAAATATATGAAAATTATTTATTATTTTTCCGTTACAACATGAAGAAAGCAAGTTCTGCGCTACGCGGAGAATCACCCATATTTAAAATGTCTAAATTCAGAAGTTGAATTTTGAGTGTCCAGGGGATTTCGATTTCGGCCGAGAAAAATTTACGTCCCCTTCTACGATCCAGGTGCTCTATAAAAATGTCCACCCTCTTGGCAAGTTTGTAGTGCGCAACTCTAGATGTAATAGAAAACTACTGCGCATACATTTAAGTTTTTAATATTTGACGCAAGTTTGCTACAAACTTGCAGTGCAAACTTGCCAAGAGGGTGACATTTTTATATGTATGTAAGTTTGCTGCAAACAACTTGCGAACTTTGCATGGCGAATTTGACGAAAAATACTGTGCTATGTGGGTGGTAACATTTTTGTTTTAAAAATGTTATAATTTTTATAAATCTTAAAATTTCGTCTCTAAAATAATTTAATTTTTGCATAGAATTTTATTGAGCTTTTTTTAAATAATTGAATTGTTTCAAAGAAATTTATTATAAATATTTAAAAATAATCACATTCTTTCGAGAAATTTAATTGAAACTGTATTGAAAATAATTTAATTGTTTCGAAAAATTTTATTTAAATTTTTGAAAATAATCGAATTCTTAAGAGAAATTTTATTAAAATTTATGAAAATCATTGAATTCATTCGAGAAATTTTATTCAAATTGTATTCAAAGTAATTGAATTTTTGTGAAGATTTAAAAAAAAATTAAGTTATTTAAATTCTTTCGTAGAATTTAATTAATATTGTATTAAAAATAATTGAATTCTTTCAAAAAATTTTATTATTTTTTTAAAATAATTTAATTTCTGCGAAGAATTTTATGAAAATTTAAAAAAAGTAATTGAATTCTTTTGAGAAATTTATTAAAATTTTTAAAAATAATTGAATTCCTCTGAAGAAATTTGTTATTTTTATGAAAAGAATTGAATTTTTGCAAAAAGTTAGAAAAACATTTTTTAAATAATACATTAAATTTATTCGAGAAATTTATAGAAATCGTATCAAAAATTCAAAATTGTGTATTAAAAATGATTTAATTTTCCCAAAGAAATTTATTGATTAAAAGCAATTGAATTTTTTCGGAAAATGTTATTTAAATTTTTTTAAATAATTGAACTGTTTTAAAGAATTTTTTTTAATTTTTAAAAAATATTAATGATTTACTTAAAAATATTCCCTTTTTAGAATTAGATTTACGTCACGATTTAAAGGAACAGACGTTGGTAACTCATAATTAAAATTTACATTACTCTTAAAGATCAAATAAACAACGTCAACAAGAGAAAACCTATAGTAAATCGATAGAGAAATATTTTTAATGTCAATTTATTAAAGTGTAAAATATTAAATTAAAGACTGACTTCCAATAAATTTTGAAGTTAAGCAATTACTTAATAGTTATTTTAAGCAATTACTTAATTTATTCATTAGACTAAATTATTTTACTTTTAAATTCAAACCTAGTTTATAATTCAACCTTTGCATATTCACATTTAAAAAAATTCGTCATATTTGTAAACACAAAAATAAAATTTGTTTTAAAAAATGAAGAAAGCAATAAAAATGTTTTGCATTTTCAACCAAAAAAGATAAAAGTAACTTTTTTTGTAAACAGAAAAAATATTTTTTCACTCACCTCATTAAGTTTCTACATTTTAATATAGATTCAGAATTCGTGTCTTTAATTTGGAAACCGATTTCATCTTTCATATTGGATCTTCTTTATATTTCTTTTTTTATTGACGCACAGAAGCCAGGCGAGTATTTTTTTCTCTTCTTTATTATGTCATTAATCAGAAATTATTAGTATATTTTTAACTTATGAAAGATATTCTTTTATCTACAAAATTTTGTTGGTATTTCTTCATTACGTCATAATTACCTGTTTGGCTTAAATAAAAAATTCTGAACGAATGAATTCTTTTTTCTTTTGTATTTTAAGCACAATGGTGTTTTTTTTTCTTATTTGGGCCCGAAACATAGCTGTTTGATGAAGCGAATCTCCTTCAGAGAAAATAATAATATTCTCAATATTGAAGTTCAGCTTCTCTTGCGCGGGTGAATGTTCTACAAGGAAAGGTCGATTCCTGCATCATGAGAAAACCTGAGAAGCTCATTCAACACTGGCGTAAGATACTTTACAAAGAAAAGCTCCACCTTAATTTTTAATTATCGAAAACAATAATATCCTTGAAAGTAATCTGAAAATTAAAAATAATTTTATTATTTTAATTTACATTCAAACCTGTTCAAACTAAGAATCATTAAAATGAAATAGAAAGAAGAACAAAGAAAATATTTAACATATTAATTATGAAATCATTTTATTGAATCTAGAAAATAAAAAAAAACCCGCTATAAAACTTGATTTCATAACTAGGCTAAAAATTACGAAATCGTATTTTATTTTAAATATGAAAAAATAGAATGATGCGTGGAAACATATAAAATTTCGTTTTATAATAAGGCTGAAAATATATTACAAATCTTATGGATTTGTTAGCCTACTTTAACGCACATCTCAAACAAAGAGTATTTTTTTTATTTCTCGATTGTCGAATACTTTTTCCAGAAAAATAAAAATTTTAAATCACGCGTTGAAACTTTAGAGGATGATACAAAATATTGTTACGCCTATGGTTTGTTGTCTAGCATCATCATTATCATCATCATCATCATCACGTCATTTGAATAGAATCCTCTCGAGCCTAGTTGGCTTGACATGATTTTAATCTCGATGATTTAAGTCACATGACGACACTTATTATTTAATAATAAAAACACCGATGATGATTTAAAAGGTTAAAATAACCTGAGGGATGTTAACTTCAACTAGTTTAATTTATAGAAAGCAAATGTCATTTTACTTCATAATTTATTATAATTTTCTTCTTCTCTATCACGTACATACTTATACAAAATTATTTTTTTACTTCATTTTTTTAAATTAAAATTGCCAATAAAAAATTTTTCTCGAAAATAAATTATAAAACGAAATTAAAACTATTTTTTAATATTTTACAATTTTTTCTAGTAATTTTTTACTTTGAATTAATTAGTTTTAATTCTTTTAGAATGGTTTTTTTTCTCTCCTAACGAATAATGGTATACCCGGAACCGGATTTCTATACTTCATCTTCGAAGGAAAAGAGAAGTCGTATAATTATTTGTTTGCCGCTAATAATTCAATTGTCCTCTGTGCAATCCCGTATCTATCTAAAAGATGTGCAAACTCTACAGTTTTACAGTCATTAGACATCATTTTAATACCGAATATTTAATTGATTCTCATGTCTAATTAACA
The DNA here is from genome assembly GCF_015476425.1 of Leptopilina heterotoma. Classification (NCBI taxonomy): domain Eukaryota; kingdom Metazoa; phylum Arthropoda; class Insecta; order Hymenoptera; family Figitidae; genus Leptopilina; species Leptopilina heterotoma. The sequence goes on along the minus strand of NW_025111180.1, from coordinate 203,834 downwards.
TTCCACTATCGCTCGTTAGAAAATTTTTTAAAATCCAAAAATATCAAATCCTTTTCACTATGATTAAATTTTAATTATTCAAATTAGACAATAAACTTATGTCTCTCTTGAAATATTACAAATATTTTTTAAATAAATTAATCGAATTCTAGTATTTTTGATTGAAAAATGATTTATGATTTTGAGAGAGAGAGAGAACAATTTTTTCTTGTTCTAATAAATATGTATTACAAAAAAAATACACTTTTCATATAAAACAATTAAAATAATTCTAAAGTAGGTAAATATTTTGAAAAGACAATTTCGCAATATTTTAATTTCTCTTTCTTGCAATTATGATTCATTTTTAGTGCATGTAAATAATATTAGGGAGAAGAAAATATAAATTATGCAAATAGATTAAGGACAAAAGTTCAAAAATTTAATAAGTAGAAGTAAAAATTATCTTTTGAGGTTTATGAAACAATAATTTTTTTTTTCTAAAATAAGTAAGTTGAAAATATAATAGTCAGGTAGCTCAATATTTTAATCGTGACGAAATATCATCGCCCACGAGGATGAGGGTATAGACGCAATAATGCAAACCTCGTGACTCTAATAGATTTGTATGAAAAAGATTGAAAACTCAGTATAAAAATAACTTAAGATAATAAACATAAAAAAATTGTTTTTATGATTAAAATTTATGATTAAATTAAAATATCTTCAGACTATTGAGTCCATCATAATTAATTTTTCCAAAAAAGTCGGAAACAAGTATAAAAATAAATATTAGAAAAATATTGTATTGTGGTATTAATTAAATTTAATTTTACCTCTAAAATTCAATTTTTTAATTATCATTGTATGATTTATTAATTTATTTAATTTATTCTAATATTATTTATTAATTTTAGGCTACAGTCCTGATCATACTTGTAAATAAAAAATTAATAAATAAAATAATCTATATATATATATATATAAAATCAGACTTTTGTCTGTACATTGCTCAGAACTTTAAATTTCGCACATAATTATTCGTTTTAGGCATCAAGGATTCCAAATATACCAATAAAAAATTTCGTGTATGTATGTATGTATGTATGTATGTATGTATGTATGTGTGTGTGTCGCTTATGTCACAGAATCTTTGTTCGCGCATCACTTAAAAACGGTTGAACCATTTGAAACCAAATTTGGCAGAATGTTAGACCTTGGGCCAAGAAAGGTTTATAAATTTACAGATTTGAAAAATATTAATTAGAACGGGAGATATTCAATTTTTTCGAAAAATTCAAAAACCAAAAATTTTCAAATTTTACATTTTTTTAAAAATGCTTTCAAACTTTCTATAATTGAGTATAACATGTTATTTAGTCACATTTTAGAATAGTTTTGCCAAAAATAATGTCCTATAACTAAGATGTAAGTATAAAAATGATTTCGAAAAATTCAAAAAATCGCAAATTTTCAAATTTTATATTTTTTAATGGACTGCTTTTAAACTATCTATAATTGAGTATTACATGTTATTAAGTCAAATTTTAGCATAATTTTTCCAATAATACTGTCCTATAACTAAGATGTAAGTATAAAAATGATTTCGAAAAATTCAAAAAATCGCAAATTTCCAAATTTTATATTTTTTAATGGACTGCTTTTAAACTAGCTATAATTAATCATAACATGTTATTTAGTCACTTTTTAGCATAATTTTGGAAAAAATAATGTCCTATAACTAAAATTTAAGTATAAAAATGTTTTCAAAAAATTTTAAAAATCACAAATTTTACATGTTTTGATGATTTGCTTTTAAACTCTGTATAATTGAGTGTTACATGTTATTTAGTCATATTTTAGCATAATTTTGCACAAAAAATTATATGACTAAGATGTAAGTATAAAAATATTTTCCATATCAAAAAATCAAAAAATTATAATTGTTATTAATTACTATCAAGTTTAATTCAGTAGTATTTTTGGGGTTATTTTTATTTTATAAAAATACTCTTTTTTAAGAAAATATGTTATATACCAGTACCAGTCTTTGACGGGATTTAGTTTACCATAATAGAATTGACAGAGTGTCTACCAATTGCGCGGGGGACCGATAAATAGCCGGGAGTTTAATTTGACCAGGAAAAACCGGGAATTTTCTTATCAAATTAAAAAAGTTTTATTATATTAATTTGATTTTAAAAACTGCTTTTTACTTTAATTTTTATTGTCTAATTGTCTAATTGTGACATAATTATTTATAATTAGACTCTTCTTTGACTCCAAAAGCTGGTGTAAATTTAGGATTAATTTTTAATACATTAATTGCAGTACTACAAACGCACATAGTACTACAAGTTGACAACTACTGTTCCTGAATAACAAATTTGATAGAAAAAAGTTTGTCACTGATTGAAATAGTAATATTTTCCTCACGAAATAGTTAATGGTAACTAATTATTCGTTTTTCCCAGTAAAATTTAATTCCCGGCTATTTCCCGGTTGGTAGAAACCCTATCAAATGTATTAGCCGAAACTAAAACCAGTCGAAGACGGGTCCGACAGCTAGTTTATTAATATTATCAATTTATTATTTATTAGATAATTTTTAAATATCAAAACGAAAAATATATTCCCGAATATTTAAATGGATAGTAGAATAAAAATAATAATAGCGAAAATTTAAGAAAAAAAAAATTAAAATATTAATTTGCATTTCTTCATGAATAAAATGAGAAGAAAAACTTTCATATCGTTCATTCGCGTGAAATTTGCACCTTGAAGATCATGCTCGAGCTATTCGTGTACACAATTCAACATGCATAATTCAACACATTTTCCTAAGAAGAACAAAGCAATAAACAATTTGACAAAACTATAATCTTTAAAAAGTTGATCGCATTCCATTTTAATTTCAAATAATTTCTCATACATATTTTTTAATATTATAATTAATAAAAATCAAGTATCCTGGCTATTCCCGGAATTTTCAAGAGCGTGCACCAGGCATTCAAGCGCCAAAAGAACGTCAGTTGTGACATCCAGGATGGCGTGGCGGTTTTGGAGAGTGCGTTCTATACAATTTGTAGGAACAGATTGTAATAAGGGAAAGAAGGTGAGCAAGCGCCCCAGGGAAGGCGGAAGCCCGGATAAGAGTCCTCAAGAAACGGCTCAAAGCGAAAAGAGAATTAAGCGAAAGGATGCTCCACAGCTTGATTCTGAGTCGCTAGTTGGAGCAAAAGAGGCGTCCTCAAGTAGTCCCAGCCAGACGTATGCTGAGACCGTCTTGAAAGACGGAACGGAAAAAGGGGATGACTTTAAGGTTGTTAAAGGGAGGAGGAATCGGGCTCCAAGGAAAAAGACCCCAAGTGAGGAAAAAGAGCTCTCAAAACACCCTTTGAAGCTTAGAACCACGGAAGCGGTAAAGATCACAGCAAGAGACCCAAAGTCTTATGAGAGTATCTTGCCGCTGATAAAATCAAAGGTTAAACCAGAAGACTCTGGTACCGTGATTCAAAAAATTAGGAGAACCTTTAAACAGGAGGTTCTTGTAATAGTGAAAAAGGGTGGAGATACCTTGAAGTTTGCGGAAGCACTGTCCTCGGCTCTGCATGGCGCCTTGCCATGTGAGGTTACTGCTCTCTTGAATAAAAAGTCTCTGGAGATCAAGGAACTGGATGAAGCCACGACGGAGGATGAGGTGATTTCAGTTCTAAGGGATAAGCTAGGCAAGCCCGACCTGAAGATGGAGTGCCACCTTTTGACGCGCTTTAGAGGTACTAAGGTCGCTCTGGTCCGCATGGCTGAGGCAGAGAGTAACATTCTGCTACAGCTTGGTAGGATCAAAATCGGCTGAATAAACGCTCCAATTCGTGAGCATGTTGAAGTAACTAGGTGCCAAAAGTGCCTAGGTTACGGACACAGAACCCTATTCTGCAAAGGCCCCGACAGAAGTAAAAACTGTCGGAGATGCGGCGGAGAGGGACACCTCGCGAAGAGCTGTAACGTTAAGCCGAAGTGCCTTACTTGCTTGGACCTGGGGAAGCCAGAAACGAATCATGAGTCCGGAAAGAGAGCCTGCCCGGTTTACTGGGAAGAACTGCAAAAGATTAAAAGGGCAAATCATTAAAATTTTTGCAGGTCAACCTGCATACAAGTAAGGATGCACAGTTGCTCCTAATGCAAACAGCAAGGGAAAATGAGGTCGATATCCTGTTCTGCAGTGAGCAGTATCAAGGAAGCGACCTCGCCCCTTGGTATCAGGATAAGGCGAAGAGAGCCGCCATAAAGCTGTGCAACCCAAAATTGCGGGTTGACAAGTTTCTGGAGACGAGCAGTGGGTTCGTGTGGATAGAGGTGGCTAATATACGTATGTATAGCTGCTACTTCTCACCCAACGACCCACTGACAAACTTCGAAGCCAATATAGAAGACCTAGAAGCGAGCCTCACAGAATCCAAACTGGATGTCATCATCACTGGCGATTTTAACGCAAAGTCGCCAGAGTGGGGTGAGACGAGACTCGACAAGAGAGGAATTCGTATTAGAGAAATGATCTCCAGAAACGACTTATTAGCTGCGAACCGAGGCAATACATGGACTTTTAGACGAGGTGCTATCGGATCAATTATAGATCTAACGATCGCATCGTCTAAACTATTTAGCCGCATAAGCGACTGGCGGGTCTCTGAGGAATATACCGCAAGTGACCACCAGTGCATTGAGTTCTCAGTCTCGATGCGAGACACACAAGGAGGAATAAGACAAGATGTTCCTAGTCGCAAAACCTCCTCGTGGAATATGAAGAGACTCGACAAGGAAAAGTTTGGCCGGTCCCTAAGAGAATCCCTTTTAATTGAGGACTTGGGCTGGGTGAAGAGACCGAGCAGTCTGGATGGGGAGGTTCGAGCGGTGAGGAATATGATAGTCACCGCTTGCAATGCGTCTATGCCACGCAAAGGCGCCATTCCCGTAAGAAAATCCTTTTACTGGTGGTCAGAGGAGCTAGCCTCCTTGAGAAAGGAATGCCTCAAAGCAAGAAGGACATATACCCGATCTAAGGGAGATCCCTTGCTGAAAGAGGCTTTCAAGGAGGCGAAAAAGGACCTCAAGAAAGAGATCCGCAGGTCGCGACGCCGTAGCTGGAAGGACCTAATCAAGGAAGTCGATAAGGAAAGAGATAAGGAAAGGAGAGTTCTTCCGCGACTGGAAGCGACAGAGGTTAGTCCTCCTAAGGAAAGGTGAAAAACCTCTAGATAAGGTTTCATCGTACAGGCCTATATGCCTGTTGGATACGATGGGTAAACTCCTAGAGGATATGGTTCTGCAGAGAATGCAAAGCCACTTGACCGGAGAGAATAGTCTATCGGATCACCAATTTGGTTTCCGTAAAGGCAAGTCCACAGTTGATGCCATCCAGGCAGTTGTGGACATAGCCAAAGCAGAAAAAACAAGTTGGGACCTGGAAAAAAGAAGAGCTTCTGCGCGTTGGTATCAATTGACATACGCAACGCATTAAATTCCGCCAGATGGAAAGATCTCATCGAGTCGATGAAAAAGAAAAACATGCCGCCCTACTTGTTGCGGATAATGGATAATTATCTTAGCGACAGGTGGGTTATATATGAGGGAGACACCTGCACTCTCAGGGAAGAGATGCAGCGTGGGGCTCCTCAAGGCTCGAGGGTGGGTCCATTTGTATGGAATGTATCTTACGATGATTTTCTGCGAATGGATCTACCCGAAGGTGCGGTGATCATCGGCTTTGCGGACGACGCGTTGTTCGTGTGCACTGCCGAAAGTGAGAAGGCTCTTGGGACATTAGTGAACGAATGTCTGCGACTAGCAAAAAGCTGGTTGGATACCAGAGGTCTTGAAATGGCCCTGGAAAAGACCGAGGCACTGCTGGTCACAGACAGACGCGGTTATGAGCTCCCACGAATCGTGATAGACGAATTCGAGGTCAAGTGGAGTAAGCAAATTAAATATCTTGGCGTGGAGTTGGATGGAAGTTTAAACTTCCACCACCACATGGCTACGGCGTCAAATAAGGCGATCGAGTGTGTGGCTAATCTTTCACGGCTAATGCCACATGTTGGCGGACCCCGTGAACAAAAAAGAAGATTGGTGGCGAGTGTCACCCACGCTAAAATGCTCTCTGTAGCACCAGCGTAAGCCCCATCCCTAAGGAGTAAAAGATGTGTGACCATCTGTGAAAAGATACTGTCGGCGCAGAGATCGATAACAACGCGTATCATCTCTGCATAATAAGACGGTATCTACGAGTGCTGGGCAGGTCCTTGCAAGTGTCCCGCCAGCAGATCTTTTAGCGAGGGAAAGGGAAGAAATGTTTCTCTTTTCTAAAAAAAGAAGTTCCTTGGATGAGGAAATAAGACCAAGCAAGGGCCTGATCCGCAAAGAAGCGGATCGGTGTTAACTGTCAGGTTACACCGGAGAACATGGTAGAGCTGATGACCCAGTCGGAAAAAAATTGGCGGCAAGTCGAGAACATTGAAATCTCGGTTATGTCGAGGAAGGATCTCGACGGTCGCCAAAAAGCGTAATTTAAACAGCTTTTAATTTGTTTTGTTTGTTTTTTATTAATTTATTTTGTGATTTAATTGTCCTTATACATTTTTTAATTTGTTTTGTGTTTTTTATTCGTCTTTGTACAGTTTTGTTTTTTTAACATTATAAACGTGTTTACTTTTTTTTTCTTTTCTTTTTTATATCCGTTTGCGATTTTATCTTTTGACTTTTAACATTTCTTAAACAATTTTTTTTTTTATTATTGTCGTGCTGTAAATTCCGCTTAGACTATGAAATAGTTTTAATCATCTTTTTAACTACGGACGCAGGAAAACCGCAGAGAGAAGAAGAAGGTCGCATTAGCGACAGAGTTGGAGCGCCACCCTCGAAGGCTAAAGTCTTACGACAGTTCCGAGGGAGGGTAAAGGGCTCCAGAAGAAGGGTTACGGGTTTTAGTGGGTCGGGCTGGTAGTAGGTAGCCAGTTTATTAAATTTATTATAACATTTATTTATTTATCTTTTTTTTAATATTGCCTTTTGTTTCATTGTACCAACCCCACATAACCTTGGAGTGCGGAATCTAAGGTACACTGTTAAAAATTTTTGTTCCAAATTTTATACAAAAATGTTTGAAGCAATTATCATATACAATTTTGAAAAACTACAACACACATTTTTAAATTTAATACAAATTTTCTTATTCAATTTTAAAACACATTTCTTTAAAATTTTCAAATTATTCTTTGGAAAATTAATACAAAGTGTTTGAAATACCAAAACGATTTAAATATTTAAATGAAAAATCTAAACTGTTTATATTGTGTTTTGATATGTTACAATAAATGTAAATTAATTGAAAAAAAAGTTTCATTGGCATTTTTACGGAAATTAAACACTACGATTTGAACCCTTAGTCGTATATTTGTCTGTGTATAGTCCCAGTAAGAAACGAAAAATTGAAAAGGATTGAAATAATTCAAACTCTGTATGGTGTAGTAGAAATTATCCAATACTTTTGAATGCCATTTCTGTCCAATACTTTTCTATACCATGATAGGACCACGTTTCGTCTAAAAATGAATGCTATTCAATTCTTTTTGTAATTTTTAACAAAGACAAAATTTTTTTCTGAATGCTTTCCAATCCCATCCGAAATTATTACAGCCTGTCATTATATCACTTTTCAATTTTTCATTGGAACCGCGTTTCTTATATAGCTCAGTACATCTATTTTCAAGGAAAATAGGTTTCATAATGATTTATTTAATTTTAATAATTAAAAAAGTGTTTTTTAAAACTACTGAAATTACCTTAAACCAAAAACTGGGTGTCAGACAAGCAGAAATTTTTCGCCGACAACTTCATAAAGTTATCAAATACACAAAGACACTTGGCAGATTAATGTCACTCACGAAACATAAATTTAAGTACAAAATGTACCATCCAATATCAACACATGTTCAATTTTTACGAATTTAACCGAAATATTAGAGTAAAAAGCTAGAATATGGGTGTCGCACACCCAGGGTGCGGTTTAAGGGTTAATCTTTGCTTTCTTACTGGGTATTCAAGAGGATTGATATCGTTACTATTTATATTGCTCTCACTGGATAGAAAAGTATTGGACAGAAATGGCATTCAAAAGAATAGAATCTTTTTAATACTTTTCAATTTTTCGTTTCTTACTGGGGTGTGTCTTGTATGGAGCCATCAACCTTGGGAGCTGCGCCTAGACGCGCTCGACCAAGAGAGGCTATGAAAATCTCTTGCAAAGTATCAGTAGTGAGAAACATGTGGACCATTCCCTTTTTTTGACTTCTTTTAAATTTCTAAAGATTCAATATCTTTACACATAATTTTTTCAAACACTTTTTTATGAAAAGGTTGTAAATTTACAAATCTTTCAAACATATGTATTTGAAGTTAATCCATACAAAAATTTTTGAAAATTTCAAACACTTTTGTTTGAAAATATTGTAAATTTACAAATCTTTCAAACATATGTATTTGAAGTTAATCCATACAAAAATTTTTGAAAATTTCAAACACTTTTGTTTGAAAATATTGTAAATTTACAAATCTTTCAAACATATGTATTTGAAGTTCATCCATACAAAAATTTTTGAAAATTTCAAACACTTCTGTTTGAAAATATTGTAAATTTACAAATCTTTCAAACACGCGTTTTTGAAATTATTTCATATACAATATTTGTAAATTTTCAATCACTTTTTGTATGAAAGTATTGTAAATTTACAATCTTTTTTAACAGTGTATCTGTAGGCAGATTTTCCAAAAGTCCCTAAGCAAAAAAATAAAAATCAAGTAAAAAATAATAGATTTTTTTAATAATAAAATAAGTAAAAAAGAATAAGTAAAAAAATAATAAATAATAATAAAGAAGTAAACAAAAAAATAAAATGTTAAAATAGAAAAAACTACACTTTAAAAACTACTGCTGATGACGAATGAATATTGAGAATAATAAAAGTTCTGTCTTTTTTTCAGTTTATTAAAATAGAATAACATTTCAATAAAAAATTGAAATTTATACCTATGAATTAAATGATTCATATATAATATTTCGTAAAGAAAATAAATTTTTTCGATTAAAAATAATAATACAACTTCTTTTTCTTACCTCAAAGAGTATTTTTGCCAGCTCCAAGTTCCTATTTTCCAATTGCATCACTGATTTTTTTATGCGCTGTCATTTCTTTTAATTCAAAAGTCATCCAGAATTCGGGACATCTGAAAGATATTAAAATTCTGTAAATTAAAGCGATTCAAATTTTTTACACTTTCTATTTACTGTCACAATTAAATCACACTATTTAAATTGCATCATAATTTAAATTAAATTTAGAATTAAAAATTCTCTAAATTTAAATAAATTAGTATATTCAGTGTAAAACACGAAAAATTATTTCCTATCAAAATTACAGTAATTAATTTACGAGGAAAATGAAACAAAAAAAGTAATATCAATTTAAAATTAAATATGCAGTTAAACTTCAACTTTAAACTTAAATATAATTATTAAACATTTAAATTATATTTATTTATTATAATTAAATAGTATTAAAATTTAAAATTAAAATAGTGAAACGTAAATAGTATATTACTTTTATTTCAGTAGCAAATATTATACTATGTAAATGAAACTTTCTTTTACATAATGTAATTAGAATTAGAGTAGATATTTAAATTTTAAAAAGGAAGTTACTAATGAGAAAAATATATACTCTCTCAGTGAATAATTTTCAGTTTCTTTATTTAAAAAACCAGTAATTTTTTCTTTATAATATTATTTCGTATTTAATTTTCGGAACTATTTTTTTAAGAGAATAAATTCCAAAGTATATTTTCCACTGTATTTTTTCAGTTAAATAGAAAATTACTTTTTAATAAACTACTCAGTAAATGTTTATAAAAGAAGTAAACACAAATTTCTCTCTACACAATTACTAAACATTAAAAGATTTTTAAATGTTCCGAAGAAATCACTTTCGTTTGTATAGTATATCATGATTCTATTTTCTCTTTTACTTTTTTTGTTTAATGTCAACATGTATAGAGTAATTACTTTTTTTCGAAAATCTTTAACAAAACAATAATATTGTTATAAATATCGTTCACTTAACTTTCAAAATCAGAAAAACTAGAAGTAAAAAATTTAAAAATTAAATAAATTAAAATGAAATTCAGTATTAAAAATCATATATTTACTTATATATATCTAAAATTCTTTTCTATGTACAATCAGAGGATGTGTATGTGATATTTAATACAAACAGATAACCATTCAGACTAGAGGGTCATTGAAATATGTACATTTAGTTGTAAGCTGGACAGCATTCAACATCTTTCAATAATGAAGTGTTCACTTCTCTTACTGGTTTTTCTCTTTCTTTTTTCGCAAAACGTCAGTTTTCGATTATCAATTTTTCCACATTCACAACCGATAAAAACAATCTCCCCGCAATATCAATATCAAATTAATTATTTTGAATCTCGGGTAAGTTGTATTTATTTTTTCAAAGAGTACTCAAATTTTATTTTCGTTATTCACTATTTTTTTCAAAAACTAAATTCCTAATTGTTTTCATTTTTTCATTTTATTTTCAATTTACTTCATTTCAAAACAATTAATTAAATAGAATAATAATTCTATAATAAATTATTAATTAATCACAAAACAATAATTGTAAATGTTTATAATTACGAAACAATAATAATTATTAAATTTATAAATATTCATATATTTATAACAAAATAATTGTAATTATTAAATCATTAACTATTTTTGTAATTTACTTTTTTTATTTTAATTAATTAATAGAAATTAATTTTCAATTAACTGTCTATTATAAAAAAGGTGGATCACTTCAGTTTTGCGGAAAATGCAACCTACAAAATGAGATATCTCGTGAATGACACTTGGCAAAAGGGTAATGATGCTCCAATTTTTTTTTACACCGGAAATGAAGGTTTTATTGAAGTTTTCGCGGAAAATACGGTAAATATTCTTCACTATCATTTAATATTTCATTCGTGTAGGTAAAAAATTTACAATATTAGAAAATTATTTCCAATTCAAAAATTAAATTTACAATAAAATTAAAAATATTAAATAAATGAAATAGAAATTAAATAAAAATTTGACAAAAATTAGAAATTAAACGAAAATAGAAATTAATAAAAATTAGTTTAAAAAATTAAACAGAAAATCAAAATTAAAAATAAATTAGTTAAAAATTAAATTCCTAAAAAGAAATTCATAATTATTTATAATCTAAAATTAAAAATTCCAAAATTTCAGGGATTTATGTGGGATATAGCGCCAAAATTTGGAGCACTTTTGATATTTGCCGAGCATCGTTATTACGGCGAATCATTGCCATTTGGAAATAAATCATTTTCCGATGCAAAATATCTCGGATATTTAACATCGGAGCAAGCATTAGCCGACTATGTGGATTTAATAGGATTTCTAAAATCACAACCAGGCAATAAAAACAGTCCTGTTATTGTATTTGGAGGCTCGTATGGCGGAATGCTCAGCGCTTGGATGCGCATGAAATATCCTCACATTGTTCAAGGGTTTGCAGACAAAATACTTTCAAAAATTTTTAAAAACATTCTTTTTAACAATTCAAAATCTTCTTTTCAATTATTTTGACAACTCGCGTTAAAATTTGCTTCTAATTTATTACAATTATTTGACAAAAAAGTATTTAATTATTTTTTCAATTTTTTTTTATTATTATCTTCATTCAGTTTTTTCTTTTCATTATTTTTTCTATTTTCATTATTTTTTTAATTTCACTATTTTCTTAATTTAACTAGGTTTTTATTTTTATTACTTTTTTATTCTCCTTATTTTTTATTTTCATGTTATTTTTTTAATTTCACTATTTTTTTTATTTTCATCCTACCTATCTTTTATTTTCCTTTTTTTTCATTTTCACTATTTTTTTAATTCCACTATTTTTTTATTTTCAATATTTCTTTTATTTTCCTTATTTTTTATTTTCAGTATTTTATATTTTTCTATTTTCATTATTTTTTTAATTTCACTATTTTTTCATTTTCATTATTTTTCCTTATTTTTTAATTTCATGATTTTTCGTTACTATTTTGTTATTTCTACTTCATGATTTTTAAGTAATTGACATAGTAAAAAACAATGAACTACATATTTTTAACTTTTAAAAACTTATTTTTCTAGAATTAGAATTCATTTGCTTTGTGTCAATAAAAAGTATTCGGAAAATAAAAAATATATTTTAATTGCAGGGCAATTGCAGCTTCCGCGCCAATTTTACAATTTACCGGTCACACCGATTGTGAAGCTTTCGCGCGAATTGTCACGTCAGATTTTCGAGCTGGAAATCCAACGTGTCCTAAGCTTATTCGTAAAGCTTGGTCCGCAATAGCGAACATTACTGCAAATGGTGAGGTTTTTTTTGCTTTTCAATAATTAATTAACTTTTATAAATCGATATTAAAATTGAATTCTTCTCATTATGAATAAACAATAAATAAAATATAATAAAATGTAATTAAATATAAAATAATAATAAAATAATAATAATGATAAACTATTAAAAGTAGTGAATGTTTACTGCTTCTTCCTCATACACAAAGCGTTAATTACTTGATAATAATTAAATTCCATCATTTAAAAAAAACTATTTGAAATTTTCTTGCTATTTTTCACAGCCGAAGGACTGAAATGGTTATCGGAAACTTGGAAACTTTGCGAACCATTAAAAAATTTAACGCAAGTTGTCAATTTGAAAAATTGGTTGATCGATGTTTATGGGAATTTGGCGATGGTCAATTATCCGTACGAAACAAAATTCCTAGCACCTCTACCGGCAAATCCAATATTTGTGAGTGACATTAAAAAATTTACCAACTTTTTAAATTTAAAACGTCCAATAAAAAAATTGGAATAAAAAATAATTTTGAACAGTAAATTAAAATTTTCAATAAGAAAAATTAGTAAATCGAAAAAAATAATGAGCAATTAATATTTATATTAACTGTGTTAGATATATTTTGGATAAAAATAGAAGTATACAGTTAACATAAATAAATTACCGTAAATGATGATAAAAATCGAATTTAATTTTAGGAAGTGTGTAAATACCTTAAAGATGATAATCTCTCGGGAAAGCCACTGTTACTTTCCTTATTCAAAGCACTAAGTGTTTATACAAATAGTACTGGTGAAACGAAATGCAATCGTATTGATGATGCCTCACCGCAATTAGGTGCATCGGGCTGGAATTTTCAAGCTTGCACTGAAATGGTAATGCCAATGTGTTCCGATGGAATTAATGATATGTTCGAGCCAACCCCCTGGAATATCAAAGAATACAGCGACGATTGTTATAAAAATTTTCAAGTAAGGCCGCAATCTAATATGGCATGCAATGAATATGGTTGTTCTCACCTTTCAACCGCCACAAACATCGTATTCAGGTAAACAATCATTTTCCACTTGAATCATTTAAATTCTTCTATTTCTCCTTTTTTTCTTCGACCGACGTTAATTTAAAAATTCTTTTTCGCAGTAATGGTCTACTTGATCCATGGTCTAGTGGTGGGGTTCTCACTAATATTTCATCTTCCACCGTTGCTATTATCATTCCCGAAGGCGCCCATCATTTAGATTTGAGAGGCAAAAATCCAAAAGATCCGTTTAGCGTTATTGAAGCAAGAAAGGTCGAGAGATATTCTATCCGGATTTGGATTGATGAGTATCGTCAGAAAATTCACCAAAGCAAAACTATAAATAAAATTAATGTGTAAAATTATTTTTTTACTAGTGTTTAATTATATAAATGTAAATCAAACTATTTTTTTCTACATTTGTAAATAAAACAAATAAAAAAAATTTTTTTTAATTAAATTAAACTGTACAAATAATTCGATTACTTCAATATTCATACTTTATGTATTTTTATTTATATTATACTCTGACGCACATTTAAACCTTTTTTTTCATTTTTTTCACATAAAAAAAGATGAACTGTTTGAGCAATCTTTGACAGTTATTACTTAGTTCTGCATTATTTTCAATTTCGTATTATCTTTTTCTTTTATTTCTCGTTTCCTTTATACCGACAATTTCCTTATAAACGCTTCTACTTATCACAGACATCTAAGAGTAATTGATATGGATATTTATTAGACATTTGTTTGCTACCATTCATTAAAGATTAAACGGACGTCGAACAATTGTTAGTTTAATGAAATTGTCGAATTATTAACATTATTGAAAAGAGAAGAAATTTTTTTTCCACTTTAGAAAAACTATTTTTCTTACTTTAAATTATAAATTTCCATTATTCTAAATTCCTATGCAAATTACAAAATTTTTTTTGCTTTCAAATATCAACTTATTATTTTTTTTAAATAATAAAATAATTCTTAGCAGGTATTCAATTATTTTTAGTAAAATTTTAATATAATCTCATGCAAAAATCCAATTATTTTCTGAAATTTTAATAAAATTTCTCGAAAACATTCACTTATTTTTTAAAATTTTAATAAAACTTTTCAAAAGAATTCAATTATTTACAAAATTTCCGATTAAAGTTAGAAAAAAAATACATTATTTTCAAAGAACGTAAAGAAATTCTTCAAAAGATATAATTAAATAATTATTTACGAAAAGTATAATAAAATTGTTTAAAAGAATTTAATTTTCTATGAGTAATATTAATAAAATTTAAAAATAAAATAATTACCTAATTTCAATTATTAACAGATTGATTATATTAAAAAAAATTATAGAAATGCTTTGAAAGAATTCAATTATTGGCGAAAACTTTTGAATTGAATTCAATTCTTTTAAATATTATAAGTAATATAATTCTTAGCAGAAATTAAATTATTTTCAATTAAATTTTAATATAGGTAATTCCACGAAAGATTCAACTATTTTCTAAAATTTTAGTAAAATTCTCCGCAAAACATTCAGTTATCAAAAATCGTAATTAAATTCTTGTCCAGAATTCAATTAATTTAATTAATAAAATAATACTGAGAAATTAAATTATTTTCTATTCATTTTTAATAAAATTTCTCAAAAGAATTCTATTATTTTCAATATTTAAAAAAAATTCCTTAAGTGAATTCAACTATATAAAAAAATTTTGATAATATTCTTCTCAAGAAATTAATAATATTTTCTAAATGAAAATATAAAAAAGTTTTTATAAAAATTTAATATCGTGAATAAAAAAAATACTTAGGTACTTTTCTTAGTAGAAGAAAATCGATGGACATAAACTTCTCATTGTAAATGATTACAGTGGAGTTGTAAGATAAATCCTACAAATTATAATCAATCGACGGAATATAATTTCTTAGAGTCTGCAATAAACTGTCATTTACAATTAGGTATATTAAATATCTGATTTTCTCAGTAATTAACAGAAATATGCCTTTCATAAAACTATAATTGCTAATAACAGAACAAGTCATATCTTACAGTTATCATTCATTTCAGATTCATAACTTTCAATTAATGATCAATGTACTAGCTGCTTCTTACTTTTTTATGATTGCACAAAGAAAGGTTGCGGAAATTTCAAAATTCAAATTCAAATGAGTAAACATGAAATTCAATTTAGTAAACAATTTAAATTTAGTAAATGAAATTGAATTTAATAAACGAAATTCAATTTGTTAAACAATTTTAATTAAGTAAATAATTTTAATTTAGTAAATAAAATTTTATTTAATTAAAATTTAAACAAGAAAAATAGATTGCCGATAAAATTTTTTCGTTTATGAAAAAAATAAAAAAATATTGTAAAGAGAATTAAAAAAATTTATTCTGTCGGCGTTTGTCCTGGTCGATTGAAAATGAAAACGGAAAATGAAAAGGTTTTCTAATCTGAATGGGGTTTATTTTTAATTTTCGACTGGAATACCTACTAAAGAAATGAACTATTCGTAATGAATAAAATATAATCAATATTTTTCTCCTGAATAAATAAAGTTTCCTTATTTTTTAATGACTTGGTGGAAAATAATATAATGAAATTGGAATTAATAATGAAAATTTTCGATTTTAATAAAATAAAATAGCTTCTTTCGTTTGTGAATCGCTACGTCCCTGATGGTCAGGACCGATAATTGTACCGTGGTAGAATAAGGTAATGCTGCCCGAGGTTGTTTGTGCCATCACATGATGGAACAAGGAAGGCCTCAGGTATCTCGGGTCTCTCTTCAACACTTTCACTGATAGTCCCGTGACTTGGTACCCTCCTCGCCCCTGGCCTCTTTACTTCCCATCATCTCTCTACCAGTTTTGTATATATAAGCTTCACCGTAAATAAATTGTCCATCTCTCATTTACAATTTCTCTTTTTCCTTCGAACCAATATTTTTTCAATTCATCACATTGCGAATGGAATGAGGAAAATGGCAGTGATATGTTTTCATTTTCAAGATCATGAACCATAAAGCAAATAGACTGAAATGTCCTTTCATCAAAATCACAAATTCTCAAAAGAACAAAACTTTCTTCTAGAATTCAATTAAATTAATTTTTTTAAACAAATAAAAAAAAGTCTATTATAAAAAAGGACAATTGTCTTCTTTTTATTAATACTGCTAATTTAATTACATATTACAATCTATCAGAACTTTTTTTCCTATTTCTATTTCCTATTTAAGTAGAAAAAGTCGTTCATTCAGACCGTAAGTGTATATATGTATACTAAAAAAATCCGTAACCACTGGTCTCTCTCTCTCGTATACTTTTGAATCTTTGGCTATTGAATCGGTAACAGTTCAAAATGCTTCAAATTATAATAAATTGCAACCGTTTTCTAATTGCACTCAATATATTCTTTGTAAAAGGTCCTATTATGTATTGCGAAATCTGAAAAAAGGAGAAAAGAATGTTAATTTAAGGAATTGTTTATCATCTAAACTGTTTTACCGCGCACGACAAAGAAAACGCACGTTTTTCGGTAAACCGAAGAAAAAAAGTTCAATTTTTTTCCATTATTTTTCACATTTTATTATGTGAATGTAATAATCAAAATTTCAGAAAAGAACTATCAATAACAATTTAAAATTGTCTCTTCCGGCATTTAATGAAGAATTTTAATTTTAATTCATTTGAAAACTAATGAAGGCGGAAATTTTTGATTAATAGGAATTTCAAATCAGTAACATGCTAACGACTCTCGAACGATGTTAATTATCTAATTTGCGAGTTATGATTATGAAAATAAATTTCTCAAATAATCTACTTCTTTTGGTTGAAATATCAACTTTCTGGAAAAATATAAATAATAAAATACACAAAAAGGAGGTGAATAAAAAAATATTTTAAAAAATCAAAATTCGGAGTTGCCACAAAAATTTAATTTTGTCTTTTCCTGACTTTTCCCTGATTTCCAGAAAGTATTTTGACTTTTTTTTCTTAGTTAAAAAATTAAAAGTTCAGATTTTCAAAGATTTTAATTTGAAACCTTTTCAAAATTCAATTATTTTTAAATATTGCAAGTATTCATTACTTCTCGAAAATTCAATTATATTTTTTTTAGATTTTTTAACTAAAATTCTTCTCTAGATCAATTATTTCTAATAATATTCCTCTAAATCAATTACTTTTAATAATTAAATATATATATATATTTTAAAATCAACTATTTTCAAAAGAATTGGAATTAAAATTTAAAAAAAAATAAGTTTGACAGAATTGTTAATTAAACGTATATAAAGATTCGAATTTTTAAAGATTTTAATTTGAAATCTTTTCAAAATTCAACTATTTCTAAACTATATTATTTGCAACTTCTCCAATATTCAATTATTTTCTAGAATTTTTTACTATTCTTCTCTAAATCAATTATTTTTTATAACTAAATATATATTAAAAAATTCAACTGATAATTTCAAAAGAATTTGAATTAAAATTTTTCAAAAAACTAAGTTCAACAAAATTTCTAATGAAATGCGTTCAAAATTTAAATCTTCTAAAATTTCATAATTTTATGTTAATTCTTGAAGAATTAAATTACTTAAAATAAATTATTGTCAAAAATATAAAAAACATAAGATTTTGTATTAAAATTCTTCATAATTTTAAAGTTTTAAGGCAAACAAAAAAAATCGGACAAGTGCGAGTTACACTCGCACTAAAATCAAGGGTTCCGTATACCAAAATTACACGGAAAAAACTGCTATGGTTGTGGCAACTACAATTTGAATGTTGCAAGAGATAGTGTTGTAATAACCATAAGTGTTGTTGTCTTAAATATTTTTTTTGTTTTCCCAAGAAAATGATGTTGTTGTGGGAACAACATGGTTCTAGTCGGAGTGATGTAGTTGCAATAACTACACCGAAAAAAATGCCTAGGACCCGTATTTACCAGGAATTGACTAGGTTTCCTAGTTACGAGAGGAGCCAACTATAGAATCCTGGTCAAAGTAATAAGATTCAAGCATAGTTAAAGTGACCAGGAAAATTAGTCGATGTAATCAGGAAAAAATAGTCAAATTGACTAGGAGAATAATATTAGATTTACACTGTGTATCATAATTATTTGAAATTGCTAATCAAATTCTTATTATCAAATAAAAGAGAAAAACTAATTAAAAGAAAAAAATTAATTATTGTATTTGAACATATTTATATTTGACTTTGTATTTATATACCTTAGAATTAATTTAAACTTATGAAATAAATATTTGACGCAGGGGGGACGCGAACACCTGAACCTAACGAATACGCACTTTGAAACCCGGAACGATAACCACTACACTAAACACGACTTGGTATTTTAATTTTTTAATAGACACTAGATTTTCGAGTCAAAATACAATACTTAATCAGATGATGTTTTATACATTTCGAGTACACAATTTTATACACTTGTCAAAAACTATTTATTTTTAATTATTTATGACATTCAAATGAAAATAAATTTAAATTCACAAATTATTGCAAAGGTAAATTTTCAAACACACTGCGCGATTAAAATAGTAAAAATGTTGTCACCATGTGCGTAAAAATTTTGACGATTTATATTGAAACCTAACCAAAAAAGTCTGAAAGAATTGACTAATATAATTAAATAGTTTACTTTCTAAAACATGGACTATCTATATTTCCAGAGGTTCCGAGAAACCAGCAATTTTGATGTATGTAAGAACTCCATTTTATGTACAAAAAATAGACGCGAGTAATGATAAAAAATCGTTTTAGGAAATCACGATAAATGACGCGAAAGATATAGAGGTAAACACTGTCAGAACAGAAGCAGACGCGTGCGCATTATGGAAATAGGCAAAATTACTAAAATCCTAGTCAATTTGACTAGGATTTGCAGGGTTGTTTTTGCCAGGCTTGAATTTGTTGAATCAACCGAGCGATCCTAACCATAATGATTAGGAATCCTTATTACTTTTACTAGATTAAGATTAACTATAGAGTCATAGTTAATAATACCATCGAGATTTTTTTCAGTGTACAGTATTTGTACCCTAACCACAGCTATGGTTACAGCAACATTGATATGATGTTGTTGTGGCTACAACATGGTTCTAGTTGAAGTGATATAGTTGCCAAAACCACAACTATGGTCACTCCAGCGTTTGTATGTTGTTGTGGCAACAACATAGCCTTACTTGCAGTAATGTCAGTGACGGATCCAAGGTCATTTCTGAATCATGGGGGTCAGAACCCCCTGGAGTCAGGAATATAAATTATATATGTATATATAAATTATATTATTATACAATTAATTAATTTTAACTAATAATTCAGATTTAATATTTTCTATCGTTAATTTCAGAAAAATAGAATGAAAAAACGAAATTTGATTTTAACACTGGGACTAATAATATTTCTTACAGCCCTATTGGGTTTTCCCCAAAACTGCAACAGACGCTTCGGATGTACCTGCCCAGCAAACATTGTTACATAAAAGTTATGTAACAGTTATGTCACAGAATATCACACGTGATATAACATGATATGAACATGTGACACGAAATGTCGTAACATGAGGGTCACAGTTACATAATTGTTACAAGAAGGGTGATATAACAATTATGTTGCAGCGTGATATTTAATTATTATATCACAGTTATGTAAATATGTTACATAATTAGAAGAATATGATACATAATTGCTATATCACACTTATATCACGTTGTGACTTATTATTATATCACAGTTATGTAAATATGTTACATAATTGTTATATCACACTTATATCACGTTGTGACTTATTATTATATCACAATTATGAGATTCTGTTACATAATTTGATGAGCTTGTTATATAATTGTAACATCACTAATATGACCTACGTGAAAATTATTGTTATTATTTTTATTCAATAGATAATAACAAATGCCATTTGACATGGTAATATCCAAAAATAATTTTAGTAAAAAACTGATTTACTAATTAGTACATTTTTTAAACTTGATTTTTTTAAAGATCTTTAATATTATTTATAAACATGTTCACAAGTTTATTTTATTCACATTTCACAACACTTATATACAGATTAAATAGTAATTTTATTATTTTACATAACGCTTAGAATGAAAAATATCCGCTCGCATGTGGGATCGAACTCACGTCCCCCCGCCCTTGACGACCCGACGCAACGCATTTAAACCGCACGGCCACTGAAGGCTTGATGAGAATTCTCCTAATCTACTATATCAACTGCAGTGCCGTATATTCTGTTACTTACTGTTATGTAACTATTACGTAACAAAGACAAACTTGTGGTTTTTTTTATTTGTAATATACGATTAACGTGTTAATAAAAATATCTACCACACATTAGTCAGTGTTCAGTAACAATTCTGTAACATTTACGTAACAATGTTACACACATATAAGTAACAATTTTGTAGCATTTACATAACAATGTCACACACATGTAAGTAACAAAAAGAAACGATTACAATTATACTAATCGGGATTACAAATTTTTATTTTATTCTGAAAATTCTATTTTTCTTCACATAAAATTTGAGAGTTATAAACTTTAAATTAATTTTATATAAATTTGTTCAAATTAAAATTTTTCTTTATTAATTTCTGACAACTTTTTACAAAAAAAATTAAGATATTTTTTAAATTATTAATAGACAAACTTTTCAGAGTACGTTAAAAAATTTTAAATAAAATTAAAAGTGAGTGATATTATATTAAATATCGTAAAATGTTCCAAAAGTCGGCTTCTTCACCCCACTTTACTTTTACGTACTTCTTTAAAAGTTTTGGACATTAATAATTATAATAAATAATACTGATAATAATTATTAATAATAATTTATTGTAAATTAATAAACTTAAACAGTTAAACTAGATTTATAATCAAAAATATTTATTCGAAACAATAATTATAAAATAGTGTTTCATGTTACATAACAGTTATGTAACAATTACATAATTTTATTGCGTAACAGAGAGACTACAATTTTACGTAACAATTTTGTAACGACAGTTACAGAACATTGTTACTTTTATGTTACATAACAATTACATAACAGTTACGTAATTTAGCTCTTATTACTACAGAAATGTTACGTAACAGTTACAGAACATGTTTGCTATTTAAATAATTTGTTTTTAAATATTTTAGTTGTAATAAAGACTTAAAATGTCAATTATTTATATTGACGGTTGTTACTTTTTTGTATTTTCATTTAAAAAATTGCAAACATAGCCTACAATTTTTTGCTTCTAAGTTCCCTTTCTTCAAATCGCGTCACATATAATTAATAAAAATGTAAAATATAATTTTTTAATTTTTAAATAATAAACTATAAAAATACATTATCATTATATTCACGATAGTAAAAATGAATATATATATAATATTAATTCTGTTTATAAGGTTTAATCTCTTCATTGGATAAGTTGTGAATATTGGAATAAATAAATTTATTATTTCATATAGTATTCTCTAAATATTCAAATTAAAATTTGCCTTGTTATGTTAACCTTAGGAACTAAAGCAAAAATTTCTTTTTAAAAGGAAGCAATTGCTTTGCGTGTATTGCTTTTGTTTTTAGGAAGAAATTGCCTATGTAAAAAACACATTCTGCCTATTATTTATTTAAGTGCAGTTTAAAAGAATGTATCACATTGTTGTATAATACGTATATTATGAAACTATGTTACTGTTATATCACGTCCCAGTAACAGTGTTAATATTTCATTATATAATAGTTACATAATAATATTGTCACAGTGTGATATAATAATGTGACCTACTTTATTAATTATAACAAAATTATGTATTTATTATGTCACACAGTTTCGTATCAGTTATGTAACAATTAGAGAACGATGCAATAAGACAAAAATTATTACTCTGTGATGTAATGAATATATCACACAGTTATATAATAGTTATTTGAAAAAATTATGTAACTGTTATATCACCATCCAGTAACAGTGTTATATAACAGTGTTACTATCTCATTATATAATGGTTACATAATAATATTGTCACAGTGTGATATAATAATGTAACCTACTTTATTAATTATAACAAAATTATGTATCTGTTATGTCACACAGTTTCGTAACAGTTATGTAACAATTAGAGAACAATGTAACAAGACAAAAATTATCACTCTGTGATGTAATGAATATATCACACAGTTATATAATAGTTATTTGAAAAAATTATGTAACTATTATATCACCATTCAGTAACAGTGTTATATAATATTGTTACTATCTCATTATGTAGTTGTTACATAACAATATTGTCACAGTGAGACATAACAAGGTGCTTTATTTGTTATGTAACACTTACGTAACGTGTTTGCTGGGTGAGCTCTAAAGTGCCAAACTAGTCCTGTTAAAGGCGTCAAATCGTTTGTATGTTAGATGCTAAGTGCTGAATGTATTTATTTTGTTTCCGCTCTCTAAATTTGAATCAGCGAAAAGTCGCTGATTCACCAGCCCAGAGTATGCAGCTGATGAAACAGCGTATATACGCTGGAAAATCAGTGCATATACGCTGTTTTATCAGTGTATATACGCTATTTCATCAGCTGCATACTCTGGGCTGGTGAATCAGCGACTTTTCGCTGTTTCAAATTTAGAGAGCGTTGTTTAAGTTAAAAGTGTCTTTAAAGTTACAAAAATAAAGAAAGATGACTTCATTAATAAATAGTAAGTAAACAAATATATTTTATACAAATGAAACATGATTAAAATCAATTTAATCATAAATAACATAAAATAATATGGCTTCATGGATTTTCAGAAATGGGTTACTCCATCTCCTGTCATCCTTCATCATGTTGGCAGTAGTTCATTACACGCAATTGTTAAATATACAATTCAAATATTTATTATATTTTTGATAAGTGCGATTTTAATTTAGATTTAGTATTCATTATATTATGTTTTGTTATAAAACATTTTATTTAATATTTATAAATAAATTATTTTAAAAATTAAATGTTTTAACAATGTTTATTAACTTTGTAACCCCAAGTATATACAACACTATCATTGTTGCTATGTCAACTATATTGTAATTAACGACAACTACTTTATCTGATTGTCTAAGAAATTCTAAAGATTTTAATACGGAGACAACAACATTATGAGTTACCTCAACCATATAAAATGATTCTAACAACAACAATATTCAGTTGCTACAACAACAAAATTTGATTTTGAGAACAAACTGTTTAGTTGCCTCAACCACTCAGAACGACACTGACAACTACACTCTGCTGTTGGGTCAACCACACAAAACGATTTTGATAGCAAGACTGTGTGGTTGTCCCAACAACACGATTTGATTCCAACAACTACATTGGTGCATAAAGTTCAATGTTGTTGTGACAACCACCCCTATTGAAAATCCCCATATGGGAAACCACATGGGATCCTATGTCAAAAACCATGTAAAACCCTACTTCCTTGAAGGAAACCACGTGGTTTACCATGTCGTTTCCCATGTCAAACCATATGGGAAATTGAGACAGGATTTTAGTTAGGAATAGACATGGAAATTTGAACAGTTCATCTATGCATAAAACCATATCAAATCCCACATGTTTTTCCCAGTCAAATCCTAAACCGAATCCCATGTGAAAAACAGTACACGGAAAAACCTTTGAGAAGTCTGTCTTCCCACTGTCACAAAATTTCGCTTCTCACTGCATGGAAAGTCTGATCGCCCGCCACTGGGTGCGTAGCATTACCGTTTTCGATAGACAAACTTCCCAAAAAGTTTAGAAAATTACAATGGGTACGTTGATCACCCAGTTTGGGAGTGCAGATGAACAAGTTTAGTGGTGGCGCTGACGCATAAGTTTCGGGTGAGCAGACTGCTTAAAGGTTTTTCCGTGTATCATTTATTTATAGTTATTTTCCCAAGTCAATCCCCAAGTGAAAAACAGTATCATTTCTTTATAATTATTTTCCCATGTCAAAACCTAAACCAAATCCCATGTGAAAAACATTATCCGCCTTATTGAATATCCCTACATGGGAATCCACTTGGAATTTTACAAGGGATTTCACATAGGATTTTATATAGGAATTGACATAGGATTTCATGCAAGATTTCACCTAGGATTTAATATGAGATATCACATAGTATTTTATTAAAGATCCAATGAAGAAATTTTCAAAGGATTAAAAATTATTTAATAAAAAATTAAATAATAAATAGTATTATTGTTACAAGTCATCAAAAAAGTAAAAAAACGATCATTTGAAACACGTCCTCTCTGCTACAGGTTCTCAGCTTTTATATACTTCCAGAGTCGTCTCAACAGCGAGAGAAGTCACTTTCGCCACCTAGCGGTGAAAGTATAGGAGCGACAGTAACCTTTATCATTACTAAGGAAACCATGTGGAATAGCACGTAGGATTCCATGTGGTTTCCTACGTGGGGATTTACATGGGATTTTACTTAGGAATTTAAGTAGAAATAAATTCCCAAATGAATTCCTAAGTAAAATCCCATGTAAATCCCCACGTAGGAAACCACATGAAATCCTACGTGCTATTCCACATGGTTTCCTTAGTAATGATAAAGATTACTGTCGCTCCTATACTTTCACCGCTAGGTGGCGAAAGTGACTTCTCTCGCTGTTGAGACGACTCTGGAAGTATATAAAAGCTGAGAACCTGTAGCAGAGAGGACGTGTTTCAAATGATCGTTTTTTTACTTTTTTGATGACTTGTAACACTAATACTATTTATTATTTAATTTTTTATTAAATAATTTTTAATCCTTTGAAAATTTCTTCATTGGATCTTTAATAAAATACTATGTGATATCTCATATTAAATCCTAGGTGAAATTTTGCATGAAATCCTATGTCAATTCCCATATAAAATCCTATGTGAAATCCCTTGTGAAATTCCAAGTGGATTCCCATGTAGAGATATTCAATAAGGCGGATAATGTTTTTCACATCCCAGTAAACGAAAACTAATTGAAATGAATTAAAAAGAATTCACAAAGAGCTTTCGTGAATCCCGCTTTGTGACAAATACGAATTGGAGCCATGATGCAATTTTCCTGAATTCGTGAAACTGTATTGAACTTCCGAACCTTCTATCCGTACCAATTCACTGGACAAGTTTTGAGCCTTTAATTTTTTTCAATTCGTTAGCACGAATTCAATGCATTCCTTGGCCATTTCTTTCGAATGCGAATTCGTTTGGACAAATTGGTACATATTGAATTAAATTCAATTGAATATACAAAGAGCTTGAGTGAATCCCGCTTTGTGACAAATACGAATTGGAGCCTACCAAAAATGTTAATTCGTTTCAATTCATTTGAATTAGTTTTTTTTTACTGGGATGGGATTTGGTTTAGGATTTGACATGGGAAAATAATTATAAATAAATGATACTGTTTTTCACTTGGGCCCGTGCAGAAATTAAAATGTGGGCCTGATAGGATACTGGACAGTTTTCCCGATCTCTGGTGTGGCTCTGGGTAGAGAAACTGACCAGTGCCCGACTAATGTGTGACGCTGTTCCTGACCAATGCCCTACTTAGGGAAAAACTGGTCAGGGCCTCGTCAGTTTTTCTTAAAATTGCCCTATTTTGTAAGGCTAATTTTATTCAAAAGAAATTACAATAAAATTACTGTAATTAAAAATATTATTATATTAGAAACATAATGAACATATTCATTATATATACAACATATTTATACATAACATAATAAGGTATTATAGTCATTTTGAGTAATTTAAAAGTGAAAATGATAAAAATAATATAATTTCAAGAATAGAAAAACTTAAAAATTTTTGAAAAATATATTTTTTGGTTTTATGATTAATTCATTTTTCTTTTGGAGGTTGTCGCTCCTTTCTGCCTCCTTAATTTTATAATATTAATAAAGGTTATAAGTTTTGATTTCAAATGTATAAGTAATAATTAATATTTATTTAATAAATATTTTATTCAAATTTATTAATTATGTTTAAAAAATAGTTATTAAATATTGAAGGTGTTAAATTTAACAATCTCTTCGAATCATTTTCTCACTTTAAGCTAATATAATATAAAATAATTATTATTATTAAAATAATATAATATATATATATATATATACAAACCAAATGATAAATTCATCCTATAAATTAATAATTATTAAAATTCATTAAGTATAATTTATTAATAATTGTTTATTAATTATTATTTTTTAAATTCATAATTTTTATTTTTAAATAAATGTATAATAATTAATTATTTAATAACTATTATTATTCGTTATTTATAATTTAGTTGTTATTATTAATAAATAAACTTTATTATAATACTGTACTTAAAGAAAAAAAAATTATATGTATTTTCGTTTTTTAAATATATTACCATAATTATTTTGTAAAGTGTTTTAAAGGAACACGCTTTTTTAACTTAAATAACTGTTTTAAAAAAGTTAATTTTAAAAAATTAAATTTATTTACATGCTTTTAAAACGAGGAAAACTGTCGAGGCCCTGATCAGAGCCCTATTTCATATCTAGTGAACACCACACTTAGGGTTTTGGACAGAATTTCTGGTCAAACCCATAAGATAAAAAAATTCTTAAAAATGTAGTATAATTACTCCGCTTAATTAATTTCTTCAATTGTTTATAATTTTATTATGGGAACTAATTTAAAAAACTTAATTCATTTACACTTTATTCAAACGAGGAAAACTGTCGAGGCCCTGATCAGAGCCCTATTTAATATCTAGTGAACACCTCACTTAGGGTTTTGGCCAGGAATTCTAGTCAAACCCCTAAAATAAAAAAAAATTGGACAAGTGCGAGTTGAACTCGCACTGCAATGGCGGGTTCCGTACACAAATATTAAAACAATACTTGCAACATTTATCGGTAATTGGTAGTATTAAAATAAACAATTAAAAAAATATATTAATATAATTTGATAAAAAAAATAAATAAAAAAATTAAAGTATTGTATATATCTAATATTGTAAACAATAATAAGTAGAGGAACAAAATTTGTTGCTGTTTTTATTGTTTTATTTTTAAAGTTTTGTAAAAAATTTTTAAAAAATGTAAAAAAAATTTTTTTGTTAAAAAATCTAAAAAAAAAAATTTTTAATTTTTTTTTTAGATTTTTAAATATATTTTTTGTGATCAGACTGTAAAAATTAACTAATAAACCCATTTTTAGTTAATTAGATCAAATAATGTAGAAATTAGAAAAAAAAAAAATTTCAAAATTTTTTTTAGATTTTCCTTGACAACGCTATGGGCATTAATACATAGCAAGTTCTCTATATTTTTCCTGTAATATTCGCGATAAAATACACCAGTATGCCAAATTTTAGCCCTCCATGTTGAATAGTTTAGAAGTTAGGGGGGGGGGGAATGGTCACTTTTTATGCATTTTTGGCCAAAAATCTTGTTATTTCCTTGACAACGCTATGACCATCATCTCCAAACACATTCTCTATATTTTTCCTGTAATCTACGTGTGAAAATACATATCTGTACTAAATTTGAGCTCTCTAGGGCAAATAGTTTAGCCGCTAGGGGGGGGACACGATTTGGCTACGGACAACAGAGTCTCACCAATAGGGTTCCGCCGATACACCGTAGGTGTACGGAACCCTAAAAATTATTAAATAACTAAAATAATGATTGCCTTTCATTGTTAATAGCTTCTACAACAAAAAGGAATTCTAAAAACTTTATTAAAAAAAAAAATTTTAATAGGGAAAACTGTCGAGGCCCCGACCAGAACCCTGTTTTAAATGGGTCAAAGTGGGGCATTTTCTGCACAGGGGGATTGACTTGGGAAAATAATTATAAATAAATGATACTGTTTTTCACATGGGATTCGGTTTAGGATTTGACTGGGAAAAACATGTGGGATTTGATATGGTTTTATGCATAGATGAACTGTTCAAATTTCCCATGTCTATTCCTAACTAAAATCCTGTCTCAATTTCCCATATGGTTTGACATGGGAAACCACATGGTAAACCACGTGGTTTCCTTCATAGAAGTAGGGTTTTACATGGTTTTTGACATAGGATCCCATGTGGTTTCCCATATGGGGATTTTCAATAGGGACAAATGTAGTTGTCCCGTATTTTACAATTTATTGTGGCTGTGGCAACCATATTTATGGATACCACAAACATAGAGTTTTTTCCGTGTAAACTCCTTTTTTATAAAAAAATATATGGGGAAGAAATATGATTGATTAAAAGAAAGAAATACAAATTAGGAAAGAAAGAAATCGATTAAATAACAATAACCCCCCTTTTAAATACTACATATATAAACCTATTAAGATGAAATTCATATACATATTCTCACATCAAGACCCAATGGGAAATTTACAACTGGCGGAGTACTGCGCCAGCACTAGCAGTACTGGCAGCTACGATGACAGACAGCACTGGCATAACTCTGGGATGATAATGCTGTCTAACGCTGGCGAAGTACTGCCTCCCGTGTAGAAATGGTGGTCGGGTTCTAGTGGGGACCTCACCAGTTTACCCCATTTGAAAAAGGGCTCCAACTAGAGAAACTGGTGGGGTTCTAGTCGATTTTGTCACGCTCTAGTTGATAGGGCCCCGACTAGAAGTTCTAGTTCACTTCTACCGGTTTTAAAAATTATTATTTTTCAACTTAACTTATTTATAATTGAATTCTCCATTCATATTAACATTATTAATGATTGTTGCACACGAAAAATCTCGTGCCTATGAGGGTTCGAACCTTGGACCTTGGGGACACCAGACGGATACACATACCTCTCGGCCATGATAGGTTGGATGGACTTCCGCTTAAAGTACATCCCGTTTGGAAATTCCGCCATTTGTCCCTATCTCTAGTAGGGCTCTCGCTAGATTCTGACTAGAATCTCTAGTCGAGAAAAACTAGTCGGGTTCCAATCTAATTCTAGTTAGATGATTCTTACAAGCATTATTTATTAAAAAAGTTTGCATATTATTTGATTACTTAATTTTTTAATTATTTAAACAAAATCTTTTATTTATTAAGTAAATTAAAAAAGAATAAACCATAAATAAATATTAATTATGTGGATATAATTAATTTTTATTAACTAAATATTGTAATATATTATTTATTATTATATTATTTATTATTATTATTATTTATTAAAACAATTATAGTAAATATAAAAATATAAAAAGTAATGTAATAAATTAGTTATGTTTAATTTTTCAATAACGTTATAGATATAATTAATTCATAATATTTTGAATTTTAGGGAGTTATTATTCATCACTCTTATTTAACTCTGCATTCCTAATGATAGTTAATAATAATTAATTATGACATTATTCGTCTTAGTACTAAGCCAGTGGTGAACATCGGCACTACACTGGCATTTCCCATTGGGGATTATAAGAAAAATATAGTATTATTCTATAATTTAAGTAATATGAATATTCTGCAATCTAAACGTTAAAACAACATATGTGTGTACCGAAATTGAGCCCAATAGGTCCCGACATGTAGAAGTTAAGGGGGACAGGGTCATTTTTGGGAATTTTCTTTTTAAAATAAGTTTCTTTCATTTCTCGTTCGACACCATGACCTCCAATCAGATCCGCTATATTTTTTCTGTAGGTACTCTACAGGTAAAACTACAAATGTGTACTAAATTTTAGCTCACAATGTCCCAAAATGTAGAAGTTAAGGGTAGGAAATATTCATTTTTTAAATGTTTTTTAGAAAAGCTAGATTTAATTCCTTTCCAGTTCGTAAATATGACCCCCAATCAGGTTCGCTAAAATTTTCCCCAAATCTACAATTGAAAATGAAAATGTGTACCGAATTTTAGTCCAATGGATGACGATATGTCGAAGTTCAGTATGAGGACAGGGTCATTTTTTGACATTTTTTCGAAAAAATTAAATGTCATTCCTTTCTAGTTCGCAAATATGATCTCCAATCAGGTTCGCTATATTTTTCCCGTAATCTACACGTAAAAATGAGTATGTGTACTGAATTTCAACTCTCCAAGTCCTTATATCCAAAAGTTAAGGGGGGACAGGGTCATTTTTAAAAAATTTTTTGAAAAAATTTGATTTATTTCCTTTCTAGTTCCCAAATATGACAGCCAATCAGGTTTGCTATATTTTTCCTGTAATCTACACTTAAAATTGAGTATGTGTACCGAATTTTAGCTCACTAGGTCATGATATGTAGAAGTTAAGGTGGGAGGACAGCGGGTCATTTGTCGTAGTTTTTTCTGAAAAAATCAATTTCATTCAGTGCTAGTTCGTAACCATGACTTTCAATCGGGTTCACTATAATTATTTTTCCTGTAATCTAGACGTGAAAATACGTATGTGTACCGAATTGCAGCTCACACGGAAAAAAAAAGTTCCCAGATGTTTCAGGAATTATTTCCTAACTCTTGGATACGTGATAACAGCTCTGAACTAGCGACGAACATTCAATGGTAATCAATGAATGTTTGAAAGAAATTCGGGAACTGTATTAGAAAAAGCTATAAATAGTCCATTAGTCTCTTTTTCATTACTTTCTCATGTAAAGTTCATGGCGCTGGCCGCAACTGTTTCTGAAATTTTCGGGAACTCGTCAAGGAATCTTGGTGCGCAGAAACAGTGCGCACCAGTCTCAACAAGTCTCACAGTCAGTAAGAGTTGCGTGCCTTATATATATTTATTTTATGCTGAGGTATTTAACTCGCCTGTTTAGCTCAGCTGGATAAGACGCCGGACTTCTATTCTCGGGTACGCGAGTTCTGTTCCAGCCGCCGTCGATTTTTCTCTAATATGGTTTTTTCTATTTCAGAAACTTAATAAAAAATAAAAATTGAATGTGACCTTCAAGGATAAATGTGTGTGTGTGCGGACGTGTCAAGGAGGGGAAGTGGGAGGGGGGAAGCAGAATCCATTTTTTCTTGCATTCGCCTAACTTTTCGATTTTCTTGAACAGTTCCCGACTTTTTCAAGAACAGTTTGCCGAGAAGTGGTGAAATAGTTATAATTTGTAGAGAAATAGTAAATGACATATTTAAACGAGGCAACTTTTAGTTATCTGTGTACTACCCGCCGTATCCAAGAGTTAAGAACGAAGTTCCCGAATAATCCTCGAACTTTTTTTTTCCGTGTGCACTAGGTTAAGATATCTAGAAGTTAAGGGGGTGGGCAGTAGGGCGGTCCAAAAATACATTAAGAAAAAAAAAGTCGGAATTTTTTTGCTCTCACCCCCCGGAATTGAAGTTTGTAGGAAAAAAATACCCCTGTTTTTTTTCTTCACAATAAAATAATATTAACCCGTGCCTCAAAGCCCCTCAAATTTCTTATGTATTTTAAATGAGAAAAAAACCATTTTTCGTAAATTTAATGTAAAATCTAGACAAAATTTTTTTTTCACTCGGTTAAGGATGTTTTTCTTCTAGAGTGTTTAAGGGATAAAATCCTTTTACATAGGTATTTAACAAATTTATTATTTTTTTTAGCTTTGAAAAATTCTCCAAAAACAAAAAAACGGTAATATATTATTTTTTATTACTTATTATCATTTTTTCTCATCTATTGTAATTCAATTGGCTTTTATGAATCTATTAAATATTAAATTCATAAAACCAATTATATTACAATCAATGAGAAAAAATTATAATAACGAATAAAAAATAATAAATTACCGTTTTTTGCTTTTTTGAGAATTTTTCAAAATTAAAAAAAAATATAGAAAATAAAAAATTTGTTAAATATGTAAAAGGATTTTATTCCTTAAACACTCTAGAAAAAAAACATCCTGAAGCGAGTCAAAAAAAAAATTTCTTTAGATTTTATATTAAATTTACGAAAAATGGTTTTGTTCTCATTTAAAATACATAAGAAATTTGAGGGGCTTTGAGGCACGGGTTAATATTATTTTATTGTGAAGTAAAAAAACAGGGGTATTTTTTTTCCTACAAACTTCAATCGTGGGGGGTGAGAGCAAAAAAATTCTGACTTTTTTTTTTTTGGACCACCCTAGTGGGCAGCCTATTCTGAGTGCCTGGGACGGACACACGAGTGATTTCATAAGGGTTCCGTCAGTACACCTACGGTGTACGGAACCCTAAATATACCAAAATCCACAAATTTTGTTAAGAATTCTGAAATTTACGTAAAATAAATTGAAAAATAAATAAATTCTAAAACTAAAGAAAAGAATTGTTTAATTAATTTAATCTAAAATCAAATAAATTTAAAAAATTGAATAGTAATTAATTAACAAAAATTAATCAGCAATAAATTTAATAGAAAAATAATAAAGATAATATAGATAATAAAAAATCTATATTAATAATGAAAATAATAATAAGGAAACACAAGAGACGGAAAGCGGAATAAAACTAAAAGAAGAAAAAAATTATTCGAAGTCGGCAAATACTTAAATAAAATGGATTCACATTTAAATTTGGCATTTTCGAAATAAGAAGTCTTTTCCCACGTTGCAAAATGTTAAGCAAAATAATGGGTTACACAAAAGATAGTGGGACAAAGTATCTTTGAAAGGAGGAAGTCAGAGATGAGAATATTTACAGACTCACACTCTCGAATTTGACGAATACTGTATATATATGGAAACCACGTGATTCACACTGATTATTGTTCTTTTTCTTTTTACCCCTATTTTTATTTATGAACTGCTTTGATCCAAGTTTATAAATTCGATTTATAAACAATATTACACTCTTTAGAACCATTTACATAACATAAAATTTACTTCTCTTTCTCTCGTTTATACTAGAATCACCGATAACCTTTTAACTATTATATATACCGATATTACGAATGAATAATTGAATTTATTCTCATTTTTTATCCAATTATTCAGTATTTATTAAAATGCGATAAAAATTTATGACTATCTAGATTTTCGAGAATAAAACTTTAATATTATTTTTAATATAGAAAAATTTATCATTTTCAAAATTATTATTTATTATAATCAATAATATATGTAATTGATTTTTATATATTATTTATTTATGAAAATATGTAACAACTTGTTATATTATTTATTTGTTTATATACCAACTAGAAAAAAAGGTAAAAATATTTTTAATTTACAGCCGAAAATGTTAGATTCACGAAAGAAAATTTATGTTTATTAATTATTATTAAGTGCTTATTTTGATACCGGTCACTGTGTGGAGGAGTAGTGACTGGCTCAAAGCAGCGAGAGAAAAATGGTCTTCAGATTGCAGAGCCGATCGGTGACGGTCAGAAAGAACCCAAACAGGGTTCGAGTGCTGAAGTCCCGTTCAACTCTAGGTGTCGGGCGACCGAACCTCAGCAAGGTTCTGGAAGCTGTCCCCTAGAGCCAGTTGCAACCTCTGAGATGACGTCGTAGGTTTGACCAGAAGTTCAAAAAGTCTAAGGCCTTGAGTATCTCTTAGGAACAGATCAAAAGGTCGCGAAGCCTTGAGTCTGGCGAGGTAAAAGAGAGAGTCAGGGAAAATGCGCGGTATTTATGATCCTCTACTGAGTCGCATCCGCGAAATCCCTTCCACCTTGGCAAGAGCCAATCAGCGCGTGAGTTGCCCCCACCCGTTCCGCGCAAGCGCGGTACGGTTGAGGTTTCGAGAGCGAGAGTTAGTCGAGCGGGAGACACAGGGCGAGTCAGACGTGTCTCCAGATTCTCCCGTAAAGGCGATGCACCGTGCCACTTTGCCTTTTACCGTCAACTTTGTACCGTACCTTCGGTACAAAAATCTAAATTAAGGCTAAATTAAAATTTAATCAATTTACTTTTATAATATTCTTTAATGTTATATTCGGTATTTTATCTAACATATTGTAAAAATATATTAGACACACTGAGAAAACTGGAGTATTGGACTAAACATCTGGAGGGACAAATCGTTGATATTTGAGAGTTAGCTATTGGATAACAATCTAAATGTTCAAATACACCATTGACAGATATTCGTGCTATTTCTCTTGGAGGGAAAATGAGTTTATAACAGAGGGACAAATTAACCATCTTGAGAAATCCCTTCCTTATCCGGCGCGAAATGAATAAATATGGCAACCTAACCCCTAAATTAAATACATAAAATGTCAGAAAAATAATTTCGCGCGCATCAGATCGTACACCAGTGGCGGATCCAGAATTTACTCCAGGGGGGGGTCATTTATAGATTCGGCGAGCAACGACCATAATTAGCTGACCTTTTTTTTAAGTAAATTTTTCGCCCCAGGGGGGGGGGGTCATGACCCCCTCCCCCCTGGATTCGCCACTGTCGTACACATTTTCTGCGCAACTTTTAACCCTCAGATATAATGGGAGAGAATATACAAGTAGATTTCCATTATCAATTCAAAATTTATTTTATAAGGACTATTTAACTCTATCTTCATAAGCAAAGGAAACATACACTTTTTGAACCTCTGAATTTGACTCTCCAGTTTTCTCAGTGCAGAATTATAATATACATTAAATAATATTATGTAGGATAAGAAACAAAATTAGTTATTTCCTCATGCATAGAAAGTGCGTGCAAAAATAACACTTTAAAGGAATTTTCAAAGTTTATTAATATTTGATTAACTTTTGCAATGAATTACAAAATTGTGTCAAATATTAAAACTTGAAAAGTAACCAACTATAATAATTTAAAGACATATTTTATTGTTTAGGTGTTTGAGAATATTATAATGCTTTGATGATGTTTATGTTTTACTTTGTGCAAAATGCTGGTGAATTCTGTTGAGTCATCGTGTTATTTCAGTTTTTAATTTAAAGTCTCGAATGCAACAAAATGCTTTCCTTCTCTTGCACATGCTCTCACTGTTTTTCCCTCTTTTCAACTTCTTCTACGCTTGGATTTCTAATCTCATCCAATATGAAATTTTTATTTCTCCAACCGTTAAAAAAAATAAAATGAATGAATAAATATCGTTACATACAAACTAGTGGGTGATTAATTTTGACTTAATAGAAATTTATGACCATTTATGACTGAAAGTAAAACCACTATTATCGTATTATTCAAAAACAATTGAACATTTAGATTCAAACAGAACATTCGGTTTCAACAAGCATGCGAAAAATGTTCACGCTCATTTCTTTATTCAATTAAAAAAAAATCATCTGGCAAAATTCATAGGGAATTAACTTAAATATGGAATTAATTTATTCAATACAATTAATTGAATTAAGAAATGAATTTAATTAATAGAATTAATTGAATTAAAAAATTGATTTAATTTGTAGAATTAATGAGCAATTAATTTAACGACATATTTAAATAACAATTAAATAAACAACTAATTATTGAAATATGAAATTAACTAAAATAAAAAACTAAAAAAATTAAAAGAGTAAAAACTAAAATAACAAAATTAACGAAATTAACAATTAATAAATACCTACTGAATTAAAGAATAAAAATGAAAAACCACTTTCTCTGTATTATCGAAGAAAACATTTTAGGAAACCAAAATTTTTACGTGTGATCTAAAGAAAACGAGAGTAAACAAACAAAATTTAAACGTGAGAAGCAAATGACGGAAAATGGAGTTAAAAATTCCGAAATAGAATTTCATCATCATAGTGAAGAATTGGTTAACAAATTAATATATAACGATTTCCCCATTGGAAAGCAGATTTCATTCTCTCCTGTTGGGAGCTTCTTTAATGGTGGGGTCAAGGTCGGGATGACGAGGTCGAAACTCAATTGAGCCGATTCTTCGTTACCACTTTGCAAATCAACAACTAGTTGTCCCAATTTTTAATCTCTTTCATCGGAAAAAAGTATTGTGAATAATTTATTATTTATTATCATAAAATAAAAAAAGACTTTTTTCTATATTTATTTTCAATCATTGGTCCCCACAAAATTCAATCAATTCTTTTATATCTATTATATTTATATTATGTTTATAAAAATCAAAAATAAATTACTTTTTTATACAAATTTACTTTTGAATTTGTTATCATTTAATGTTGATTTCAATTATATATTTCAATTAAATTACTTTTTGCAAATTTCCTTTTGACTTTGTTACATTTACTAATCTAGAAATTTTATGTTTATTATCATTATTCTTATTATTAATAAAGAATTTTTTTCAAAAATATACACGAAGAGTAGTTAATTATTCTTATAACAGGAAATTATTTATAAAATTTTAATTGAATTTAGAGAAATCAAAATAAAAATTGGGGTTGATTCAAATTTAAATGAATGAAAATAACCGACAGATTAGCTCAGTCGGATAGATGCCTGGCGTTGGCGGTCGTTTAAGGACCAAGGGTATAAGTATCCTTGGTTCGCGCCCACTTGGCTTGGTATTTTTCCGGCACGTGAGACAATCTGAGCGGGAGGTTCGACGTCGAGGTATAATGATGTGCACCGTCGATTATTGTCCGGTACACACCATTAGAACTCGACTGTCGATAAACCGGTTGTACTCAGGAGAGGTTTTCTACAGTTTCCCTCTCTCTGGCGAGAAAACCCATTGACGGGTGGTCCAGGCGCAATGCGAGTACTCCTAATAAAAGTCGGCTGTAGACGCAAATTAGGTTAATATATAGAAAATTTATGTAGAATGGTTATGCTTAATCCAAAAAAAAAAGTATTTCTCGGGGACTCTTGTCGAAGTGCGTAAGGCCAATAGGGCAGGAGTATAAACAATAAATAAAAAAAAAAAAAAAAAAAAAAAATGCACATGCGTGACGGTATAATGCGAATAAATTATATTTATACTTCAGCCTTATTTGAATTAAATAAAAAGAAAAGATTATTGACATTAGTAATTTTTTTTAAATTAAAATGTTATTTATAAAAACGATTTTAATTTAATATTTCAGTACAATTTTGGAATTGAAATTGTTAAAAACTTCCAAATTCTTTTTTTGAGGTTATATCTAATACAACAAAAATATATATGTACTTTAAACAAATTAAATTTAACTTTCTTATTTTGCTGCAGTACTAAAAATTAAATCCACAATAATTCCTCACAATAATATCGCAATAAAAAACAATAAAAAATGAAATCACAATAAAAACTTATTTTGATAACACACCACAAACAATGCTGTCGCCATTATAAAATGTGTGATTGCCGATACGGGTGGTTGCGCATCATTAATTGCGTGCGTATTAAGTGCAGTTCACTGCACACGCATTCACAGCATTCGCACTGTGGATGGTAAAATGCGTATGGATTGACTCTTCTAGCAAGTCGCACTTGTGAACGGAACATGCTTATCATTTTGTATCACAGGCGCTTACGAAATGCAGTTCACAACACTCGCATTATTACCAGCGTCACAGACGATAGTAAGATGCGTATATGAACCGACTCATCTGGTAAGTCGCAGTTAGTGCAAGAAACATGCGTTTAAATGCGACGCACGATTGTTATCTGGGGTGCTTAAAATTTCAATTAGTTGAAAGTTGCATTCAGTGAAATATAAATTTAAATATAAAAATAAATTTATTGAAAATTGCAATTTCGGGACGATTAAATGTGACGCGTTCCCAAGAAAGGTAGGTACCTAAGAAGCAAAAAATTTGAGGTTATGTTTTAAATTTTTTGAGTAAAAATCGTAAAAATACAGAAAGAGAATCAATTAATAATTAAAAATATTGTTGGTCTTCAAGTCTTTATTATATGTATTCAAAATATTTAATGAATATTGGTTTCAAATTCAAATAATTAAAAATGAACTTTTAATCAAGATAAATCTAACTCGAACCCAACCTATAATTCGTTTGCTTCTTAGGTACCATCTCAAGATTCAAAATCAATAAATATTGAAATCCTAGCTGCTCGTCCTTGCGTTTTTTCAACCAATACTGTTTTCATTGAGGTGTACTTGCGTTTGCGAAGGCAAAATATTGGCCCCACTTTACTGTTTTTTCGCAGTCATAATATTTAAAAGATTAAAAACTGTTTTTGCACCTTAAAATATAATATTTAAACTATACAAAAAGAAATAATTGTTTCTTTTTTCAACTATTATTTACGATTTGTAGAGGGCGCCAAAGTATGGCGATCTCTAATTCGTAAGATTTTGCGGTGCCCCCGATATAGCCACTCCTGACAGTCTGAAATAAAAAAAAACAAAATTTTTTTCTTGGTATACATAAATACCTAGTGGACGTATGTGATGGAATTAAAAAAAAGTAAAAAAACGAAAATGGCGCCCTTTTAAAGTAAAAAATTTAAAAGATCAAAATCATCGTTTCTTAAAAATTGACTTTAAAAGGTCGCCATTTTCGTTTTTTTTACTTTTTTTAATTCCATCACATACGTCTACTAGGTATTTATGTGTACTAAGAATTAAATTTTGTTTTTTGACTTTAGACTGTCAGGAACTGCTGTATCGGGAGCACCGCTAACTCTTACAAATTAGAGATCGCCATACTTTGGTGCCCTCCACAAATCGTAAATAATAGTTGAAAAACGAAACAATTGTTTCTGTTTGTAGTTTTAATATTGTATTTTAAGGTGCAAATAAAGTTTTTATGATCTTTTATTATCTTTTAAATATAAATAGGACTTTTTTCGGAGCAAGCAGGTGAATCTATTCATCGACATTTTTTGGAAACTTGGAAAAGTTATAAAGTTAACGATTTAAATCAGGGACCGTCACGGAATCAAAACAAAATTAAAAAATACTTTTGTTTTGATTCGGATATGGGTATCAGAATCAAAATTCCACTCTATTTAGTTCTGATTCCAATATCAAAATTCCACTCTATTTAGTTTTGGTTCCAATATCAAAATTCCACTCTATTTCGTTTTGGTTCCAATATCAAAATCAAAATTCCATTCTATTTAGTTTTGATTCCAATATCAAAATAAAAATTCTTTTTTGTTTTAATTTTGATAAAATACTACTGCGCATGTATAAGTCTCATTGAACCTAAATTTTGTTGCAAATGTCAAATATATCAGAAGATAATATCGTTTTTACATAAGAAATCTGAAGTAGAATTCGAATCGACTTCTGTTTCTATAAGAAAATCGAATTTCAGTATTACAGTATCAGAATCAAAATAGGAAGTAAATTTTGTTTCGTTACAGTATCAGAATCAAAATAGGAAGTGAATTTTGTTTCGTTACAGTATCAGAATCAAAATAGGAAGTGAATTTTGTTTCGTTACAGTATCAGAATCAAAATAGAAAGTAAATTTTGTTTCGTTACCGAATCAAAATCAAAATACATTAATAATTTCGTTTTGTTTTGGAATATCGTAACGAAATCAAAATTTGATTTCCGTGACGGTCCCTGATTTAAATCATCCTGCATACCTAGAGAAATTGAAAAGTGCTGTTACACAATTTTCTTCTCTGAATATTTGAATTACAGTTTTGTAAATATACATTAAATATGTATGTATATTGTGTATTATTGTACAAGTAGTTTTATCGTATTAAAAAGTATAAATTGTTTAATCATATAAATTTGTAACTATTTTATTAAAAAAATACCACTCTTATTTGCGACCAGTTGTTCTTTATTAATTTTTATGTGCACTCACCATTGATAATTTTTTTATTTTTATTTTTTTATATAACAAATTATTAAAAAATGTTCAAATTATAAAATCTAACTCGAATTAAATTGATATATAAATTTACTAAAACGGAAAGAAAACAATTTTAGAAATTAAAAAATTTTTTTTAATGAAAATCTTATTTTTTCGAAAAAACGCTAGGACGAGCAGCTGAGATTTCAATATTTATTGATTTTGAATCTTGAGATGACGCTTTAAGGGATTGTACAAATGATTTTTTTTGGCAACGTAGAAAAACTTTATTTTGCTTCAAGACCACCGTGTAAATTTATTAACAATTGCAAATTTTGAACGATTAAATTTTGTAATTAATTACTTTTTTAACAAATTTTGTTTTCAATTTGTCTTTAATATAGAAATTTAATTGCATTTTCGAACTTCATTTTTGAATTTGTCAAATTTAATATAGAAATTTTTTTACAATTAAAAAATTAAAAATGTATATAAAAAGTAATTAATTAATTTTTGATAGGAAATTAAATAGAAAAACTTAATTTCATATTATGAACAATTTATTTGAACTACCCAGAATAACAAGCATAGCAGCGTGTGGGGGAATTGTCCTGCCATAAACAGAATATGGGTTGGAGGGAGAAAGAAGATTTAACACCA
Source organism: Leptopilina heterotoma (assembly GCF_015476425.1). Taxonomy (NCBI): domain Eukaryota; kingdom Metazoa; phylum Arthropoda; class Insecta; order Hymenoptera; family Figitidae; genus Leptopilina; species Leptopilina heterotoma. The sequence goes on along the minus strand of NW_025111180.1, from coordinate 163,135 downwards.
GTATCTGTCCTTCAATGAGCTCCAATGCAAGAGAGACACCTACTGGTGTCTATTTTAGGCAACATCTATAAATTGAATTTGGGTTTGGACAAATGAAAATTAAAATTTGGGGTTGATTCAATTTTAAATCAATGAAAATAGAAATAAAAATTGATTAAAATTTCAATTAGTTGAAATTTGCATTCAGTGAAGTATAAATTTATAAAAAATTCCAATTTTTGAACCGATTAAATTTGTAATTGATTAACGTAGTCAGAATAATTGAAAATTTAGAAAGTTAAGAATTTTCGACTATATAAACAAAAAAAATTGAATTAAAAATTTAAATTTAAATCGTTAAAAATTTGGATTTACTAAATTGTAAAACACTTCAAATTTAATCAATCCATCAATCGACGAATATTTTGACAAAATTAAAATTTTCAAAATATTTCCCAAACGGTAACACAAAATTGTATGTTAATTGTGTCAATAAATTTTTCGAAATTAAAATTCTTTTACGAATTCCAAAAAGAATATTGATTGATTGATTAGGAATTTTTCCATATCTCAAATAACGTCACAATTCCCTTTAAGAAACAAGAGAGAAAAAAAAACCGAATTTTTAATTAAAATTTAGTGTCAAGAAAAAACAGGTATAAATATTATAAGAAGAGGGGTAGGAAATACAAGAATTGGTTTGAAAATTTATTCCCGTGAATCAGGAGTCACATGATGTTTTGCATAACCTTTTACACAAGCACACACCACACCAGCCGGATGCTAACAAAAACGAAAGGAGTTAAAAAAATAAAGAAAGAAAGAATGAAAAAAATTGGAGGAGGCTATATTCGCCAAATCCTGACAGAGATAGAAATATCGAGACAATAAAAAGAGAGAGGGAAGATTTTCTGTCGGTGATTAGTAAATGGACTCAGAATCACATGACTCTTGAATACGATCTTGCATATACACCACCTTGGGGGTGGGAGCGAGCGAGAGGGGACCTTAAAAAGAGAGTGGGGTTCTCTTTTAACCATAGGAGAAGGTGTGTAGTACGGTAAATACGAGAACCATCGTCTCGCACAACACACAAGTAGTTAACCGGTCTTTTCTCTTCCTTCCGCACACAAAGTTTGTTACAAATTTGTGTAAATTCTTATTTCTGTGTCATAAGAAAAATCCTCACAATTTATGATTAAAAATTAAATTTCTCACCTATATTTCCTTTTTTGAAAAATTTATTTCTCTTCCTTTCTCTCGATGATTGTATTCTCCTTTGGATTTTTAATCTCGATAGAACGTCCAATGTTGAGGAGAGTTTGATATTTTTTCTCGAACGGATTCCCTGCCCACCATCTGGGAATTTTATCCTTTCGATTTCACTCACTAAGAGAGAGAGAGAGAGAGAGAGAGAAGAGTTATATTCTCGAAAAGAGAGTCTTTTAGACACAGGTGCGTGACGATCTTTGGCGGTAGTGGATTAATTGGTCTCGATGTCGTTGTCCACGAGGCACGACAGGTGTATTTAGTGCTTAGAAGTTCGGGAGAAACAGCGGTATTTATCTCAATACACCAGGTGAGTGAGACAGGACTCAACGAGACGGTTGAGAATGAAGAGGATCGCGATCCTTCCGTAAGTCTTCTCCTTTCTTTTCCATAAACCTAAAACATTAATATTCATTTAATCAATTAATTCAATACATACAATTTTTCTTAATAGAAATTTCAATTTATTTTTCACTCAATTTTTACCTAATAATTCAATTTAGAAATTTCCTATTGGATTTTTACTGAAAAATTTGTAACTCATTTGTTTAGAAACTGCATATAATTTTGGAGTAAATTTTTTTAACAAAAGATTTTAATATAAAAATTTCCTATTCAATTTTTACTCACAGCATTGTGAATACTTTTTTTAGAAATTCCAATTAAATTAAGTTTCACTGAATTTTTAACTGAAAAATTCATTTTAGAAATTATCTATTAAATTTTTATTGAAAAATTTGTAACTCATTTTTTTAGAAACTGCATATAATATTCCACTTAATTTTTTAACAACAAAAATTCAATTTAGAAATTTTCTATTGAATTTTAACTAAAGATTTAAAACCAAAAATTTTTTATTTTATTTTCAAATAATTTTCAAATAAAATTTCCAAAAGTTAGTAAAAAGAAATTTTTCATACAAAAATTGTATCTACGAAAAAACAATTAGTATTATTTTTTTAAGCAAAAAAAATTAAAAGTTATAATTATAAAAATGTAAAACAAAAAATTACAAAAATATAGTAAAATAAAAAATACATTAAATTATATGTACTTTAATTTATTTAATAATGAAAAATAAAATAAAATGTTCATTCATCAGATTCATTCATTATTATTTAAAACAAATGAATAAATTTTCAAAAAATCATTGTGTGAAGTAGTTAACAAAATTAAAATTTGCATTTTAATAGAAAAAGAGAAAAAAAAATGTTATGTATGACTCGTGTCCATAATAAAAGTCTAATTGAAGTCCTTCCTTGAAAAAAGTCAAGGAGCTAATCATGAATCCTTATGAAAATGAGAGCTTAAAAAAATCAGTAGCTGTCATTGACAGATTACGCACACTTGACTTTTCTCTTGCTCACGAGTGTATAATATTCTCCTAATCCTGATCTGTGACCCAGTGACATAAATTCTTTTCAACATGAACTTAAATGTTATTATCTAGAAACAATTAAAAATACAAGATTCACTCTGAATTACATATCATATGCATATAGATTCTCATAAATTTCAATTTATTCGAAAATTTCCCGACAATTTTTTATTCCATTTTCTTTATCATTTCGATACTAATAAATATAAACTTAATTTCAAGTCGAAAAAAAGTTTCAAAAAAAATAAAATAATAGAATATTATTGAATAATTCTTATAATTCTAACTAAATTTGGACAATAAATGTAAAAATTTGTTCAATTTATTGTTTTTCTATATTTTTGATCAAAGTTGAAAAAAATGCTTTTTTCTCTTTACACTGAAAAAAATGCCTAAACGATTTGAGCATCCATTATAGCATTAAGGTTATACTTTCACTAGGAATCTTGATTATATTGACAAATTTAGTGCTGTAGTAACCAGGATTCCTAGTTAAAGTAACCAAAATTCTTAGTGGATGACTCTCGTAACTAGGAGCATAGTCAAATCGCCTAGAAATTTTTTTCAGTGTATAAACATGGAAGCGAAATTAAAAAATTCAGCAAAGATGCTCGTTTTCGCATTCGTAGAGCCACAAGAGAAATTATTATCGGATCGTAAGAAAGGCTCAATGCAGTATTACCTATATACACGAGTCTTATTCGTGGAGAAATCTCTTAAATTGGATAACCGGGGTTCGAACAAAACTCTTGTCTCACATTTTTGGTACTCAAATAATTTGGAAATTAAAATAATTTCTAACTTTCTTCTGAGTTAACCGAATATTTTCCAAGTTATTCGACCAATTTTTCCATTTTCGTTTTAATTTCTTACTTCATTCGGTTTAAAACAAAAAAAACCAAAAGTAAACATTAAATATTTAAAAATAAATAAACAACGTAAACTAAATGAAATATCTCTAAAAAATCATCTCACTAAACAATTTGTAAATGAATTATTCATAAATTTTGAAAAAGTAAAAATGTCGATATGCCTCGTGGAAGCATTAATATTAATAAATAATAGAATTGGTATCAAAACCGGTTTTTGTACTCAATCTCGCGCATTTTCGTTCATCTTTTTAACTTATGTTAATATCATCACAACATGAAAACAGCTTTCACTTCTTGAAACGACGAGTTATTTGATTCGGGAGACATTTTATTATGTCAATTACGTTGACTGACTTTTCTTTGTTCAACGGACAACTTTAATAATAACGTCTTCCAATCCTCCCAAATGATTCTATTCTATAAATAAAAATAGTACCAAAAAAGAAAAAGCAATTTTTTATACGTACAATTAAAAAAATCATTTTTATCCAGAATAAATATTCTCGATAAAAATGATTTTTTATGCACTTTTCTCTTAAAATCTTATAACTCGCGGTGAAATTGATCTAAAATTTCTCCTATACTCTAATAAATTTCTTCATATTGAATATAAATCAAATTACAAAAAGATATGGTTTAACTGTTAGTCGTAATTTTTGTTTAATTAATAAGATTTTAATCTATATTAATCAATAAACAATAAACAAACAGGAAAATTACCAAAATCTAACGTTCGAAAGCAAAAAATAGTAATTTTAATAAAAAACAATAAAATAATAAAAAGTAAAGTAAATTTTAATTGCGAAAAGAAAAATTAATTTTTTCAACAAAAATTTTACTGATTAAATTAATTTTACCATAAACAAAGAAAATTATGTCGATCTAACAAAAAAATATTCATCTTTCAATTCAGAGAATAAATTCCGTTATCTATTTTAATCATTTTAATTACACTGTCTATATAAAGTTTACTTTTCTAATTTCAATCTAACATTACTTTTCTGTTTCCTAATTTTAATAAACAATAAAAATTACATGCCTTTCTTATAGTAATTATCAAGTGTGACTTTCTGCATTGTTATATAACACTGTATATTATTTTCTAACCACCTGCGTATGGGTATTTAGTTTTCAAGTAGGCTTACATACAATTGAGAATAAAATTTCTTATGAACAATTATTAATCAATCTTTGCTAATAACATAAAATAGTTACTTAATTTCAATACTATTATCATTTTATATAAAATAATATATCGTTATACAAGAGAAGAATTAACACCAACAACTCAAGGCCAATTAAAATTATATAAATAACTTCATTCATTGAATTTGTGTCTTCATTGTAATCGTATAGTCTTTTTTACTATTGCCTTTCATCAATCAAATTCAATCAAAATTTCTTCAACAAAAAAATACAAAAAAGAAAAATCATTTACTGAATAATTTTTTCTAAAATTGTACAAATATTTTCAATATAACGATAGTAATAATAAAAATTATTATTATAAAAATTAAAATAATAATTATTATTTTATTTTATTATCGTGGTGATTCCAGATTTCCAGATCTCTGTCCACACCTGAAGTTAGACTTTTGTGGAGGCTTTTGTTTTTTTATATGTTTTGACAGATATTATTATTATATTATTTTTATTCTTTTAACTTATTATAATTCTTTTTATTTTTTATTTAATTACAAAAAATATTTAATCTAAAAAAATTATTATTAAATTAAATGTTTTTATTGATCATTTATTTTTCTTTTGCATTGGAGTTACAAATTGTTGTCATTTAGTTGTCATTTTAGAGAATTTACTCAAAGTTCTTTCCTTACTTTCTGAAAAGGTTAGTATTTTGTAAATAAATGACAAAATAAAATCATGCCAAATTTTTTTAACTTTTTTTCTATAAAAAACTTTTTTTGTTTGACGAATCGAAAGTAGGCAGCTTTTCCTTTTTTCCTTCTAAGAGAAAATGTTTTTTAAGAAAATAACCTATCATTTCTATTTTTCGATTCACAATTCTTAAACAAAATTTCAAGTTTTGGCTAAGAATAAAGGAAAAAAGATTTTAGAAATTCAATTTGTTATTATTAACGAAATAATTATATTTTTGTAAATTAATGAAAAAGAATAATTATAATTTAAATGTAATTTATTTTTTATTTGTTTATTACTAATGCAAGTGGCACAATTTTCGTATCATAATCACAATTCCAAAAAAAATCATGTTTTTTTTTAAAAAAGACATAAATTGGGGCGCCTTATTATTCCATAAAACAATTTTTTATTATATTTCTAAGACAGAATTTTATATGTTAGAAGTTTAATTTTTTTCATACAAATACACTGGGGTCAAAAAGTTTCAGTACATTTGTACTGATTACTTTTAAATGCTTGCCTTACTTCAAATTCAAATATTTCTGTAAAAATAGATGTTAGAGCTATCAAACTAGGATCATTTTAAAGTTCAATAAATTTAGAGTCAAATAGCCTAAGATATAACCAATTTAATAGTGTAAATGTTAGGCTCAAAAGCCGAAAACGGCCAATGGCCGGAAAAAACAGCCAAACCTAGTTTTGGCAAGTGCAGTTTTGCCAAAACTAGGTTTGGACGTTTCACTTCGGCCATTGGCCGTTTTAAATTGACAAAACTAGTTTTGGCAATTTAAATTTGTCCAAAACTAGTTTTGTCAATTTGACTTTTGCCAAAACTAGTTTTGTCAATTTGTCATTTGCCAAAACTGGTTTTGTCAATTTAACATTTGGCAAAACTAGGTGAGGCATTTCAAATTGTGAGAAATTGAAAGAAAGAAAGAATAGAAAAAGAAAGACCGCCGTATTAATAGGAAATTTGTTTAGCATTAGCATGTACTTATTGTTTGCTATTTTGAAAACTTAGATTATTTTTTCTATGTTTGGGGAGTTTGTTATTAATTTATATAAACAATTATTAAAAAATGTTTGTCAATACTTGTATGTTTTTTATTTTGATACTATATGTGATCCACGGTAAAGAAAATAAGCCTAACTTGATAGAAAAATATTAATATTTAAAAAAGTTACAAGGGTTTTTCTAAGTTAAACTTTAACTGCTGTTTTCTCGAAAACTTGTTTTCGCACGTAAGGTCCCTTTTCATAGACCAGGTCACATATTGTTTCTGTATTGAATGATTGTGTGTATGAAATAAGAAATCGTCAACAATATAGGTAAATTAGCCTGTGTAAAGGTAAATTAGTCTGTGTAAAAATAAATAAGTGTTAAAAAAGTTTTTTTAATTAACTTTTATGTGCAAAATATCAATGGATTTTTGTTAGAGAAATTTCATCTTATTGTAACCCAGGCGCGAAAGACCAATGCTGACGATGGATTGAAGATTTATTGAGCCTTGAACGCCCAGCCTGGGTAACCCAGTGTTGAAGCAGTCTTTATACCACTGTCACTCAATGTTGATTCAGCATTGGACACCAATGTTCGTTCCATGCTCGATTCAAGACTCGGTCAATCTTCGTGAGTGAAGCTCGAACATCTGATCTTAATTCAAGCCTGAATCAATCTTGACAGTTTATTTATTGACGTGTGCACTTAAAAATATTAAATATAAATATTTATAATTTATAAATTAATTAATATTAAAATATTTTTTATGATAATTTTGTATACTATTTAAAAATTATTATTAATTATTATTATCAAGATATCAATTGGTAAATAAATATTAATATTTATTTAGTGTATAATATTTATATTAATTATTAATTTATTAATAATAATGATTATTATTATTATTATAAAAAAATATTAAATTAAAAATAAATATTAAATATTATTATTATTATTATTATTATTATAATAATTATTATTATTAATTATATAAGATTTATATAAATAAAGTTAAATTATACATTATTATTTTTTTCTTGCACAGTGTCAAATAATTGTATTCAAAGTTCAAGAGTTTCGTTTGTCTGAAAAATTTTTAGTGAAAAAAATGTTTATTAGGGTGTAATAAATATTTATGCCTAGTAGTTTTACACTAGGATTAACTGTTTAGTAAATATGTATTATCAAAAAACTATTTTTTGTCAAACGCGTGCGATTAAACACAAATAACCTTGAGACTTTAGCATTGCCAACTCAAGAGTTTAACGTATGTGTTGAGTTGGTAATGCTGGAGTTTCAAGGTTATTTGTGTTTAGTCGCGCGCGTTTGACAAAAAATAGTTTTTTGATAATATTTACTAAACAGTTAATCCTAGTGTAAAACTACTAAGCATAAATATTTATTACTACCTAATGAACATTTTTTTCACTAATAATTTTTCAGATAAACGAAACTCTTAAACTTTGAAAATAATAATTTGACACTGTACAAGAAAAAAAATAATATATATAATTTAACTTATAAAATTATCATAAAAAATATTTTAATAATAAATAATTTATAAATATTGATATTTAATATTGTTCAGTGCACACGGTAATAAAGAAAGTGAATATTGTATCAAGATTGACCGAGTCTTGAATCGAACATGGGACGAACATTGGTGTCCCATGCTGAACAAATATTGAGTGACGCGCCGTATATACAGAATATACGGCGCTGGCATTGAAATAGTAGATTAGGCGAGGTGCCTTCCAGCCTTCTGTGGCCGAGCGGTTTAAATGCGTGCGTTTAGGACTTCCGGTATGCGTTAGGGGCGGGGTGCGTGAGTTCGATCCCACATGCGAGCGAATATTTTTCATTCTTTGTTTTAAGCGTTATATCTAATAATAAAATTGTGTGTTGTGTTGTGAATAAAAAATGTGAATATGTTTGTAAATAATATTAAAAAGTCTGCTGAAAAATCGAGAAAAAAATGTACCGATTAACAGAAAAATTGTTTTCTCTTACTAAAATTATTTTTTTAATATTACTATTTCAAATGACATTTATTGTTAGTAATATAAATTATTTATATGATAATAATATAATTATTATAATAGTAACTTAATGCCATTAAATTAACAAACGCATATAATATGAATAAAAATAATAACAATAATATTCATTACTATTATAATTATAATTATTACTATTATTATTATTATATACAATTCATATATCCATATTATATTGAATGAGCGCGAGAGACGCGTAAATTTGGGAACAGTGGAAGCAGCCTTGTTTCAGTCCTGCATTATAGGGTTCCGCAGCATTGATTGAACATTGAACGCCAATCTACAACAAAGACTGGAGCGTCAGTCTTAAATAAGTGTTACATTATAGCTAGAAGCAACCTTCGTTCCGCCGTCCCACCAAGGCTTGATCAATGTTGACCAAGCCTCAACGAAGGTTCCGTAAAGCCTGAATCCAGCGTCAGTTCTCGCCTGGGAAATAATATTAATCAATGACACATTTTTAAATAAATATATTCCTATTGTATAACGAAGCGGTCTTTCTCACAATTTGAAATGCCTCACTTAGTTTTGTCAAATGTCAAATTGACAAAACTAGTTTTGGCAAAAGTCAAGTTGCCAAAACTAGTTTTGGCAATTGGAAACGTCCAATGGCCAAATTTAAATTGCCAAAACTAGTTTTGGCAAATGTCGATTTGCCAAAACTAGTTTTGTCAATTTAAAACAGCCAATGGCCGAAGTGAAACGTCCAAACCTAGTTTTGGCAAAACTGCACTTGCCAAAACTAGGTTTGGCTGTTTTTTCCGGCCATTGGCCGTTTTCGGCTTTTGAGCCTAACATAAATATTGAAAATATAATTCTTTAAAGTTAGAGATTTTTCGTGAAAAATTCGATTTTGAAATCTAGAATTCAAGCGCACGCCAATTGAAGAAAAATTTTTTTTAAGATTTGATAGTTGCACAATATCAAGTACAAATTCCATTCTTTAATTTTAAACAAAAATAATTCACATATATTAAGTATTTTCTTCAAATTCTATAAAAATAACTTCCCTTGCTCTCGAAATTTTTCAAAGAATATTAATTGCAAATTCGTCGTTTTCGTTCACTTGTTTTTTCAATTAACCACACTTTTGAAAAATAATATGCACTTTTTTTTATTGAAAAATAAAAAAATAGACACCTAGAATGAAAATAAGGAATAATGATAGAGTTAAAATTTGTAAAATTATAAGAAGAGGGATAAATTTCATGTAAATAACTTAAATTTCTTAAGATGAAGAGGTTCTATATTTTTCAAAAGTGTGGTTATTTGATAGAACAAGTGAATGAAAACGACGAATTTGCAATTTATATTTTTCGAAAAATATAGAGCAAGAAATATTATTTTTATAGAATTTGAAGAAAATACTGAATATATATGTGAATGATTTTGGTCTAGATCTATCAAAACTTAAAAAAAAATTTTCTTTAATTTGCGTACGCTTGAATTCCAGATTTCAAAATCGCAATTTTCACAAAAAAATCTCTAACTTTAAAGAATTATATTTTCAATATTTACACTATTAAATTGGTTATATCTTAGGCTATTTGACTCTAAATTTATTGAACTTTAAAATGATCCTACTTTGATAGCTCTTACATCCATTTTTACAGAAATATTTGAATTTTAAGTGAAGCGAGTACTTAACAGTAATCAGTACAAATGTACTGAAACTTTTTGACCCCAGTGTATTTTTCATTTAAACGAATTTCTATTAAAAAGAATTATTTTTTAGCCGAATTTCGATTTCTCCGAAATATCATTTTTTAACCTGTTGCTGCACACTTTTTGAATTCAGTACCCTGCTGGAAGTAAAGGGATAGAAATCCTATCTCTTTGAATATTTTTTTATCTCTGAGATAGAAAGAGATAAAGTTTCTCTATCTTAGTCTATCCCCACTTTATCACTTGAATCACTTTTTATCTCTCCTTCTGTATAAATCTTTTTCAATAACCTTTATTTCATCTTTTTTAATACTTTCAATATCCACACCTATCTCTTTCTATCTCTAATTTCATTTAAGAATATACTTATCTCTTTTAATAATCTTGTTACTATCCCAGCCTATCCCTCTTCTATTCCCCTCAATCTCTTTCTATCTTCCAATTTATTCAATCTCTTTTAATAACCCTTACTTTATCGTCTTTTATCCTCTTACTATCCACTTCTTTCCCTTTCTATCCCTATTTAAATCTTAGTCCATACTTGTATTCTTTTATTCCTTCGGTTCTATCAGAGCCTATCTCTTTTCTATTAAATTAAAAAAAATTCGATTTTTTCTTTTTTCTTAATCTTTTTCAATAACCTTCATTATATCTCATTGAATCCTTTTTTAATCCCCAAAGATAACTTTTTATACCCTTTTCAATGTGATGATTTCATGATAAATAAAGAGAAATTAAAACTTTAAAAAGGAGATCAACTGAGAGATAAAGAGTGATAGAGTAAGATATAAAAAGAGATCAATACAGTCCCAAAATTTAAAAGGTTAGTTTAAGAAAAATATCTTCCAAGCTAGCGTGGCTGATTGTTACTTATATAAGCAATGTTTTTTTTAATTGATATTCTACGTTGCCTGTACAAAAATTACAATGTTCAATAAAGAAATCTTTTTACAAAAAAAAAAAACTGAGTGACATGTGTATTCGACTTGCGTCCCTAAGGTTCAGGGTTCGAGCCCTCCTGCGTGCGAGAGTTTTCAAATTTGGTTTTAAGTGTTATGTGTACAATGTTGGTTAATAATGTGAAATAAAATATAGATTTGAACAATAAATAATAATTTCATAACAAATAAATAAATAACTTGATTTGTTAAAAATAGGTTATAAATAGAAGTACGAAAACTCAAAAAATATTTTTTTTTAAATAATAAATTCAATTGAAATTGTAATACTTCATAAAGTCTTTAATATTGTTAATGATATTGGTTAATTAATTCTTTATATATTAAAAAGGATAAAAATTTGCAGCAAAGAGAAATAAAAAGAGATGAAAGTACATAGGTATAAAAAGAGATAGATAGGGGACAATAGGGTATAAAAAGAGATAGAAATTTGAAGATAAAAGTATAATATTTCGGGTATGCAAAGTGGCTATTTCAAAGGGATAGAAAAAACCTTATCTCTTTCTATCTTTTTACTTCCAGTAGGGAAGTAGATACACTATAGATACACTATAATCAACATAAAAGTACATTTATTGATTAAAACAGTATAAAAATGAAGTTTTCTGTCTCGTCAAAAAACGACTCCTTTCTGCACTCGCTGCACAATATAATATTTTATATAACTGAATTTTTATATGGTCAAATATCTACATTACCGACTTCTCAAACTTAGAAAAGTATATTTGACAAAAATTTAGTTTGTGCGTCCAAACTCCATTAATAAGAAAAGGACAACATTTTTGTTTTATTCATCGCTGTTTCAGGTTTAAAGAGTGCAAATTATTTCTAAGCATGTTCCCTTTGTTTTCGAAAAAATGAGCATTTTGTAACAAAAATTATGATTGACGAATGGAAATCATGCAAGTTTTCTTCATTTTTTCTTCCTATAAAAAATTTATTTGTCTGTAAAATTGAAATTATGCAGGTTTATTTTATTTTCTTCTAGAAAAAATTAAAAGTTGTTTAAAAAATTAAGATTATAAGAAATGAAAAATATACACATTTTTTTAAGTTTTCAGGTTTTCAATTAGGGCTGCCACCTTGGTCGGTTTTCGCCGGCCTTGCCGGCTGAAACAAAGCTTGTTTCCCATGTATTGACACCCCCCTCCCTTCGGTAATGCATAGACGGCCGGCTGAAACGTCTGGAAAAGGTGGTGAGCCTATTTTCAATCACAATTTAGTTTGTCAACAAAATTAAAAGTTTCTTCTAGAAAAAGAAGATATAACATAGATATAACATAACATAATCGCAAGTTATGGATTTTGTTCTTTTTGTGTGTGTTAACATTACATTTTCATAAATATCTCGAGATTATGTAAATCTTTAGGAATAAATTTTTTTTACGTGCGGACATAAAATGAAAGGACTTTGATCCAGATTAAGGGGACAGTCTGGGTCTTTTGCACGTATTTTGAAGAATTTTTTTTTTTTCATAGTAAAATTTATTTAAACATTTTAAAATTTTTACATATTATTACACATATATTAAACTAAATAAAAAAAAAATTTTATGTATTTTTTGTTGTTAATAGCGAAGAAATGGCGACTGTAAAAAAAAATCTCGAAAATCTGGTTGACAAGATATCGCCGCAGTCAGAAAAGATGGAATCAAAAAATTTAAACGGCATATTAAAATATAGACTGTTTGCTTTTGACTCAGTTGTTTTTAACTGATTTAAATTTAGAGAGAAGATTGACTATGCAAAAAATAGCATTTTAAAAATTAGAAAAAATTGTTTTTGCCTATAACTTTTAAAAAATGTTTGAAAATCTATAAATGCTTTCTTTTATTTTGTAGAGATTTTTCAGACGCATCTTTTGACCTCTTATTGAACAGTTTTCGTCCAGGTTAGGAAAAGATATTAACTTTTAAAAATCTAAATTTTTGAAAAATAAGACTTTTTGAAAATTTTGAAATGTATTCATAACCAACGTGTAAAGCATTAAAAATCGTTTCGATTGACCTATTTTTGATCCTAATTTGATTAGAAAGTACTAAATTATTATAGTATTTTAAAAACAAAAAATTGAACAGAATATAGGGTAAACCAGACAGTTATAGTCGGCCACTTAAGAAAATCTTTGTAATGAATGCTGTTTAAAAATTGCAATTAAAATTTCTTCCACGTGTGATTGTTCCTTACTCTCTAAATCTGAATATGTGAAATTTCACTTATTGTACGTTATAAGTCGTCCTCTCGATCAATAAGTGCATATACACTTATAAATAAGTGAATTTTTCACTTATTCTGAGTGAAATTTCACTTATTATAAGTGTATATGCACTTATTGATCGAGAGGACGACTTATAACGTACAAATATGTGAATTTTCACATATTTAGATTTAGAGAGTATGGTCTACAAAACTATTATACCAATCATGTTTACAAAAAAAATTTGTTATTCATTAAAAAAATTAGTAAATAAACAAGTAAGAATACAACGGTAGTCGCCCGTGTAGAAAAATTTCGGGGCAGTCTGGAGTCCAGAGATTGCCCCAACTAGACGCATCTGGACGGTCTAATCTGGACGGTCTAACTGTGTGCTATATGGGATTTTTCTGGACGGTCTAATTTAGACTTTCTAACTGTATGCTACATGGGATTTTTCTGGACGGTCTAATTTAGACTTTCTAACTGTATGCTATATGGGATTTTTCTGGACGGTCTAATTTAGACTGTCTAACTGTATGCTATATGGGACTTCATTGGCATCACTAGAATTCAAAATTTTTAAAGTACAAATCAAAGTACAATCAAGACTTTAGTGCCCGATTTGTCGGTCTTCTTTGAATTTATACATGGATTGTCACTTCAAAATTCAATGGAATAATTTAGTATCTAAAGAATCGTTCAAAAATAAATATTGTAGGTTTATATGAATTATTATAAATAAAATTTTCAATGAGTTTAATTAAAAATTCTAAAGATCTTAGATTTTTGAAAAATGCCTAATAATTCAAATTCTCCTGAAATTAGATAAATTTTTTAACATATTGTATTTGATTAATTATTAAAAATAATTTATCTGTAGAAGAATTTTAGTTAAAAACACTATAAACAATTGAGTGTTGGAGAAGTTACAGATTATTGTAGAAATTTAATTATTTTCAAAAGTAACAAAATTCTACACAGAAATTCAATTATTTTCCAAATTTTTAACAAGATTCTTGGCAAAATAAAATGTAAGCAAAAATTTAATTACTTTCATAAATAAAAAACCTTTCACAAAAATTCAATAAGGATTTACAAATTTTTTATAAGTTTCTTCTCAATAATTCAATTATTTTTATAAATAATAAAATTCTCAAAATTTTTTTATTATTCAAAATTTTTTAGTTAATCTCAGAATTTCTTAATTATTTTTAATACAATTTTAATCGAATTCTTCGAAAAGTGTATAATTATACTTAAGAATTCTATTGAAATTCGCCATAAGAATTCAATTATTTAAAAAATTTTTGATAAAACTGAAAGTAATACTTTAAAAAATTGTTTAATGATTATAATTGTAGTAAGAATTATTTATTTAAATATTCATATATAATAATTAAAATAATTCGGGATTATTATGTGTAATAATTTTAGTCATAGTTTTCACTTCGTCCTTATAAGCAAAAGAATATATGACACTGGCATTGATATAGTAAATTAGGAGAGTTCACACCCAGACTTCAGTGGCCGTGCGGTTAAAATGCTTCGAGTCGGGTCGTCAAGGGTGGGGGGCGTGAGTTCGATCCCACATGCGAGCGGATATTTTTCATTGTAAGTGTTATATAAAATAATAAAATTACTATATTTAATCTGTATAAGTGTTATAAATTAAAACTGTAAACATGTTTGTAAATAATGTTAAAGGCCTGTTAAAGAATGAATTTAAAAAATGTACCAATTAACGCAAATTGTTTTTTTATTAAAATTATCTTTCAATATTACTCTTTTAAATAATATTTACTGCTAGTGCAGTATATTATTTATTTGAAAATAATATAATTATTCTAATAATAAGTTATTGTCATTAAATACATATACACACATATATATGAATAACAATAATATTTATTTATTATTAATAATTCATATTTTCACATTACATTGAATAAACGTGAGAACCGAGTAAATTTGGGTAAATTATTTAAAATTAAAAAACTGAAATATTGAAATCGAACCTAAAATTTGAAATATTAGTACTGCTTATTAGCCCTGATTAGCTCGTCCCGTCTGGACCAACGCGTGGTTCGATCGTCACTGGTCTGATTAGCCCATGGTCAGACAGTCTTTTCAGCGCCCAGTTAGAGAATAGACTGTCTTTCTGGCACCACACCAGAACCCAACAATTTTTCTACACGGGTCGGACACCTAAAGCAATCTTTTTGATTAACACTGTTTAAAAAGTGCAATTCATATCTTTTTTCAAATTTGTTATTGTTCACTTGTGATTGTTCCTTATGGTCTACAAAACTATTATACCAATCATGTTTACGAAAAAACATTTTTTATTTCTTAAAAGAATTAGTAAATAAACAAGTAAGAATACGATAGTAATCGGCCACTCAAAAAAGCCTTCAAAAACCGTACAAAAATTTTTCTTTTTATTTACAAAAGCTTAGATTTGTTTATGATGACCTTAGAAATGATTAGCAATAAACAAATTATTTTTATCTCATACGGTTTTATAGCTATATTCAAAATTGAAAAGTGGCCGACTACACTGCAAAAACTGGTATCTCACTCGTGTCTTAAAATGAGTTGATTTAAGTGTTTAAACCATTGAGGTACAAAATCTGTTTTATATTGAGACATTTAATTTCATCTTGTGTCTCATTTTAAGACATTAAAGGTAACTCAATGCGTATAAGACACGTAAAACGTCTTCTTAGAGACGGATACTCGAAACACATTTCGTGTCTCAAAATGCATTGCTAAATGTGTAAGATACTTTGAAACGTCTTAAAATGAGACACATATATCTGTTTCAAATATGTGAACTAAGACATCTTATGTGTTTCAAATATGGGACAAAACGTCTCAAAATGAGACACTTGTTTTTGCAGTGTACTGTCTGGTTTACCCTAATTTTCTGAACTTGATTGTTTAAAACATTTTTTAAACAATTAAACTATTATAATCATCCTGTAAAGTACTTAAAAATACATTGATTGAGCCAAAGTTTAATCATGTTTTGACATATTTATGAAAAGATATTCATAAATTTCAATTATTATTATTATTATATTTATGAGGAAGTCAGAATACGAAGATTATGGCAAGAATATACAACTTGGCAGCGTTTATTTTTATTTTATAATCACAATTTTTTGTACCAACAATTATACAAGTAGACACTTTGAATATGTATTTCATTTAAGGAAATTTAATTTTGTTTTATTTTTTAAGAAAGTGAGTATTGTTAATAGGCATTTTGTTGAAATATATATTAATACGAAAATTGCATTATTTTAGCTTGTAGAAAACATTTTGCAAATTTTCTATTTCTCAATCACAATTCTATTCACAAAATTATGAGTTTCATTTTGAAAAGAAGAAAATTTTTTTGTAGAATTCCTATTTCTAATCACAATTCTTTAAGAAAATTTTGTTTTTCTTAGAAAGAAAAGATATTTGTATTAAGAAAATACTTCGAAAGAAAATAAATTTTGTTTTATTTTATAAGAAAATGTTAACAAACTGTTAACAATCAATTTCTTAACCCGATTTTGTAATTCTGAAACCATAATTTATAATTTTCGTAATTAATTATTAATTATTCGACAATTACTGATTTGAAAATTTCAAAAATGATTTTTTTTAATTTTGCCTACTTTATTATAATTTTTAATAGACATTATTGTTAAATATCCATTGACAAGAGAAACAGAAACTACTACGCGCTTCAGCGCGCGTTATTTTAGCTACTTATAATAAATAATGAAATTAAATTAAATAAAATTTTAAAAAAGTCAAATAAATAATAAAAGTCAAAAATTGTTAATTGAAAAAGAATAATTAACAAAAATTAATTTAGAATTTATGAAATTAATTAAATAGAAATACTGCTACTGTATGAAAGACATTGAGAGAAATAAATGAAATAATAATTACAAAAACTGTAAATCGAAGTTTAAATTAAAATATAGAATTTAAATGCCTCATTGAATTCGCGACTCGAATTCACGCTAGAATGACCTGCAATTTATAATAATTTATTAGATTACTAAGACTCAACAATATGAATAAAATTAATAATCTAGTGATTACATTTGTAAAATGAATCATTTGAAACCAATAAAATTTATTTACTGTAATTTTTTTCTTTCATTTTTAACTATATTACTCGTAATAAACATTAAAGTCAAGAGTTTAAATGCTCATCTTTCTCATTTATTACTTATAATTTATCAGTAAAATTTTCTGAAATTGTTAACTGACAAATTTAATCAAATCTGAAATATATACTAAGATTTGCCTTTTCTGATTAATAATTTAAAAAATTATTATTAATTATAAACTATTATATAATTTATATAATATATTATACAATTATAATAATGATAGATAATATATTACATAATTATTAAAATTAGATAATAATTATCAATTTATTCCCTGAATTTTGTGAAAAAATCATTATTTCCATATGCGAAGAAAATTAATTACTAGAATTTAATTTAATAGCAAAATAATTTAACTCCTTACTCAATTTATAAAAAATGCATTATTATTATCATTATAATAAAATAATAATTTTGATGAAATAAAAAAAAAATGATGGAAAATTAATCAAAAATATTAAATTATTATTGATAAGAAGAAAAGAATATATACACAACAAAACGTAAACGGAAATAACTTCTGTTTTTTATTACAGAAAATCATGTGAATGACCTAGAATAAAAAAAATTCTTCTACAAAATAAACAATTTCATGAAAGTCAATGTTCAGTAAAATGCGATATAAAATAAATTCACATAATTAACTTCTGCAATATTTTTCTAAATATGAATTCTATGAAGCACTTTAAAAAATGCGTGTAAATTAAAATAGATTTTCCTTTTGTTTTCATGGAAAAATTTCATATAATCGAATTTAAATTATTAAATCTACAGAAACTTTGTTACAAACTTTTTTTATTTACAATTGAAAATAATTATTTTCCTCGATGAAAGCCGAAAGGCATGAATCATGTATAATAAATAAAATATTTTCAAAAAATATCAACTAAAAATAAAAGTTAAGAAACAAATTTAATAAAAATTTTTAAAATAATAAAATATAAATTAAATATGAATTTCAAAATATAAGTCTAGAAAAAAATGTTTATTTAAAGTTAAACCAAATGCAATGTAAGTTAAATAATATATTTGTCTCAATACCTAATAAATTATTTATTTAGTTTAAATAAAAATTTCATTCGATATAAAAAAAATCTGCCCGCCCTTCGGGCGGACACATTCTCATCCGCGCTGCGCTCGCAAGTTTCAGCGCGCCTCGGGGCGCGCGAAATATTGGTCGTCGCGCTTCGCGCTCCGTGGATTGTTGCGCGCTTCGCGCGCAAATAGCTCGCTTCGCACGCAGTCGTCCGCGGAGATTGTGCATTACTTACGTTCTTGATCCTTTTTCCTATTATATGTTTTATAAAACTTTTTTTTCTTTTTCCTATATTATATAGTATACTATATGTATACTATATAGTATACTATACATATAGTATACTATAGGTTTGTTCTCGCTAGCTACACTTTCTACACTTTGTACAAAAGTGTACACTACGGCATTCTCGTTACCAGAAGTGACGCAATAGTGTACACCTAACTCCCTAGAAGCCGGTGCACTTTTCCCTATTTTATTACACCCGATTGCGAGCGAGTGTAATTGAGTGTTCTGATTAAAATGGCGGTAAATGGACATTTTATTTAAAATGCATTAATTATTTTATGAACATAAAATTATAATATGTTTCTTAGTGACTTTTAATTTGTAAAATTATTAGTAAGCAATTCTTATTTTGTTAATATTTATATAAAGTACCACATATTATAAACAATTAACATTGTAAAGCAATTTTTAAATAATTATTTTCCCATTTATTAAAACCAAACTTTATTTACATAGAATTTAAAAAAAAATTTCTTAATTTTATGATGGTAAACATATTTTTTAAAAAATAATAGAATTTATGAAAAAAATTAAGTTTGAAAGATAACCTTTAGAATATTTCAAAACATGTCGCTTCCGTTTTTCTTCAAACTTATGTGAAAATGAAGCTTAAAAATTCTAGTTTTATTCTCTGTAAACATTATAATGAGCAAATCGGTTGAAATTAAGAAATTAATTAAATTTTACAAAGATGTCAGAGTTTAAAATGTGTAAAAATTTGAAAAAATTAAATTCTGCTCGGTACATACATTTAACCTTCGAAATTCTTGTAAAATTTAATTAATATCTCAAATTTCCATGAATTGCCCATTATAAAGTTTACAGTGAATAATAGGAATAAATCCTATTATTTAAAAAAAAAATTTAACATCATAAAACTGATAAATTTTTCTCTTAAAATCACTAATAGTAAATAAATTTTGGCTTTAATAAATGTGAGAAATAATTATTTAAAAAATTGCTTCACAATGGCAATTGTTTATAAGGTGGTTTGTTTTAAATAAAATGACCCATATATTTATTTATAAAACCTACACAGTAAAAACAAAGTCTTAAATTTAATGGTGGCTAGTTTTAATTTTTGACTTATCTTAAGCTATCAACTTTATTTAATCATAAAAACTAACTGAAAATTAAAGTTAGTTGTACTCTTACTTAAATAAAACTCAGTTTGTAATTTATTTGTAATACACCGGACTTAATTTCAGATCCAATAGTATTAATAAAAAGTTGGATGAAATTAACTTCTAATAAGGTACGCTAACAGCTGACTGTAAGTCTGGCGAGGCTGAAAAAGTTGATTGTGACGTCACAAGGGACGCAATTTGCAAACGTGAAAAGTCTGAATAGCGCGTCGCGTCGCCGGTTTACTTTTGACTCGTGTTTTATTAATAATATATAAGTCCATAAATTATATTTATAATTGGTGAATCTTAGACAGAAAGTTTAGTTTTATTAGTATGTTAATATTTTAATTCGATTATAAACAAGTTTATAAACAGTTTATAATCTTAATTTCACCTAATATATATGTGCATTAGCATTTAATTCTTTATCTTAAAGAGAGAAATTTCCACTGATAGTTTTAATAATTGTTGTTTGTTATAAGAAATTAAATGTGACATATGTTTATTTTAATAAAATTCAAGAATATGAACATACTCTGTAAAAACAAAGTCTTTCTTTAAGGCGGTGTCAAAGTCGATTGGATTTTTGCATTGAGCTTCGATGGAAAAATCGCATCGACTTTGACACCGCCTTTAAGCTCGAAATTGAGGCTCCGGATCTTAAAAGGGCACACGCGCGAACACACGGCAAATAAGTTGGCCCCTGGAGATAAAATTTTGAAGTTGTTCAAAATGAATTTTAAATTATTGTTTCTTGTACAGAATTTCAAGGCGAAACTTTTTTTTTAATAAAAATTTTTTATATAATTTCTCGTTTTCACGTAAATTGAAAAAAACGTGATTTTTTGAGTTAAGAAATTTTAATGAATTTTTGACTTCAACTCGTGACTACTTCGTTAAATATTAATATTTTTCCACGAAATTTACACACAATATTCTTCAAACTATTCCAAAAGTGAAACAATATTTGGAAATTTAAAAAAAAATTGTATGTCAAAGTAAATAATTATTTAAATAATTTTGTCGGAAAAATGATTCTCCTATTTTCAATTGAAAAAGTTGAGTGACGAATTTTCGTTTTCGGAAAACTTTCAGCGACAAAAATGTTCATTAATGTGTTAGGAAGTTTTTTGGAAAATATCTCGCTATTTGATAATAAATTAAAGACAATAGAGCAATTTTAACATCGTCGCGCTCTGCTGTAAACGTAAACAATGTCTAACTATATATACATTGGTCTTGTAATGGCGGCCATGCTACACGTGTGCCGCCACGCCGCAATTTTACAGCAGAGCGCGACGATGTTAAAATTGCTCTATTGTCTTTAATTTATTATCAAATGGCAAGATATTTTCCAAAAAACTTCCTAACATATTAATGAACATTTTTGTCGCTGAAAGTTTTCCGAAAACGAAAATTCGTCACTCAACTTTTTCAATTGAAAATAGGAGAATCATTTTTCCGACAAAATTATTTAAATAATTATTTACTTTGACATACAATTTTTTTTTAAATTTCCAAATATTGTTTCACTTTTGGAATAGTTTGAAGAATATTGTGTGTAAATTTCGTGGAAAAATATTAATATTTAACGAAGTAGTCACGAGTTGAAGTCAAAAATTCATTAAAATTTCTTAACTCAAAAAATCACGTTTTTTTCAATTTACGTGAAAACGAGAAATTATATAAAAAATTTTTATTAAAAAAAAAGTTTCGCCTTGAAATTCTGTATAAGGAACAATAATTTAAAATTCATTTTGAACAACTTCAAAATTTTATCTCCAGGGGCCAAATTATTTGCCGTGTGTTCGCGCGTGTGCCCTTTTAAGATCCGGAGCCTCAATTTGTCTTTTTTCAAGGTGTAAACGGAAGACTCCCCAATTGATACAAGTAAGGAGTTAAATAAACTTAAATTCAACTGTAAGCTTGTAAGAAGGCTGAAATTTAGCTAGATGGTTTGGCTAAATTTTAGCCTTCTTACTAACTTACAGTTGAATTTCAGTTCATTTAACACCTCACTTGTATCAATTGGGGAGTATTCTTTTTAAACTTCTAATCATTACTGACATTCAGCCAATATGGTCTACTTCCGTTTACACCTTGAAAAAAGACAAATTTCTGGCTTAAAGGAAGACTTTGTTTTTACAGTCTAACTATATTACAGATTGTATGCAGTTTACAATTAAGATAGCGTTAATTTTTTTTTCATTTTTTCGTGCACTTTCTCTACACTTTTGCGTTCTCGCTAGATTTTGTACTTTGTTTAAGTGCGCATGCTCTGTTTTACACTCTTGTTACACTTGAGTGTAGCGGTGTAGCTAGCGAGAACAAACCTTATATGTTTTATCAAACTTTTTTTCTTAAAGTTACTACGACTTTAAGGATAACATTCTCATCACATATTTTTGTTTGCTAATGATTGCAAGATTAAGTACACTTTTAAGAAAATTTTTAGTCCTGGTAATTAAAAGTGTGAAATTATTCTTAATTACTTACTTTCTTCGCAGAAACATGGTTTGCTGAATTTTCGTCTATAATAGATTTACATGAAAAAATAACTTTAATTTTTAGAAAAGTTTCAGGCTAAACATTCAATAAAGTGGGACATGTAAACCTTTACACAATTAATTTTAAAATTTGATAGTAAATAATACTACGAAGTTTGCATGTAAATCTTTAAATAATTTTTAGGAAGTATTCAGCATCGGGCTCGTGACCTTGTCATCTTCACAACTAAACACGTCAGTCACACTTAAACTCCAGCCAAAAAAAATTTCATTTTTCTAATATAGAAACCAATATTGTCTGAATATTGACAAAACATGTTGTAATATTTTGTTGATGCAAAAGAAAATAATTTAAAAAAACGGTTAAAAGTGTTCTCTTTATTTTGTTGTAAACTACAGATTTTTAGAAAGGTTTTAACATTTCAGAAAATAAATAAAACTTTATAAAACAGTTAAGTTGGTCTGGCCCAAAAACTTAAAAAAAAAAAAAAAAAATTTTATGAAAAAATGTTATAGAGAAAAGTTGTTTGTATTTTCCTAATATAAAATAATATAAAGTTAAAAATTTTGAAATTTAAAAAAATTGAGTTTTTAAAATTTTGAAACTACTGTAATTTCTGTAGTTTTCAACAAAAATGGTTGGTTAACGAACTTAGCCTTCATTTTTACACCAACTTTAAGCGTGTTAAATTTAAAAACGATCAGATAAGATTTTCAAAAGTTATTGTGTCAACAACATTTTGGTCTACAGACGGACATACATACAGACAGACGGACTCGCCGGACCATGTTTTTCGGGTTCAGGGGACCCCAAAACGTAAAGATTTCATAAAATTAGCAAAAGTCAATTTTCGACCAAAACTAATACTTTCTCATGTGATGAGAATGTAAAAATTTTTATTTGAACCTAATAAAATTTATTTAAAACAAATAAAAAGTTTGGTTGACATTGAGTCAAATATATTTTTTCTGAACGTATAATAAAAATAATTTCAAAGAATATAGGGTCATTTGGGGTAAATGTAAACGGAATATCTATTTTTCACCAAAAACATTAGTTTTTTTTGTTAAAAGGTAAAACGGACGGATTTCTTTTGCATGAACTTGTTACTTTACTTCCCTAGAAAAATTTTATGAGGTACAAAATAGTATATTAAGCAACAAGGGTATAAAGGCAGCCATTTGTTTACGGTGATTTTTGTGACTCCAGTGGAGGTCGAGGGCGCCGTAGGCGCCCCGAGACCGGAACGAGTGTCACAAAAATCATCCTAAACAAATTGGCTGCCTTTATTCCCATGTTACTTTTGATATTTTTTATTCCTATACACGGAGAGAAAAATCAAGCGTTTGTAGTAAGACATGGTCTATACTTAAAAAGCACGGCGCTGTTTATACTCGATTTGTAGAAATCTATGCTAAAAGAGTAGGGACCTATACTCTTTTAGTAGAGACCTATACTCTTTTAGCATAGATTTCTACAAATCGAGTATAAACAGCGCCGTGCTTTTTAAGTATAGACCATGTCTTACTACAAACGCTTGATTTTTCTCTCCATACACGGAAAAAGTTTCGGCACGTCAGATGTACAGATTGTGTCAAATTTTCTTCTACATTTATTTTGCACGCCATCTGTGCCAGTTTGGAGTATCTGACGTGCATTAAGTACGTCTGATATCTCGAAAGGGCACCTCAGACGTGGAAAATGAAATGTACTGCTGTTGACACTGTCCTCGGCGCATCTATAATGTCCCGGAATTTTTTCCGTGTAATGCACAAAAGTGGCGATTTCAGATAGCAGACGACAGGGAATAAAAGTCAGTCACTTGTTCGACTTATATGAAAATGGCGGCCGTTTTCTCCATAGAGATATTATAAATAGAGTGGGAAAGGTATAGCCCAGGTTAAAATCCCTGTACAGGATCCTTAACGGATCCTCCCGGGATCCTGTGCAGGTCCTGTGCAGGATCCCGACCGGAACCCGTACACGTCCTGTACAGGATCCCGACCGGATCCCGTGCAGGAAATTGGAACAGGGTTCCTGTGCAGGTTCCGATGCAGGAACCTTAGCTATCAAAGGTTCCTGTACAGGAACACTTGCAGGATCATGTACAGGAAACTTTTTAATTTTTTTAATTTTTATATGTTAAGCAACATTTGACATACATAGACTTCATATTTCAATATGTTAGGCTCGTATAACAATGTTGGACAGAAAAATGTATTGCGCATTCGAGAAACTCATAGAAAACTACTGCGCAGGAGTTAAAAATATAAATAAATTAATTGAGGAAACTGTGTAGGATCCTTTACGGGTTCCTTACAGGATCCTTTATACTTAAGTACCTGCAGTTTACAAAACTGTAAAGGTTCCTGCACAGGAACCTTTACAAAGTTTCCTGTACATGATCCTGCAAGTGTTCCTGTACAGAAACCTTTACAGAAACCTTTGATAGCTAGGGTTCCTGCATCGGAACCTGCACAGGAACCTTGTCCCAATTTCCTGCACGGGATCCTGTACAGGACGGGTACGGGATCCGGTCGGGATCCTGCACAGGACCTGCACAGGATCCCGAGAGGATCCTTTAAGGATCCTGTACGGGGATTTTAACCTGGGAGGCGGCAGCGTGTGGGGGAAGTGTCCTGCCATAAACAGAATGGGTTGGAGGGAGAAAGAAGATTTAACACCAGTATCTGTCCTTCAATGAGCTCCAGCGCAAGAGAGACACCTACTGGTGCTTAATCTTCTTTCTCTTTCTATCAAGCGGACGCATACATGCAAACCATCCCCACTCTATTTATATTATCTCTATGGTTTTCTCCTTTGGGCAAAAATAACGCATGGGATCAGCGGTTATGTTTGCACATGGGAGAAAATGGACGCCATTTTCATATGGTCGAACAAATGAGTGACTTTACTCCCTGTCTTCAGCTATCTAAAAGCGCCATTTTTGTGCATGTGGGATAAAAAAATATTGATGCACCTGAATCGCCTAAAAATGACTGTTTACATTTGAGCGGCCGGATCGTAGAAGGGCACGTAAATTTTTCTCGATCGAAATCTAAGTCCCCTGAACACTCAAAATTCAACTTCTGAATTTAAATATTTTAAATACACATCCTTATAGAAAATTTCATTCCTCATCTTTTTTTCTTATGAAATTTTTTTCTATCTATTACCGTTTTCGAAATATTTTGGAAAAACTGTTTTTTTGAAAACTGTAAATTTAATGACATTTTTCACTTCAACTCGCGATATTTCAGACAATTTTAAAAATTTTTCAATGAAACAAAAATGAAAATACGTCTTAAGGTATTCTACGAATGATAAAAAAAAGAAAAAAGTGGTTTTCTTTATAATAGTACATTGTACAACTAGTGGCGAAAGTGTGATTTTTCGAGAGTGAAGTTTGTGGCTCGAGCGTAGCGAGAGCAGCAATCACTCGAGAAAAATCATTCTTTCACCACGAGTTGTGCACTACGTTTTCTCCAACGCCTTGCGAGGAAAGGTTTCTTCGTGAGTTTCGTATAATTTTAATTTAAAATGTTCTTATGTTTAATATAATAAAAGACGAATGTTTTGAGTGGGGAAGAAGTTAGATACAAAATAAATCTCGGTCAAAGAACAAGAAAAAAGAATAAATTCATGATTTACTTTCGCCACGCCAAATTTACTTTCGCCACGCTAAAAATTACTTTCGCCACGCTGAATTTACTTTCGCCACGCCAAATTTTACTTCCGCCACGCTCTTCAGAGCAGTTGAGAAAAGTTCTACTTCCCGTGTAGAAATTTCGCTGGGGCCCTGATCAGGGCCGGATAGGGCCGACCTATTAGGGAATGAAACGCCGCGCCCGATGTGGCCCTGATCAGGAAATCCACATTTTCTTGTCGCCCCGATCTGGCCCTGATCGGGCGCGGCGTTTCAT
This sequence comes from Leptopilina heterotoma, assembly GCF_015476425.1. Lineage (NCBI taxonomy): Eukaryota > Metazoa > Arthropoda > Insecta > Hymenoptera > Figitidae > Leptopilina > Leptopilina heterotoma. Next base: position 136,815 of record NW_025111180.1, on the reverse strand, counting down.
TCCTTACTATGGCCCTAGTAGGGCAATTTCTACACGGGTTTCGCCACACTTTTCTACCAAGAAAAGTACTCCTTTCAGAGCAAGTGTTGGAGAAACAAAATTGTTATTAATTTTTTTCTTTATTAATGTAAAAATCACGAACTACAATCTTCACGGCTCTCGTTTAACGGGCGAATTTTGAGTAACAGAGAACTTTCAGTGAGAAAGTTTTTCATTATGATCCAAAAAAGTTTTCTGGAAAATAATAAGGTTAATAATTAATTAGTGTCGAAATGGTAAATGTTTAAAGTTGCTAGCGACCAAACGCATAGCACGCGTCACTCGCCATAGTTGCTTGGGAGTGTTGTTTCATAGGTTATGGCCAGTGGCGCGTGCTATGCGTTTGGTCGTTAGCAACTTTAAACATTTACCATTTCGACACTAATTAATTATTAACCTTATTATTTTCCAGAAAACTTTTTTGGATCATAATGAACAACTTTCTCACTGAAAGTTCTCTGTTACTCAAAATTCGCCCGTTAAACGAGAGCCGTGAAGATTGTAGTTCGTGATTTTTACATTAATAAAGAAAAAAATTAATAACAATTTTGTTTATAAAGAAAACCACTTTTTTCTTTTTTTATCATTCGTAGAATACCTTAAGACGTATTTTCATTTTTGTGTCATTGAAAAAATTTTAAAATTGTCTGAAATATCGCGAGTTGAAGTGAAAAATGTCATTAAATTTACAGTTTTCAAAAAAACAGTTTTTCCAAAATATTTCGAAAACGGTAATAGATAGAAAAAAATTTCATAAGAAAAAAAGATGCGGAATGAAATTTTCTATAAGGATGTGTATTTAAAATATTTAAATTCAGAAGTTGAATTTTGAGTGTTCAGGGGACTTAGATTTCGCTCGAGAAAAATTTACGTGCCCTTCTACGATCCGGCCGCTCATTTACCCCGAGATTTTGAAATTTTCCTAAAATTCGGGGTAAATGTAAACACCACTGTAGTTAAGCGAGGTTTAAGAAACAAGTTATTTCAAGTATACTACTGTTTTAAGGGATGGAAAAACTGATAAAAATTCTTCGTAGATATATAGTAAATCAACCAGTTGACTGATAATGTATATCATATATAATAAACAATCAACCATTACAAAATTAGTAATGTAAAAACTTAAATAACTTGGACAAATTTTAATAGATTTTCATTCAACTTGGTAAAAAGAAGTTTTTATCTAAAATCGAATTTTTAAATTTGAAAATGGTGGATCCAATATAGCGGTCAAACATAAACTATGGCTAACGGACTAACACGAAGGAGGTATGAAAGAAGACCTAATTTCCTTTTCTACACTGAGAAAACTGGAGAGTCAAATTCAGAGGTTCAAAAAGTGTATATTTCTTTGCTTATGAAGAGAGTTAAATAGTCCTTCTAAAATAAATTTTGAATTGATAATGGAAATCTACTTGTATATTCTCTCCCATTATATCTGAGGGTTAAAAGTTGCGCAGAAAATGTGTACGATCTGATGCGCGCGAAATTATTTTTCTGACATTTTATCATGGAGTAGTATAAGGAGACCGAACGCCACTCACGCAAAGTGGCCGCACTTTTCATTACCGTGTTTCCTCTGGGCTCACTTACATCGATAGAAGCGCCCCCAACGGGGAAAAATGTCACTAATAATCGTCTGCTAATTGTTATTGTACAGTGCAGTTGGTATTTTTATAGGTTAGTGTTGTTTGGAAATAGTTGACAATTATCATTAATAATTATCTTATAATTATAATATATTATTTATTTATTCAATATTAATTTTGAAAGTGCTCGGTTGGAAGTGAAAAGAGATAAATAAGTAAGTATATGTGAGAATTGTTGCGATTAATATTGTTTATATACATAACTTAATTGTTACTAAAATTCCCTCTATAATTAAGAGAGAAGAATTGCAATTTTTCACTACACAGACAGCAGCAGGCATTTTCACTCACAATTTATTTTTTACATGCTTCATTGAACTAACAATCACTTTTATAAACAAAATTAGAGGTTATGTCATGTCTTATTTTGTTTTTAAATATAATGATCTTCTCCTCCGCGAGAGGCTCTTCTATCGATGTAAGTGAGCCTAGAGGAATCACTGTTATGAAAAATGCGGCCACGTTTGACGCGGATTCATCACGGGCGTTCGGTCTCCTTATACTACTCCATGCATTTTATGTATTTAATTTAGGGGTTAGGTTGCCATATTTATTTATTTCGCGCCGGATAAGGAAGGGATTTCTCAAGATTTCTCAAGATGGCAAATTTATTCAATTATTTTCTTTTAATAAGTACTCCAAGTTCTGTTTACATTTACCCTGAGTTTTCGAATTCTCGGGGTAAATGTAAACACTTAATTATTTATTAACTAAATTGACAAAAATCAAAGTCAATTTTCGTTAAGGCATTAATAAGGAAGAATTACAAATTTTAGTTTGATTTTTAAATTTATTTTTATGCAAATGCGAGACAAAATACTGAAACAGTAAAACTTTGATTTTCAATCTTTTTTGCATTAAAAGATAACTTGCACTATGGCATTGCCAATTGTCAAAATAAAATATTGGCAATACTCAGAACATCTTGTACACGGAAAAAATTAATTTAGTACATTTTACGAAACTAATTTTGGAATAGCGGATACGGAGAGGAGTTTAGTATAAGATAAAACAGAATCAATAGTAATATACGATGACTGCGTTTCTCGAAAACTCAAAAAAAATTCTATGGAATTCACAAATGATCGGTTGGACGTTCTAATTCAAGAGTTTTGTAAAATGTTTAGCCTGAAGCGCATGCGCCACGGAAAAAAATATTCACGGAGAAAAAAACAAATAAAGCAGAAAAAAAAAAATTTCTTAATGTACCAATGAGCTCTCAATACCATTTTTTCTCGTCTTCTATAGGAGATAGATGATTGGTTCGACACATGTGACTGCCCTCTACAACGCAATGGTTCGCTTGGATTGGCTTATTTTATTCTGACACTAACTTAACGGAAATACGCATACATATAAACGAATTCTGACGCAACGCACATACAATATAACTCGCACTTGTAAATGAAAGAATTGAGTTTCTTTATATACTAACTGAGAAGATTAAAACTGCGCTTGTGAGAAATGTCAATATACTGAATATTAATTTTTAAAAAAATCATTTTTTTAAAAGTTATACAAAATATTTTATAGTTTTTAAAATAACATTTTTTAATTATAATTGGTTATAAAATCTCTATAAAATTTTTCAATCTTTAAAAAATAATTTTATTCTTAATTTTAAATTATAAATAAATTGCAAAAAAATTTTCAAAATTAAATTCAAACTCAAAAAATTTTAATATTAAATTGTCTAAAATTTGAAGTAATAACAGTTAAAACTAATAAAAATTAGAATTAATTAAAATTTTGAGAAATTAATATATATGTACATTTATTGTCATCGGTAAATATAAATTATGATAAACTATAAAATTTATTGGAATGTAAATTAAAAGAAATTAATAATAATTAAAAGTTTGGATTACAAAATCACATAAAAAATGTTACGAATTTGGAACAATGAAATGTGAAATACGTAAAAGAAAACAATTATCCAAATGTTACCGGCAGGTAAAGCAGTTCTCTTTTTCCTTCCATATTATCTCTATATGGAGAAAAAAATCAGGGCTTTTTAGCATGGAGTGGTCTGTACCTTTAGCGCATGGGCGCTTCCTTACGGCGAAAGAACGAATTTGTACGATTGCAGCAAGAGCTCGCCCTATTTTAGTAAGGAGCCTTGCTGCAATCGTACGAGTTCGTTCTTTCGCCGCAAGGAAGCGCCCTTGCGCTAAAGGTACAGACCACTCCATGCTACAAAGCCCTGATTTTTTTCTCCGTGTACAGCAGACAAGTTAATACCGACGCGACGAGACAAGCTTCAACATATCTATTTATAACGCGACTTTTGGTACACCCCGTATAGAATTTTACGAAACTCTGTGTTCGAGAATTCACGATAGACAGCGAAGTGAAAACTCAAACCACGCGTTTTTAGATTGCACGAAACATTTTTACCATTTTCTGATAAAATGTTCACCAGAAAATACGAAACATTTCTACATTCAAGCTTGTTTTATAAATTACAACACTGGTTGCAGTTTCTCGACAATTGTTCTGCTTAAAGTAGTGAAAGTTTCTGGGTTTTTGAAAAACTTCGTCAACCCTGTAAAAAAAAAGTATTGGGAGGTACAGGATTCCGTATTGCAAGTGCCAACCTGCCAATGCGGTATTCGCGAATTACCGCATTGGGTGTCGTGGTGAATACGGAAATCAAGGGGTCCCAATGCGGTGCCAGTTTTAAGCTTTAAAAAAACGAAAATACGTGACAGGAGGAAATAATTAGTGTCAGTGGAGAAATATGCGAGTTAAAGGAATGAGAAAATAATAATAGTGAGTGTAAAAATGAAATTTTAAGAAAAAAAGGTAAGTTGAACTGTCAAATATGGGCCCAATGCGGCATAGGCTGATTTCAATGCGCCACAGCAAAAGCAACTTTGACTGGTTTGAATGGCGTGAAATAGGTAAACAAACATTTTCTAACACATTTGTCTCCGTACACAGACACTTTTCACTAAATCTGCCAACGTACAATTGGTAAGCATCTTCTAAATTACAATAATAGAAAATATTGTTTAGATTCATGCAGAAACGTGGTTATAAAATAAAAAATTGGAAAGTAATGTAATGCAAATCATATGTCAGCTGGGCCACTGTGTTCGCTCGATTGGCTCTGCTTGCTTCTGCCCTCTACTGGCGACTTGCACTATGTACCGATTGTGTACCGCATTGAAAGCAGCCTACGCCGCATTGGACTCATATTTGACAGTTCAACTTACCTTTTTTTCTTAAAATTTCATTTTTACACTCACTATTATTATTTTCTCATTCCTTTAACTCGCATATTTCTGCACTGACACTAATTACTTCCTCCTGTCACGTATTTTCGTTTTTTTTAAAGCTTAAAACTTGCACCGCATTGGGACCCCTTGATTTCCGTATTCACCACGACACCCAATGCGGTATTTCGCGAATACCGCATTGGCAGGTTGGCACTTGCAATACGGAATCCCGTACCTCCCAATACTTTTTTTTTACAGGGAAGGAATCTTAAATATCCGCTAGTGCGAAATTAGTTTCGTAAAATCTGCTGAACTTATTTTTTCCGTGTAGGTGAGCTGAGGTAAAAATATTGACGTCGTAATTATTTTTTAATTTGTAAATTTAGCTGAAACATCTACTGTTTACATTTACCCCAAAATGACCCTAATAAATACAATGCACGGAGAAAAATGGTTGGATAATGTATACAATTTTTATTGGATAAAATAAAATTATATTTAATTAATTATTAATAAAATTATTTTTTATTAATTTATTTTTTTTTTTTATTAACGTCTTGGATAAAGTATCCAATTCGCAAGTATACCGGGTCAGTCACGTGACGCGCAAGCGCTGTGTACAAAACAGGAAGGAAGAGTAAAGTCCAACGCACAATAGGTTCGCGAAAGTCGTTCGCGAATCTATTGTGCTTAGGCCTTTAGGAGACCGAACTCTGCTTCTACAAATGTCTGAGAAAAGTGTGATTATGTCAAGGTAAATATTACATAGTTTAAACAGTGTTAATTTTAAAAGCAAATTTATTTATTTGCAATTGTGATATTATTTAGATTTTCAAAATAATTTAATAATATATTTAGGAAAAGGGAAACATTTTGCGAAAATGGTTAAGAAGAATTGTGTTTATAACTAGAGTATATTTACATACCGTAGAAGGATAGAAAGAGACTATAATGTTTTTAGACTCTTTTTCTTTCTTTACATCCTGGCACACAGCACGACATTTTTTAAATAAAATAAATAAATAATTATTAAAACAAAATGTATTGTAGATGTATGTATCTCACTAAGACCGGCTAAATGTAAACATTAGATCTTACATCTCACTCGCACAATTTTTACGAGAAACAGAGACACAACACAGCTTATGCGCATGATCAACTTAATTGGAGGTCGACTAGAATGCAGTGAGCCTGGCACTTTTCGTGCATATTTCTCTGAGATTTTGAAAGCGCTTATTCTACAGAGTTCGGTCTCCTTACTCTTCCTTCCTGGTACAAAAATTTAATGGATGTCACATGGTTCTTGTCGTGAAGGCGTCTTTGACATTGCGTTTTCGTGAATTGTTTTTGCTTTATATAAATGGACGAAAACACTGAAAGTTTTATTCGAATGGCTGTTCCAGTCAATGCCGAAGTTTTGATTGCTTCATTTAAAGGGTAGTTTACCAAAGTGCGAAAACCAACGCGGCCCAACACTGGCCCAGTATTGGCAAAGCTGGCATCGAGACTTGGCAGACAATATTGGCCCGACTTTGCGCCGACTCTTGTGGTGTTAACAGCGGTTGGACGTCGGCAGCCAGATCTCGGCAGACATTAATGGCCCAATATTGGCAGCCAGATCTCGGCAGACATTAATGGCCCATTATTGGCAGCCAGATCTCAACCGACATTAATGGCCCAATATTGGCTGCCATTACTCCCCCAGAGTTGACAAAATTAGAAAAAAATAAAAATAAATTTTTTTTATTCAATTAACTAATTAATTTATAACACTTATACGGCTTATTTCCCTAAATTAAACGCAAACTTACAAATATTTGAAAAATTCTTACCTCTCGCGGGGATCGATACCTGCACAGTGGGGGCACGCCAGTGTCTTATTTCGGTACACTAATAACGAAAGTTCTCGTCACTAACTGCAGAGGCGCTAGTGGCTCAAGTAGCGCGATTATACGAAAGTGTTAACATCGGCGACCGCTTCTGAAACGAAACTAAATAGAAAATTACTTTCATTTTAGTGTTTGAGTTGACACGAAACTAAATTAACAAACTGAGTTTAGTTTCGTGTCGACCCGAAACTAAATTAACAAATTAGATTTAGTTTCGTGTCGACTAAAAACAAAAGATGGAAAAACATAATTATTTAGTGTCAATCACAGAAAAATTGTTTCCCCTCACTTACGTAATTAGAGTTACGTAAGTAAATAATGTAAGTTACGTAACTAGAGTAAATTACGTAACTACAGTAACTTACGTACACACTAAAAAAAAAGTCTTACTTTCAGCCTCTTTTTGAGGCTGAATTTAAGGTGTAAACGGAGTCAGCCCCGTTAGACAAGGACAGACTTATGTGAAATACATGGGCTAAATTTAAGGTGTAAACGGAGTCAGACTTTTTTTTTCCTGTGTAAATGATCAAACTTACGTAAGTTACGTAACTAGAATAACTTACGCAATAAAATGGACTTACGTAAATACAGTAACTTACATACAGTAACTTACATAAATGGTGAAATTTACATAAGTTACGTAAATAATCAAATTTACGTAAGTTACGTAACGTACGTAAATCGGACCATTTACATAAGCTTTTTTAATTGCGTAAGTTTGATTAATTGTGTAAGTTACGTAACTTACGTAAATTTGATTATTTACATAACTTACGTAAATTTGACCATTTACATAAATTTATTTAGTTGCGTATGTTTGATTATTTGCGTAAGTTACGTAAGTTACGTAAATTTTACCATTTAAGTAAGTTACTCTACATACGTAACTTACGTAAGTTTGATCATTTACGTAAGTTACTGTAGTTTTGTAATTTACTTTGGTTACGTAACTTACATTATTTACTTACGTAGCTCTAGTTGCGTAAGTCAAGGGAAACAATTTTTCTGTGATTGACACTAAATATATGTTTTTCTATCTTTAGTTTTTAGTGGACACGAAACTAAATCTAATTTGTTAATTTAGTTTCGGGTCGACACGAAACTAAACTTAGTTTGTTAATTTAGTTTCGTTTCAACTTAAACACTAAAACGAAAGTAATTTTCTATTTACACGGAAAAAAAAAGTTCCCAGATATTTCAGGAATTATTTCCTAACTCTTGGATACGTGGTAACAGCTCTGAACTAGCGTCGAACATTCAATGGTAATCAATGAATGTTTGAAAGAAATTCGGGAACTGTATTAGAAAACGCTGTAAATAGTCTAATAGTCTTTTTTTCATTTCTTTCTCATGTAAAGTCCATGGCACTGGCCGCAACTGTTTCTGAAATTTTCGGGAACTCGTCAAGGAATCTTGGTGCGCAGAAACAGTGCGCACCAGTCTCAACAAGTCTCACAGTCAGTAAGACTTGCGTGCCTTATATATTTATTTTATGCTGAGGTATTTAACGCTCCTGTTTAGCTCACGTGGATAAGACGCCGGACTTCTATTCCTCGGGTACGCGAGTTCTGTTCCAGCCGCCGTCGATTTTTCTCTCATATGGTTTTTTCTATTTCAGAAACTTAATAAAAAATAAAAATTGTTATGTGACCTTCAAGGATAAATGTGTATGTGTGTGTGTGTGTGTGCGGACGTGTCAAGAAGGGGAAGTGGGAGGGGGGAAGCAGAATCCATTTTTTCTTGCATTCGCCTAACTTTTCGATTTTCTTGAACAGTTCCCGACTTTTTCAAGAACAGTTTGCCGAGAAGTGGTGAAATAGTTATAATTTGTAGAGAAATAGTAAATGACATATTTAAACGAGGCAACCTTTAGTTCTCTGTGAACTACCCGCCGTATCCAAGAGTTAAGAATGAAGTTCCCGAATAATCTTCGAACTTTTTTTTTCCGTGTAGTTTCGTTTGAGAAGCGGTCCCCGATGTTAACACTTTTATATAATCGCGCTACTTGAGCCACCAGCGCCTCTGCAGTTAGTGACGAGAACTTCGTTATTAGTGTACCGAAATAAGACACTGCAGTGAAAAAATGTTAGGCCGTTGGCTGTACTGGTTCCGAAACAACCAGTTCCCCTTTCAACCAGCACGTCAGACGTCCTTTTTCAAAACAGTAGACATACTTCTTCAGCGCATGCGTTGTTCTGTGGTTTAGGGAAATAGTGGGAAATAGCTATCAGCACGGCGGTTGAACTGAAAAAGTAAGTCTACTGTCAAGAAAAAGGACGTCTGACGTGCTGGTCAGAAGGAAAACACTTGTTCTGGCGTTTTAAGAGAACCAGTACAGCCAACGGCCTAAAACTTTTTCACTGTGGCGTGCCCCCACTGCGGATACCTGAACCTGACGCACCACAGCCTAACACTCTGACCACTCTGCTACTCTGACTTGAAGTCGAGGAAGCAAAAGGGTTCTTATAAGCTACACTACACTGGCCGATACTGTGCCATTCTTGGGCCGAGCTACGTCCCAATATTGGCAATTATAATTTGCCATCATAGATACAAAATGATAGACATTAATGTGCCATTCTTGGGCCAAGCTACACCCCAATTCTGGCAATTATATTTTGCCATCAAAGATACAAAATGTTTGCCATTAAAGTGCCACTAATGTGCCATCAATGAGCCGATCTTCGTCACATCACTGGCAATTGTCTTTTACCATTAAAGATTGATGAACTTTGCCGTGAATGTGCCATTATTCACAGTAAAAAGTAAATCTTAATTTAAGAGCTGCCTTAAATTCAACACTGTCTGCTATAATGTTAAAGGATACGAAAAACGTGCTGTGTTACTGTGTTGAGCCAAGCTGCGCCTTAATACTGGCATTTATAATTTGCCTTCAAAGATACAAAAATTTTGCCATTAAAGTGCCACTAATGAGCCGATCTTCGTCACATCACTGTCAATTGTCTTTTGCCATTAAAGATTGATCAACTTTGCCGTGAATGTGCCGTTATTAGGCCAAGCTACGCCCCAATACTGGCAATTATAATTTGCCATCAAAGATACAAAATGTTTGCCATGAAAGTGCCATTAATGGGCCGATCTTCGTGATATCACTGGCAATTGAATTTTGTCATTAAAGATTGATCAACTTTGCCAATATTGTGCCGTTATTGAGCCAAGCTACTCCCCAATAGTGGTAATTGTAATTTGCCATGAACGATACAAATTTTTTGCCATTAAAGTGCCAATAATGAGCCATTACTGGGCCGATGGTCGGCAAATCACTGGCAATTGTCTTTTGCCATTAAAGATTGATCAACTTTGCCATGAATGTGCCATTATTGGGCCGAGAGCTGGCCCAGTCTTAAAAAATTTGAAATTCTGACCATCGGCGCCATCATTGGCCCAGTAATGGGACGTTTTGAACACCAATAATGGCCCAGTAACTACTGCCAATTCTCGGCAGACATTACTGCACCAATGATGGGCCGTTTTTGCAGTCTTGGCATTTCGCACTTGGGTGTATATATATATATATATATATATATATTTAATACAGTGAAAATTCCACATTCTAACCCTACTTTATTTATCTTTTCTGTATGTGATTTTGAAACTAATTTGCAGTTTATTAGTTGAAACTTTTAGAAGGAGAATCATTATTTTTTAAATTTTATTTAAAAATAAGTTATGTTTGAAAAGCAGCCAGGCGCGAAGTGACGCCGAGTTCAGGCTTTATAAAGATTGGCCGAGCATTGGTCAACATTGATTGAGCATGAGTGAATCAGCGAGAGCAGGACTGATCGAAGCTTTAATGTAACACCGATTCCAGACTGCAGCGCGAGCCTTGATTCAGCATTGGACATCAATGCTCAATCAATGCTGCGGACGCCTAACGCAGGACTTAAACAAGACTGCTTCCACTGTTCCCAAATTTACTCGTTTCTCACGTTTATTCAATATAATGTGAATATATGAATTATTAATAATAATAATAAATATTATTGTTATTATTTTAATTCATGTGCGTATATATACATATATATATTTAATGACAATAAGTTATTATTTGTAATAATTATATTATTTTCATATAAATAAGAATATATTACTAACAATAAATATCATTTGAATAGTAATTTTAAAAAAATAATTTTAGTAAAAACAAGCTGTTCATTTCATGACCATTTAGCTTCCTCAATGTATAAAAATTGCGGTTTAATAAATAAATAAATATATAAATATATAAATAAAATAAAAAATAATAAATAAATAAAATAAAATAAATATATAAATAAATAAATTAATAAATTATGAAAAAAATACAAAATTTGAATTTTTTTTTAAAAAGAAAAATATTTATTAATTTGATAAATTTTGATAAAATATATACTTTGTATACATCAATCGATTCGTTTTCTTGTCAGGAATGTAATTTTGAGAAAAATTAATGAAAATATTAACAAATAAAAAAATTATTTCAAAAAATACAAAAAAACAAATTTTTCTGAATTTTAAAAAAATTGTAAAAAAAAATTTTTGTAGATATTTTCGAAAATCCTTGTGTCAGATTTTAGGTATTAATGACTGCAATAAACCTGCAAAATTTCAGGACAATCCATCAAAATTTGTCTGAGATAATTTGTACACAATTTTTGTGACATACACACACACACACATACATACACACATACACACACACATACATCTGGACATTTGCTCATAATTGAATATACATGTTTTAGATGAAAATGAGTCCATATAACCTTCTTTTGAAAAATTGAAAATCGTCACTAATGCAAAGCTTCCTCATGAGGAAGCAAAAGACAATTTTTCTGTTAATCGTTACATTTTTTTCTTGATTTTTAACATACTTTTAACATTATTTATAAACATGTTCACATTTTTTATTCACGACACAACACACAATTTTATTTTTTTATATAAACGCTTATAACAAAGAATGAAAAATATTCGCTCGCATGTGGGATCGAAACTCACGCACCCCGCCCCCCTAACGCATACCGGAAGTTCTCAACGCACGCATTTAAACCGCTCGGCCACAGAAGGCTGGAAGGCTTCTCGCCTAATCTACTATATCAATGCCAGTGCCGTCACTCAGTATGGGACACCAATGTTCGTCCCATGCTCGATTCAAGACTCGGTCAATCTTGTTACAATATTCAGTTCCTTTATTGCCGTGTGCACTGTACAATATTAAATATAAATATTTATAAATTATTTAATATTAAAATATTTTTTCTGATAATTTTATAAGTTAAATTATATATTATTTTTTTTCTCGCACAGTGTCAAATTATTATTTTCAAAGTTCAAGAGTTTCGTTTATCTGTAAAATTTTCAGTGAAAAAAATGTTCATTAGGTAGTAGTAAATATTTATGCCTAGTAGTTTTACACTAGGATTAACTGTTTACTGAATATTATCAAAAATATATTTTTCGTCAAACGCGCGCGACTAAACACAAATACCACCATCCCATCTACTCAATGCACTCCCCGCCTGTGACGTCATGAGGGGAAAGCATTGAGTACACGGAAAAAAATACTAGGCTAAAACAGAGATGCCATTGGGCGGAGGAATTTCATCCCCACTCTTGCACCATTTTACATTTAAGTCAATGTAAAATGGCGCAAGAGTGGGGATGAAATTCCTCCGCCTAATGGCATCTCTGGGCTAAAAACACATGAGCGTCTGTTGTGTATATTGCACGCACACTACCATGCGTGATTAGCTTGGAATCCATCCTATTTTCGCATGGTGCTGTGGCAAAAGTCACAAAAGCCATGCATTTTTAGTAAACTCCTGTGTGATATTTGCAAAATGGGCTCATGTAAAAATCGAACCAATAGACTCCATGCATTATTAGGCTGATTTTTTTTGCCGTGTAGATGGGATGGTGGGAACACGACAATCGCAACGTCGCGCTGTAAAGTCTCAAGGTTATTTGTGTTTAGTCGCGCGCGTTTGACGAAAAATATATTTTTGATAATATTCAGTAAACGGTTAATCCTAGTGTAAAACTACTAGGCATAAATATTTATTACTACCTAATGAACATTTTTTTCACTGAAAATTTTTCAGATAAACGAAACTCTTGAACTTTGAAATAATAATTTGACACTGTGCAAGAAAAAAAATAATATATAATAATTTAACTTTATTGATATGAATCTTATGTAATTAATATAAATATTATACACTAAATAAATATTAATATTTATTTACCAATTGATATCTTAATAACAATAATAATAATACTTATTATATTATTTAATAATAATTAATAATAATAATTTTTAAATAGTATAAAAAATTACTAAAAATTATCAGAAATAATATTTTAATATTAAATAATTTATAAGTATTTATATCTAATATTGTTAAGTGCACACGGTAATAAATAAACTATCAAGATTGATTCAAGCTTGAATAAAGACTGGATGTTGAAGCTCCACTCACGAAGATTGACCGAGTGTTAAATCGAGCATGGGACGAACATTGGTGTCCCATGCTGAACCAATATTGAGTGACAATGATATAAAGACTGCTTCAACTCTGGGTTACCCACGCTGGGCGTTCAAGACTCAGTCAAGTTTCAACCCATCGTCAGCACTGGTCTTTCGCGCCTGGGGAATGTAAGTTTTTTGCCTACTTGAAATTAACATAGTAGTGATGAAATGGTTTTTCAATTATTTACTTCTCAGATACTCAATATTCAATATTATTAATATTATTAAATAAAAAGGTAGATATTCTACCAGTCAAAAATAGATGAAGTAACTAACTCGAAAGTAAATGTGCACTAGAGAATTGGACAAAGCAACCAATAGAATGTTCCTAGCTATTGGAATTGGTTAAAATATGAAACTTTTAAGGATCCAATAAAATTGGTCGCACTATCCAACTAATCGGATCGCGCTCCAGAGTCTATCAAAAATAGATATATTATCCAATACTTAGTATAATCTATCCAATTATTTTTCTCCGTGTGGAATAAAATAAATATATAAATACAATCCTTTCTCTATGAGAAAATAAAATATAATAAATTTAAAAATGTAATGAATATAATATATGTAATGAGTATAAGGAATAAAATAAATATAATAAATATAATGAATATAATGAAATAAATAAATATAATAAATAGAAAAAAATGTAAATTGAATGAAATTTAAATTTAAAAAGGAAAAATAGTAAAAACTATTTTATTTTTAATTATAAGTAAAAAAAGTTAATAACAAACAAAATAAAAATAGAAAAACTACCTTCTCACGTGATGAGAATGTAAAAAATAAGTTAAAGTTCAATGATTTCACAAGTGAGAGGGAAAAAGTCATCAATAAAGATGAGACCGGAAGAAGGAGAATTATTGTTAATGAACGAAGGAAAGAGAAAAAAAGGAAAATACAATATCGGTCAACGACAAAACCGCAAGTGTCAACATTGCAATTTATAGATGATGAATCAGCGCAATTCGCCCTAGTTAATATGGAGTAATAATTTGCTCATTAGTGACATAATGACTTATAATGTTTCGCATTCCAATTCCGTTTAAGTATACTTAAAAGACAAACGACGCGACGCGTTTTATACGCTGTTTAGATTTTTCCTATTTATGTATATATATACATACATACACCCTTATTGCCGACACCGCATAGTTACAGTAATATCGGTTACGTTATAATGCTTAACTTATAAAGTCGCGCGCGAGACAGAAAATAAAAGTAACTGTGCGCTGCCAAGAGTTTTGCTCGTCCCTCAGTTTCTGTCTTAAGTAACAAGAAAGAAACGAAACAATGAGAATAACGGCGATGAAGATGAAGTCAAGGAGAACCGCTTATTCCTTTTGATATTCTCTTTTTTCGAAAAAACAACAACCTTTCTCCACATATTTTCTTTTCTATTATTATGACAATTACCGATTAAATTCATTACAATTGTAAAGAATTACCTTATCAAAAGTTTCTATTATTCCAAGTTCTGTATGTAAATTAATTTTCTAATTTTTTTTTCTTTTCAAAAACTGCTTTGCTTTGAGCGTCGATTTAATTCTATATTATTTTACTAAAAATAAATAATTAATTATAATAAAATAATTAACTGATTATCGACTATTAAAGGTCCCCGAAGTTCCTGTCGACGCTCAGCGTCGAGAATTATTTTTCTCTTTGCTTTTGAGCTTCAAAATTGTATCAGTTTTCATTCACTTGTTGAAACTCGTCAGAGCACTGTCTGAACTTTTCTTTTGAAAAAATATTTTAACTTCCTGGTTCTAAAAAATTGCTTTCAACGCTGAGAGTCGACGCCGACTATTCAAAGACCTGGAATTAAAAGAAAGATATTAAAGACGAAAATTAATTTGACAAAATTTTTTAGAGTACATAGATACAAAAAATTATAACAGATGAAATTAGAATAATTTTTATAATTATCTACAACGAGATAATAAAATAGAATAGTTTAAATTATTTATTTAAATAATAGAATAATTAAATAATAAAAATAGAAAAACCCTTTTTTCAGAAGAAATTTTAACCCAGTTTGAATTTCTAGAAGAAACATAATTTATTTTTATTCCCTAGTCAAAATAAATCAACATTGAATGAAAAATATAAATAAAAATTGTTTTGAATTTATAAAATTGTCCAATTTGGAACAACATGTTTCTTACGGTTAGAAAATCCAAAAAAAAGGAAAGAAAAAACTAGATCAAAGTGACAAGTGTACGAGAATATATAACGAGAATATATCCTATATATAAAAAATCTCTAAACGAAAATCTCTCGAAATATCTCGAAGTATAGTAACGCCTATCCCATTGGTTGCTTTCACTCGTGAGCTATACTGAATTGGCTGAATTCATATTTTCTAATTGTATTTTAAACACTTGAAATAGAAGGAGTTTACACCGTAAGCCTTAAATATAAGCCTCCGCGCGCATAAACGGATATATCTCCAGGAGCATATATTTGCGCCTGCGCGAACACGTTGTCAAGGCAAACTCTTTCACAACACAGCTGCAGGCAAACACTTTGCGCAGACGCAAGTATATCCTCATGGAGGCATATCCGTTTATGCTCGCGGAGGCTTATATTTAAGGCTTACGGTGTAAACTCCTTCATAGAGAGGTTCATTCACTATACGAACATATACTTACACATTAAAATAAAAGTAGTGTGCGTAAGAGGGCTATATTCCCTTTATCCAAATCTTTTTTATCATCTTCGTCTTTCAAGTACTTAAAAAAATAGTCTCAATCTATTTTAGAAATACGTTCGTGAAAATCGTTATCTTAATTAACGCGATTCCTTCAGATATATTATTGACGTAATAAAGTGATTTAATCCAATTAAATAAATTATTATTGATAAGAAATTATTTAGATAAATATAATTGTTAAATAAATTGATTTGAATTAATTTTTAAATGATTAAGTTTTATATATTTAATTTATGTAAATAATATTAATATTTAATTTATTCCAATATAAAATATTTAAAATTGTTAAAATTAAATGTTAGAAAATGTTATGAAAGATTAAATTCAATATAAAAATTTTATACATATTTTAATAACTAATAAAATAATTAATTTTACTAATGTCTTTCATTGCAGATAATAAAACGTATATTTATCTGCTTCATCTAAGAAGTGTGTATTATCTATAAATTTAAAAAGATTAATTCTAAAAGAAATTATTAAAGAAATACATAAACCAACAGAGAAAAGAAGGTCAGAAGAAACTGACAACACTAATAATAAAGAAAAGTGTTTGGTTATTAAAAGAATTTTATTATTATATAACGTTTTGAAATTAATAATAATTATATTATTGATTTAAAATAAAATATACACTAACAGTCAGAAATTGTCGGTACGAACGACGGGCGAGCTAAGAATAAAAATTGCTGCTGAAATTAAATTAACATAGTTTATTGTTACAAAATGATAGAAACTTGGTTCTTAGATTGTTTGAAAGCCTATTAAATTCCTTCGACTGATATGTAAATAAATATTATTTTATATTTTTCAGAGATTTTATCACCTAAGATATTTAAAAAAAAATTGATTAATTTTTCAATTTTCGTGTAATATGTTTGTGTGGCTGCACAGTCTAGAAAAATGGGGAGCAAAATTAAAAACTCTTATAATATAACATAATCATTCATAGTCTCAGCTTTTATTTAAGTCATCTTTGAAATTTAAAATTTATTCAACAGTTTTTGAAATATCTAAAAAATATCCAAGTATGTTTTTCTAAAATTTGATTTGATTCCGAATCCTCTAAACTGAATGCATATTTTTCTCTTATATATGGTATAAGAATTAATACTCTTCACTTTAGAGGATTTTTCTCTCGCATATTATTTACTAACTACGATTATGAACTTCTGAAGGAAAGTTAATTTGATGCACTGAATTAAATGTTTTTAATTAAATAAATATAATTAAAAACTAATAGTTAATTACTTACAATTATTAATATATTTATTCCTTTATTTATTTCATTTGAATTCAATTTTTCTGACATTTGAACGTCAAAAAATTGTTTGACATATTTTCCTTTGGAGAAGAAAACTTTAGAGGATATTAGAAGAGGATTTTTTCTTTAACTATGAGATTACTCTTTTTAGGGTGCACGAAATTAGAAAAATTAATCAATTTTTTTCAAAATGTCTTAGGAGATAAATCTCTCAAAAATATAAAATAATATTTATTTACATATCAGTCGACGCAGAATTTAATAGGCTTTCAAACATAATATTTTTAAACATATTTTTTGTTTAAACCAAAACAGAAAATACATTATAATTAAATATAATTATTCAAATAAATAATACTTTTAAATGAAAGCAGTAGATATTTTCTATATATATTGGGATTTAACTTATAAACTAATTTCAATTACAAAATCATCTAAAATTATTTTTGTATTTGAATTAAGTATAATGTTTTCTTAGTGAAGTAGCTATCATTTTCCAATAATAAACTATGTTAATTTAATTTCAGCAGCAATTTTTCTTAGCTCGCCCGTCGTTCGTACTGACAATTTCTGACGGTATATTGTATTTTAAAATTTATTTATTATTAATTTTTTTATTATCCTACAATTTTTTGTTATAAATAAAATTATATTATATTATAAAAAAGTTTAATAATAAATAATATATAAATAATTAATATATTAATAAGGGTGTCCAGCGGTCAGGGAAGTCAGGGAATTTTAATCAAAATCAGGTTTTAAAATTTGATGAGAAATCGATTTTTTTTTATTTTTTAAATTTTCAGTCGACCAGATACTTGAATGAGTGAATCACTTTCGTTTATTGGTTCTCTTTCATTTTTGAAATCATCATCAAAAGGCTTTTCTAATTTGGAAAACTTTGTGAAAATGATTTTAATTTTATCTCATGGGAACGCGGCTTTAGATCGTGGTTTTTTAATAAACAAATAATTAGATTATTTTATCTTTGTTTTTTAGATTTTATGTGTGTAATATTTTGTTTACAACAAAAGAAGGTTTATAATGATGATAAATAAAGTGTTTAAGTTCACTATCATAAAATTACGTTAATATTTACCAGCTCACATAATTTTTTTTGTTAAAGATTTGTTTTAAAAAAGGGAAGAGTCAAGGGAAAGTCAGGAAATTTTTTTCTTAGTACTTGCAGGACACCCTGAATTAATTATAAAATAAATGTATATGAGTATTTTATAAGTAAATAAAATTTATTTTTGAATAAATACCAAGAACCGTTTCGAAATTTTAGTTTCGTTTTAGTTCCTGATTTTCAGTTTCCGTCATTTTTAACTGATTTTCAGTTTAATTCCACTGATTCAAATCGCGAGAATAAAGTCACTGATTCTTAGTCAAGTTTCACTAATCTTAAGTAGGAATTTCACTGATTCTGATTTAGAGAGTAAATTTTAATAAAATTAGGCCTAATTTTTGATGATTTTGTTCGTATTACTTCATGTAATAAATGTTTTTTATAATAAACAAAATATGATCATTTATTTTATATAAATATGTCTATTTTTTATAAATTATGTTTAATTATTTGATTTTTTAATTATGTTTTGAAAATTAATATTTCATCATCAAACTCGAAACACTGTTGGCGCGCGCTTGCGCGCGCAATTTGTCGTCTAGTATATATAATAACAGACATGTGTAATTTGAATGGTCGTCGCGAGCATTGAATTCCATCGGGCAATAAACCGTAATGGAAAGACGTATAGGAAGTGTTTGTAATGCTTCGCGGGTGAAAGTGGTCTCAGAAATGGCTTTTGTCCTAGAGTATGTATATACAGTGGTCATCACTGTCTGCAAAAGGCCACTTTTTCTACCAAATTTTACTCCGAATTTTAAAAAAATGCGTCTCCTTTATTTATAAAAACAGACAATTAAAAAAAAACAAAAAAAAAACACTTTCTTACTTTTAAATAAAAATTACTTTCATAACTTCTTTTCTCTAAATTACACTTTTCTCACTTTCTACCTTCAAAAAAAAAACATGTAAATTTTTTCTCCTCTCAATCAAAAATTGTCGAATTCCATCAAAAATTAAAACAAATTTAATTTTGCAAATAGAAAAAAATTGCTAAAATTTTACACAATAGGAAAACAAAAATTCAAAAAAGGGAGTTGTACAGAAAAAAGCAATCGCAGTCGCACGTGTGTGCGGAACTAGGGGAAAGATTTCTCCTGACCCACTGACACTGAATTATTATCGAGCCCCTCGTCTCATGTGAGTTTAGTTAGAATGCCAAGAATTTTATATTTGCCAACTGACAAATTATTGACCATTTCTCATTTCATTTCTGTTACTTATAATCATAAATTTTCACTTTGAAGATTTTCATTTATTAACACTTCAAAATCTTTTCAAATCAAAAGAATTAACAATGACAAAGTATATATGTTTCCATTATTAAAACGTCCGAGTTATTTTTTTTTAAAATTATTATTTAATTTTCGTCATTAAATATATTCTTCTCTTCCCTTTCAACACCTGAATGATTAATGATATTCAATGAGAAGAAATAAAATTAACCAAAGATGCCAATATTTTTTTAAATAAATATAAAGAAAGTATAAAATAAATATAAAAACCTAAATAAATATAAAATACAAAAAAATAAATACAAAAATTAAAATATTGAAACAATTACTAAATATAGAAATAATATCTAAATAAAAAAGTAAATCAAATAAATTGAAAAAACTAAAATAAATTTTAATTTAAAAAAATGTAATTATCTTTTTGGCAATTTTTTTTTTAATAAAAACAATTATAGCTGCGCGTTCTTTTTATAAATATCACTTCATAATATGATTTTTCTCATTGAGAAAACTCGCCTTTTCTAGTTCAAGTGAAAGTAAAAAGAAATTAAAATTTCGATTACAACTCACAACTGCATCTAATAAATAAAGATTCATTAATTATGGACAATGATAACTGAGAATATTAAGAAAAAAATAATTTATGTAAATTACATGACTTATAAATTCGCTTCAAAAATATAACATGTTTCGCAGTGAAATTTGTAAACTTTTTTTTGATAGAAAATGTGTGATAAGGGGCCGTTCAAAAAATACGTAACGCTTTATGGGGGAGGGGGGGTCAAGCTATTTGTTACAGTCAGCAGAAAAAATGGCGCTAATGTATACAACATTGCGTTACATGGGAGGAGGGGGGGTCCAAATTTCCGAAAAATAGCGTTACGTATTTTTTGAACGGCCCCTAATTTAAAACAATATTTTGTTTTATTAATTTTATTTTAGAACCGTTTCTTAATAATATTGGTAATAGTATTTAGAGGCCTTTTACGTTTTTTTTATAAATAAAAGGCCTCTAAATACTATTACCAATATTTTGTTTTACTATTATTCAAAAATATATTCATTTTACTATATTATAAAATATATTCATTTGACCATACTCAAAAATCTGTTTTTGATGAATTTTGAGAATTTCATGGAAAAGAAGTTTTTTCAATATTAGCTTGACATTAAAAAAAAAAGAAAGAAAAATAAGACCGAGAAATATTTCCTGAGGCTGTGGTAGGCCCTGGACTTGGTTTCAAATAGCCTTAAGCCCATTCAGGCCCACCTTTATTACTACTGGCTACTCGTTGTTGAAAGTCGAGCCTGTTTAACACTCAGAGCAACAAACATCCGCATTCGTATTTATATTATATTGAACTAGTATTTTAAAAGTATCAGATTCTATTTCCCACTTTTTTCAAGTCAATTAGAAACAAATCTACATCTTACGCTTATTTAATTCTTTATCCTCCCCCCCAACATTTATTCTCAACAAAAGAAAATTAGACGATGACAATTAAAATCTAATTATAATATTTAAATACAATTAATTTCAATTTCAATCATTTTTCCATTGTCACTTTATTATAATTATTATTTTACTACTGAATACGTTAATATTATTTATTTATTTTTCGCGAAAATTATTTTTTATTTATTAAAAAAAAAACTTTTTTTATTATAATGCTACATTTTCTTTATTTCTCAGATAAATAATAAAGAAAGAAATTAATTAAAACTTAATAAAACTGAATAGAAAATTAATAAAAAGATATAAATATGAACAGAAAATTAATATAAAATGTAGTAAAAAATAAAGGTAATATAGAAAAAAAGTCTCTGAAGTTGGCATCGACGTTTAGCGTTAAAAACTATTTTTTGATCCATTTGGGTTTGAAAATATCATGTCCTTAAAGTTTTAAACGTTGAAATAAATGACGAGACTTTTTTCAGAGAAATTTTGAAATTTTCTCCCCGGTAAAAATATTTAAGAATCTAAAACAAAAAATTAACAAATTATTTCAATAAATAAAAAAATTGACTTCTAAAATAAACGAAATGGAAAAATATTGAAAAATTAAATACCCCCAAAGTGTAAATTATTTATTTACAATAAAATTCATTGACAGGGAGAAAATCATAGGTGTCAAAAATAAAAAAATCTTCAGGTGTATCATCAAGCAATTTTTGCTATTAAAATTTCAACGAGAAAGAAACATTAAAAATAAATTATATGAGAGTCTTTCTTTCTTTCTTTCTTTCTTTCTTTTTTCTCTCTCAATTATTATTGTCATAGAACTCATGGAATGAAGATGAAAGTTAAAGTTCATTTAGTAGGATAATTTTAAACTTTTATCGTGTATAAAACAAGGGAAAATGATTTTAAAAATTTCTCTTATGAAACTTTTAACATAATCGAGATGTCATAAAAAAAGTGAAGAAATATTTCCCAACTATTTTTGTGAAATTATTTCTCAAATATATTAAATTCTCTTCATATATGTATTATATATACACACAGAAGGAGAGATGAAACTTCGATGATAAAAATGTTTTTATCAATTAAATATTCTCATTCTCATAAATATTAAATTTAAAAATACTTTTCATTAGAAATTAATTCTTGATGAGTGCGAAAGTATTTTCTTTATATTAAAGAAATAATTTTCTCCTCAACAATTTAAAATTTCAGTAGAAAAAGAAAGAATTTAAAAAGTTCAAATAACTTCTGTAGTTTCCTTTTCTCAAAAAAGAAAAGAAATAAATATTTAAAAAAGTGCTTGAGTCATTGTCATTTGTTTAGATAACTGGAAAAAATTTTCAAGATATTTCTTTTTGTTTCTAAGACATTTTACTAAATAAATACATACACATTTATTTAGAAAGTAAATATTTAAATAGATTAAAGTTCTCATTGATTCAAAAATCTTTTTTACCGAATTCTATACAAATGTAATTTATACTTCAATTATCAAATAGTTATATTATTAGGTATATAATAATTGTTTAATAATTAAATTAATTATTATGAATTCCAAATAAATTATTATCAATTCTAAATAAATTATTATGAATTTCAAATAAATTATTATGAAGTTCAAACAAATTATTACGAATTCTAAATAAATTATTATTAATTCCAAATAAATTATTATGAATTTCAAACAAATTATTATGAATTCCAAATAAATTATAGGGGAGAGTGGGGCAAACCGGCCACTAACGGCTTTTTTTACTCTTGTGACTAAACGAATTAACCGATTTCATTTTTCGATGGCTTGTTTGAAAGATCATTTAATTGCGCAACTTTTTCCCAGAGACACCTATACTTCATCTTTTATTGTTCAGTTGCTGTGTTAACTTTAAAGAATTTTGCAAAAGGTCCAGTTTGCCCCACCCCCTGGGGTAAACCGGACCGTTGGTTTTTTATTTATAATATTGCATTTACATAATCTATGTACAATAATAAAAAACATAAAGAATCATGTAAACAATGGTTGTAGTAATGAAAATAATAATACGGGATTAAATTTTAATTAAATAAATATTTTTTTTAATAAAAAAATAAAATTTTTTGTCATTATCAGAGAAACAATATTAAAGGGTCCAATTATCATTGGAAGATAATTATTCTTCATTGTAAGTAAATATTTTAATGAAAGAAACATTTTATTTAAAAATAATTTTTATGAAACTTTAATTCAATGGAAATATCCTATGGCCGGTTTGCCCCACCGAAAACGGTCCGGTTTGCCCCACAGGCCCATTTTGAGAATAAATGTTTGTCAAAAAGAAACGCTTTGCAAATTCATCAAAGATTTTGGTGGTAAATATTCCTGAGGTGTGTACCTTCAAAACCTAAGACCTAATATTTGGAAACATTACACGATTTCCTCAGAATTTCCTTAAGAAAAAATTCGTAAAAGTGTAGAAAAAAACTAAAAAAAAAACTTTTGCTCCCTTCGTTGCACAAACGCAAGCTAATACTGTCACATTGAAAAAATAAGGTATACTAAACATGGTTGTTTTAAATTTGTAAACAACACTTTTGACAACTTCGCCATTTCGGAAATATTGAGACCGGTCCGGTTTGCAACACTCTCCCATAAATAAATGTATTAGTTCGAAAATAAATAAAGCAATAAAACAAAATAAAAATACAAGAATAAATTAAGAGAAGTAATGAAGTAATACAATAAAAGAGAATAAAATTTTAATAAAGACATTAATTACCTAATAATTCAATTGACAAATAAAATAAATGACGAATAATATATTTACTGAAGAAATTTTTATTGTTCTGCAAATGAATCTCTCCAATTTTACGATTGACTTTAATGTTTATAAATAGTATACCTATATCTTTGAAAGAGCTTTTCTTTTTTTTATTATTTTTTTAATATTACATGATTTTACATTGGAACATTTGAATGCACAATGAAAAAGATCATATTTTCAAAATGGACAAAAAAAAATTCTCCATTTAATAACACTGGGGGATATGAAAGAATAAAAATTTATATGAACATATAATTCTACTGGATTAAATTTTTTTTCAGATTAACAATTTGTCTCATTTTCTATTTCTATCACTCTCTTTCTCTCACTTGCTTATAATATAGGAGAAAGTGTCTAGATTATTAGATTTGCTAATGCATTAAATTCCAATAATTTTCAAATAAATAAATTTTATTAGTAGCCGTAAGTTAAAAATAGACCAATAAGACCGGCATAAAATAAATATTATTTAGATTTTATAATAATTTATTTACAATTTAAAATAATTTTAAATATAAAATTCCAATTGTTATTTTTTTTATCTAAAATACCCAATATAAAAAATTGAGTAATTTCTAGGAAAAATTATAAATTTAATTTTTTAATAATTTAAACGAATTTTACTTATGCAAAAACTAAAAAAACCAATTATTTTGAATATTATAATTTTAAAAAAATTCAGAAGTGGAATTGAAATGCTAAATAGATACTATTCCCAATTAACTAAAATGATTACAATATAATTCTAATGAAATCAAAGAGTCATTAAATATTGATGTAATTAATTGTGTTTCAGAATCACCTTAGGACTGCTGTCCGTGGTTTTTACAGCCCTTGCACTTTCCCCAGCGATTCACCAAATTGACATCTCTGGTAAGAAATAATTATATTTAAAAAAAAATAAAAAAAAAATTTGCTAACACTCGATCAAACACTTCTATTGCCCGATAAGAAAAAAGAAATTTTTCTTTTCGTACAAAAAGAATTACGCAAACTAGAGCTTTTTTTACTAAATATTTTTTACTAAATTATACAATCGCAAAACAATAGTGTGAGAATTATTCTCATAATTTTTGACGAGAATTAATACGAAATTTATTGCCCGTATAACAATAAAACTCCACCTAAATTACAACCTGACAAAATCTAATTAGCATTGAATCTTCAAATAAATCTTTCTACACGTCGAAATTACCCAAGTTTTATGATTATAACTTGTTTATATAATTCAAAAATAATAAAAAATAATAAAAAACAAATTCAATAAAAAAGAATTTGAAATTTTTATATTTTCAAACGTTTACAAATTGTATCTAAAAAAATTCGAATTTCATGTCATAATCTTAGTATTTTTTCTATTTGAAAAAAACAAATCGTAAATAATAATCATTTAATAAAAGTATAAACATATTTCATCGAATATAATCCTAATTATGAAATTATTTTTAAGGCTACTTTCTAATCTGCATTGAAATATTTAGTAACCATCTGTTAATTAAATAATATCAAAGTGTAATAAACTGTTCCATCATTTTTGTTAATAAAATTCTTTAATTAATTTTTTCACTTTAATTTCATCAAGTATACAAATTTCGAAATAAAAGTATTTTTAGAAATTAAAAATTTTGAATTCTGAATTAAATTTATTATTATAATTATTATTCTAAATTAAATAGTATCAAAGAGTAATTAAATGTTCCGTCACTTTTGTTAATAAAATTCTTTAATTAATTTTTTAAGTATTAAAATTTAGAAATAAAATTTTTTATTCTTGATTTTTATTTTTAGAAATAGAACATTTTGATTTTAAATTACTTCTAAATTAAATAGTATCGAAGTTTAATAAAGTGTTTCATTATTTTTGTAAATGAAATTCTTTAATTAATTTTGTCAATTTTATTTCGTCAAGTATTAAAATTTGTAAATAAAATTTTTATTTTCAGATTTTTATTATTAGAAATTAAAAATTTGATTTTTAAATTAGAATACCTATAAAAACAAAACTCAATTCAAATTTTTATCCTTGAATTGTAAATTTTGTTTTATTGAGAATTATTGACGTAATTTTTAACCCCCTTTTTGGAATTTCCTTAAACTTTTACTCAATTACATTAATCGTTGAATTTAAGTGAAACTATTTTTAAATTCCTACAGATTACGTATATGGGGTAGACCATGATCTACAGGCGAGAGCACGTGTTGCCATCGAGGCTGAACGTTTTGCTCGTCAATCAAAAAGCTGGTAAGACCGAATTTTTTTACTTCAATAAACTCAAATTCAAATTAATCTCAATAATTAATATTATTAAGAGGTGAAAAAAAGATACAAATTAGGAAGGAAAGTAAGAAAGAAAAATTAAAAAAACAAAAGTAAAAATTTCTTTTCGAGTAACTACTTAATTAATGACTGAATTTAATTAACTTCCCAAATGATTTGAATTTCAAAATAATAATTTTATTTTCCCACTTTTCTAGATTCTTTTGATGAAACGAAATCTGATAAATGCAAATTAATTCAAAACAAATTCCGTTGGAATTAGAAAAATTTTCGTTTTTTAAAATCAAAATTTTTACCTTCTCATGGTTTTGTATGATTTTACGTTCACGTCATTTAAATAATTATATCCGTCAAGTTTAGACTGACTTCCTTATAGAAATAAGAGTCCAAAGGTTTCCCTTCCCAATTAGGTATAAATCCTTTAACGTATCTCTCGATAAATGTAAATTAGCTGTCTAGACATAATAAAAACAAAAAGAAGAGAAAAAAAACAATTTCTCAAAATTGATACTTGAGAAAAATAGAGAATTTATTCTTGCGTAAGGAAACAATTTTTTTTTAATTTTCAACAAATAATTTCATATTTATCGAATATTAAATTGAAAAGTAAAGAAAACTATTAATATAAAATTAATAAAACTAATTTCACCTGCATTTCATGTTTTAATGCATTTGATTTAAAAAAAAAAGACAGAACCTTGAAGCCTTTCTGAAACGGATATTGTGAAAAAGAATCTAGAAAAGGAGTGAAGGCGATGTTGGTCAGTTAATGACTGTAAATTCTAATTACATTTATATTACAGAATCATCTCTCTCAAAAAAATTGCCATTTTTCAAAATCTCCCACTGACTTTGAAATTCAAATTCAATTCGAAGAAACAAAAATAGAAATTTTTTCATGGAAACTACTTTTTAATTCTAAAATTATTGTTTGAATTAAATTATTCGATTCTTTTAAATTCAAATCAACTGAATTATTCGATTCAATTTTAAAGGCAAGTAAATTAATCGATTCAATTAAATTTTAGAGAATTAACTTAATTATTGATTCAATTAAATTTAAGTCAAGTACATTATTCGATTCAATTAATTTGAGTCAAGTAAATTATTCGATTCAATTAATTTGAGTCAACTAAATTATTCGATTAAATTAAATTCAAGTCAATTAAATAAAAATCAAGTGAATTATTTCATTCAATTTAATTGAGAACGAAATTTGAATTAAATTCTAAAGATTAAACGAATTATGAATTAAATTTGATAGAAAAAAAAACAAAACACTCCCGCCAGGAAGTTTTGTTACGATTCACTTTCATGATTGATAATAATTAAAGGGTAATTAGGTGTTACGAACAAGATCGAAGAAAGGGAATCTAGACCATAATCATCGAACTAAAAACTTATCTCTCGCTCTTGACTAACAGCGACCATGAAAGTAAAAGTTCGAACACGAAGTCTACATATATATATATATATATATATATATATATATATATATATTCATGAAAAAGAAGTTTACCGTAAAGTATAAGAGCAACAATATTGGAAAATTGATCAGACAGTAGATCTTTTCTCTAAAATTATAACAATTCCCCTAAGTAGAGAAGAAAGCTTCTAATCAAAGTCAATTATCAAAAGATGATCTATTTATCAATTCAAGTAAATTGCCACTTAAGACACGAAAATTATTACTTATTTCTATTTAAACCGTATATATTATTCCAAATCAAGTATTATTTAAAAATAGAAAAAATAACCAATTTACGGTAATTGAATTTTAAACAAACACAAATTTAATGCAAAACATAATTTGAAAAAATGGGTGCAGTTCCTAATAGCCCAACCCACAATACCCCTCCAATAAAATATACAAATATTTATTAATTGTATTATTTACACTTATCGAAATAGTTCTTCAAAAGAGCAATAAGTTTTTATTATCGTCATCAACAATAAATCGATAAATCTTTTGATCAATATTAGAAACTGAGAATTTCTTTACAGCTAATTAGAAGTAAAGTGAAAGAGAAATGTGTTAACAACTTCCTCATTTTTAAAATAGTTTAGACAAAACTAAAAGATTCATTAATCCATCGTTTATGAAAGGAATATTAATTTTATTTTTAAGGCAATAAACTCGGAAACGAATAAATGGTGTTTGGTATTTGATAATAACCATTTTTTTCAAAGTTTTGTTTTGTTTTCAAGATATTGACCATACAAGGAAGTATAAAAAGTATTTTAAATAAAAAGGAAGTTATTAAAAATATGCGGAAGGAGGTTAAATCTGTACTTGATATTGAAATTTATTTACTCGATAGAGTAATAATTTCAATTAACTTTTTAATTTTAATTTTTGTAATTTTTTTAAAATTAATTTTCTTTTAATTAAAATTTCTAATTAAAAATTATTTGTATTTAAAATTAATATTTAAATAAATACGATATTTATTAATAAATAATAACTATTAAATTAATAATTATTAAAAAAATTTTCCATACACTTTTACGATTATCTCTTATTTATTTAATTTATTGAAATTCGTTGAATTCTTGCGAAGTACTTAATTACTTATCAGAAAATTTGAAAATAATTGAATTCCTTTGAAGGATTTTATCCAAATTTTTTAAAGTAATATAGATTTCTTTCGAAAAATTTTATTTAAATTGTACGGAAAATAATTGAATTTTCGCAAAGAATTTTATTAAATTTTTGAAAATTATTGAATTGTTTTGAAGAATTAATTAAAAATTTTTAAAATTAATGGAATTTTTAAAATAATTTTTATTAAAAATTTGAAAGTAATTGATCTTTAAAAAAATATGTTTTAAATTTTTAGAATAATCGTATTTATTAATCATTGTAATTAACAATTGAAACATTTGAAAATAATTGAAATTTACAAAGAATATTTTATAAAAACTTTCGAGAATAATTGAATTTTTAAAAAAAAATTGTAACAAAATTTTTAAAAATAATAATTGAACCTGTTTGGGAAATTTTATTAAAATTGTATTAAAAATAATTGAATTCCTGAGAGTAATATTATTATTTAAAAAAATAATTTAATTGTTTCGAAGAATTTTATCAAAAATTTTTGTAAACAATTGATTTGTTTCGAAAAATTTTATTATAATTTTTAAAAATAAT
This sequence comes from Leptopilina heterotoma, assembly GCF_015476425.1. NCBI lineage: Eukaryota > Metazoa > Arthropoda > Insecta > Hymenoptera > Figitidae > Leptopilina > Leptopilina heterotoma. The sequence goes on along the minus strand of NW_025111180.1, from coordinate 107,449 downwards.
TGAATCCTTTTGGGAAATATTAGTTTTAAAAATGCGAAGAATTTTATTATATTTATAAAAATAATTGAATTCTTCCAAAGAATATTATTATTTATGAGAATAATTGAATTCTTGCGAACAATTTAAGGGTTCATACCATTTTGTCATCTTCAAAAAATCAAAATTTTTTTTATAACGGATTTCGAAAGTAAAATATGTCACTCAAAATATATTTTTTCAGTACTATTTGAGAGCGTACACGGGCTATGTAAGTATACAACACAAACTTTAAACGCGTTTTTCTCAAAACCACATTTTTCCATGCTGCGTCATGTTTTTCTCAGAAAATACTGGAACGATTCTCAAAATTTTTTTACGAAAATCTTCGTCACATGTATCGCCGGAACTAGAAATATTTAAAAATATTAATATTAACCTTAATTTTCGAAAATCTTTGTTTAAATTGCCGCCATTTTGTTATTTTTGCATAAAAATTAAAAATTCTAGTTCGGGCGATAAGCACAGTCCTACTGAACATAAATCAACTTGAATTTTGTGATTCAGATTTTTCTAATCGAAGAAATCAATTACGCAGCTGCCATCGGTACTTTCAGCAGGTCTAAAACTATTGTTAAATTTTAAATAAACAAATAATATTTTTTTAATGAACTAAAAAAGATGCAGATCATTATAATTCATAGGAATCGTAAAAAAAATTCTAGAAAATAGTTTCATTTTCAAGCGTGTAAAGTGATATGAACCCTTAATTCCAATATTTGAAAGTAATAAAGAAAAATAATTAATTCCGTACTTAAAATGTGAATTTTTTAAATTTTGATTTGAATATGAATTTATTTAAAAGTTAATGTTTACCTATATTTGAAAATATAAAATTTTATGTAATTTGCAAAATAATGTAATAATTTTGGAATTGCAAACTAAATTAGTTAAATTTGAGTAGAAAATTTTTTACTGTTATGTTAAATTATTATTAAAATTTTTAATTATTAGGTAATTTAAGAAATAATAAATATAATAAATAAATAATATTTAAACTAAAATTACTAAAATAAATTCTAGTCTAATATCAAGTCGAATAATAATTGAATAATTACAGTTGAATTTCGTTAATCGACTGTAATTAAATTGCAAATAAAATTAGTTAAATACAAGTTCAAAATTTCTGATTATTACGTTAAATTTCAGGCTGCAGGACAGATTAAAGACGACGAAGGAATCATGCAAATCAATGGAAAGTCCATGTCCGCCTAGCAAATATAGAACACCTTCCGGTGCTTGCAATAACGTGAGACATCCTGCTTGGGGTGCAAGAGGATCACCATATCTCAAAGTTTTATCATCTGCTTACGCTGACGGTATGCAAATTTTCTCCAATCACTTCTCAAATTTTTGAATTTGTCTCCAATTTTTGAATTCGAAAAAAACACCAAAACAAAACAAACGGTATTTTGTTAAAAACTCAACATTCCACAAAGAATGTGTTGAATAATAAAAAAGAATCCTAAAATTATTAAATTGAAATACCAAAAAAGTAGCATATTCTTTAAACGACGAAGACAGTAAAAAAAAAGGAAGTAACGGGAAGAAATTTCTCAACGAGTCTAGAATACTTGATGGGTGACTTAGAAGAAAGCAAAAGGAAAAAAGATTAACAGGTGACGAGACTTTTACCGTGTGTATAGAGTATGTAAGGAGAGCGAAGAGGAAAAAATAATTCTTTTTCGTTGGTCCCTTTCAAGGCATCACATATTATGTATGAACTGATAAACGATCATTTAGCATATTTATCATGAGTGGAAAGTGAAAATTAAAACACGTTCTAAGTGCACATTGGTGAGGAGACTCATATCGAGAAAACAAACTGACATATCAGAATATAGTTGGCACGAAGTCCCGATTAGAAAAGGTAAATTAGCATGCAGCAGGTACTCGCCAATGAAATAGAGAGTCAGAACCATTGCAACGAAAGTATAAATAATAATCCATCACCTAGAATTTCTTTATTACGACGCACGTTACAAGATAGCGAACCAAATATGCAGAGAATTACGCATCTGAACGCATAATGCATTTGAATAATTCCTAAAACATAACCAATTCGAATTAAACATTTATTTTAACAATTAACAACCATTAACAAGTTTAGACAAATTTATTAACTGAGAGAAACACTCTGAAAATAATATTTAATCGAATTTTCCCAATTTTTAATTGCTCTTAAAATTAAAAACAAATTATAATTCAAATTTTAATTTAAAACAGAATGTTCAATTAAACAAATATCTATTTTATGGAATATTTGATTAACAAAAGTTTTATTGAACTAAATTTATACTAAATTGGAATTTTTACTGAATAGAAATTTTGAGTTTTATTCATTTTTACCAAATAATTTTGATTTTAACTAAAAAATTATTAATCAGAATTTTGGTTTAACAGAATTTTTATTTAGAAAATAAGTTTCTTTATTTTTTTCAGAAATTTATTTTGATTTATTTTTAAATGAAATTAAAAAGTTTTTGAAATAGAATTTTTAATTAACTAAATTTCTATTTTCTGGAATATTTCATTTTAAAAAATGTTGTTCAATCAAATTTATATTAAACTCCAAATTCTACTGAAAGAATAGAATTTTTGAGTATTTTAATTTTTATTCATTTAAATTTCCAAATAATTTTAATTCTAACTAAAACAATATTAAGTAGAAATTTGGTTTAAAAGAATTTTATTGAGAAATTAAATTTATTTACTTTTTTCAGAAATTTATATTTTTTATTTATTATTTTAAAATCAAATTAAAATTAATTTGAAACAGAATTTTTAATTAATCAAATTTCTATTTTATGGAATATTTAATTTTCAAAAATGTTAAATTTGAAGAAGTTAACAATTTTCCCGAATCAATCTACACAAATAAATTAAATATCTTAAATAAATCTCGATAAGCTCATGGGCTTCATATGAGCACCTGGATCGTAGAAGGGCACGTAAATTTTTCTCGGCCGAAATCGAAATCCCCTGGACACTCAAAATTCAACTTCTGAATTTAGACATTTTAAATATACATCTTTATAGAAAATTTCATTGCGCATATTTTTTTCTTATGAAATTTGTTCGTATCTATTACCGTTTTCGAAATATTTGAGAAAAATTGATTTTTTGAAAACTGCAAATTTAATGACATTTTTCACTTCAACTCGCGATAATTCAGATGATTTTAAATATTTTTCAATGTACAAAAAAGAAAATACGTCTAAAGATATTCTACGAATGATAAAAAAGGAAAAAAATTATTTTCTTTATAAACAAAATTGTTATTAATTTTTTTCTTTATTAATGTAAAAAACATAAAATACAATCTTCTCGGCTCTCGTTTAACGGGCGAATTTTAAGTAACAAAGAACTTTCAGTGAGAAAGTTGTTCATTATGGACCAAAGAAGTTTTCTGGAAAATCACAGGTTTAATAATTTATTAGTGTTGAAATGGTGAATGTTTAAAGTTAATACCGTCCGAACGTGTGGCACGCGCGATGGCCATAACCTAGCTATGATCCCTATCTCCCAAGCCTCCCAAGCACCTGTGGCGAGTGACGCGTGCTACACATTCGGACGGTATCAACTTTAAACATTCACCATTTCAACACTAATAAATTATTAACCCTGTGATTTTACAGAAAACTTCTTTGGTCCATAATGAACAACTTTCTCACTGAAAGTTCTTTGTTACTTAAAATTCGCCCGTTAAACGAGAGCCGTGAAAATTGTATTTTATGTTTTTTACACTAATAAAGAAAAAAATTAACAACAATTTTGTTTATAAAGAAAATAACTTTTTTCCTTTTTTATCATTCGTAGAATATCTTTAGACATATTTTCTTTTTTGGTACATTGAAAAATATTTAAAATCATCTGAATTATCGCGAGTTGAAGTGAAAAATGTCATTAAATTTGCAGTTTTCAAAAAATCAATTTTTCTCAAATATTTCGAAAACGGTTATAGATACAAAAAATTTCACAAGAAAAAAAGATGCGCAATGAAATTTTCTATAAGGATGTGTATTTAAAATATTAAAATTCAGAAATTGAATTTTAAGTGTCTAGGGGACTTCGATTTCGGCCGAGAAAAATTTACGTGCCCTTCTACGATCCGCCAGGTGTTATGTATCGAACTCGGAGAGTCTCGGGGTGCATGTAGCTCAGTGATCGGAGCAGTCTACCGGCAATAGAAAGGTCGTGGGCTCGTATCCCACCATGCTACCGTTTTTCTCTGAGTTCTTTGATAATTTTGAAATTATTAATTAATTGCGAAAATATTTTTTAAATTAAGCAGGTTTCTGTATTAGGGCAGCTGTGCTGTCGATACTTATGAAGCCCATGAGCTTATCGAGATTTATTTAAGATATTTAATTTATTTGTGTAGATTGATTCGGGAAAATTGTTAACTTCTTCAAATTTAATATTTAATCACCGAATAATAAATTCACTTCCTTCAATTTAAAAAATGTTGTTCCATCGAATTTATATTAACCCAAATTTTTTTGTAATAGTATTTGAGGGAGAAAGGAATAAATTGGTACTCAAATTATTTTATTAACATAAATAAAAGGTTTATTCAAAAATGAGTTCTTGGGGCGATTGTCGATTGCGTCCCGTGAGGGGAAGTAGCCTTCCCCCACCATGCGGCACATCAAGTCGAAACTGAGTCGGGCGATTATCAATTCGCTCCCGTGAGGGGAAGTGGCATTCTCCCACCATGCGGCCAGGGGCCTGAGTTCGGGGTTCAGAGCGAACGTAGCACAGCGGGGCGCCCGGTCCCTTAATCCCTCATTAAGCCATCCTTCCTTAATGAAATTCATTGAAAAATATAAATTTCTTAAATATATACATTTTTCAATTTTTTTTATTGTATTCAGATTCCTTATTTTATTACGAATCCATACATATGTAGTTTGCCTTAAAAATATTAGTATTTAAAAAGTTTAAAATTTATTATTAACTGACTGATTGTAATTCTTAAGTTTTTTCAGAATTCAACTGAAGTAAAAAGTCTGATTATTCAGCCAGAGAAAATATATATTTGCTTGAAAGTCAAATTTACGGGCGATTATCAATTCGCTCCCGTGAGGGGAAGGGGCCTTCCCCCACCATGCAGCCTTGTACCTGACTTCGGGGTTTGGAGCGAACGTAGCACAGCGGGGCGCCCGGTCCCTTAATCCCTCATTAAGCCATCCTTCCTTAATGACATTCATTGAAAAATATAAATTTCTTAAATATAAACATTTTTCAATTTTTTTTATCCAATTCAGATTCCTTATTTTATTACGAATCCATACATATGTAGTTTGCCTTAAAAATGTTAGTATTTAAAAAGTTTAATATTTATTATTAACTGACTGATTGTAATTCTTAAGTTTTTTCAGAATTTAACTGAAGTAAAAAGTAGATTATACAGCTAGGGAAAATATATATTTGCTTGAAAGTCAAATTTACTATGAATTTATTTGAGTGTCAGTTCATAATAAATTAAAAGTTTTTTTAAATATTAACATTTTAAAGGCAAACAACATATGTATCGATTCGTAATAAAATAAGGGATCTGAATTTAATAAAAAAAACTTTAAAATGTTTATATTTGAGAAATTTATATTTTTTAAAGAGTGTCATTAAGGAAGGATGACTTAATGAGGGATTAAGGGACCAGGCGCCCCGCTGTGCTACGTTCGCTCCGAACCCCGAACTCAGGCCCCTGGCCGCATGGTGGGAGAATGCCACTTCCCCTCACGGGAGCGAATCGATGACTGCCCAAATTTACTATGAATTTATTTGAGTGTCAGTTCATAATAAATTAAAAAATTTTTTAAATATTAACATTTTTAAGGCAAACAACATATGTATGGATTCGTAATAAAATAAGGGATCTGAATTTAATAAAAAAAACTGAAAAATGTTTATATTTGAGAAATTTATATTTTTTAAAGAATGTCATTAAGGAAGGATGGCTTAATGGGGGATTAAGGGACCGGGCGCCCCGCTGTGCTACGTTCGCTCCGAACCCCGAAGTCAGGTACAAGGCCGCATGGTGGGGGAAGGCCCCTTCCCCTCACAGGAGCGAATTGATAATCGCCCACCGATGTACCGTAATAAAATGCTATAAACTTAATCCCTAAAACATGTGCTGAAAAGTAATAAAAGTAAAAGTGTTTCGGAAAAACTAATTTAGAAATATATCCTTGAAAAAATAAAATTCTAAATATTTGAAAGCCTTAATCCTAAAATAACATCTCAGTTTGCTACATATTTTTGAATAAATAATAAATTATTTTATTAATCAATCTTTTACGTCCGAGAAATAGTAATTATAGTGAAGGAGAATAAAATTGTATATGAAGGAGAATTGTATATTATTTTATATATTATTTTATTTTTAGGGTTCCGTACACCTACGGTGTACCGACGGAACCCTATTGGTGAGACTATTGCGTCCGTAGCCAAATCGTGTCCCCCCCTAGCGGCTAAACTATTTGACCTAGAGAGATCAAATTTGGTACAGATATGTATTTTCACACGTAGATTACAGGAAAAATATAGCGAATGTGATTGGAGGTGATGGTCATGGCGTTGTCAAGGAAATAACAAGATTTTTGGCCAAAAATGCATAAAAAGTGACCATCCCCCCATAACTTCTAAACTATTCAACATGGAGAGCTTAAATTTGGCCTACTGGTGTATTTTAAAGCGAATATTACAGGGGGCGCATGATTATTCCCCAAATGTCATTTTTCCGAAATGTCATTTTACCGAACTGCACTTTTGCGAATACTCATTTTTGCGAAAAGCCAATTTTGCGAAATGTCACTTTTGCGAATTATCATTTTTTCGAAAAGCTATTTTTGCGAATTGTCATTTTTGCGAATCGCCATTTTTACGAATTGTCAATTTTCCGAAAAGTCATTTTTGCGAATCGACATTTTTACGAATTGTCAATTTTCCGAAAAATCATTCTTGCGAATTGTCATTTTTACGAAAAGACATTTTTGTGAAATGTCATTTTTGCGAATTGTCATTTTTACGAATTGCCATTTTTGCGAATTGTCATTTTTAAGAAATGTCACTTTTGCGAATCGCTATTTTTACGAATAGCCATTTTTGCGAATTGTCTTTTTTGCGAAAAGCTATTTTTACGAACTGTCATTTTTGCGAATCGACATTTTTACGAATTGTCAATTTTCCGAAAAGTCATTTTTGCGAATCGCCATTTTTACGAATTGTCAATTTTTCGAAAAGTCATTTTAGCGAATTGTCATTTTTGCGAAAAATACAATAGTGAACTTATAGACCTACAAGTTTTCTATTGTATTTTTCGCAAAAATGACAATTCGCAAAAATGACTTTTCGGAAATTTGACAATTCGTAAAAATGGCGATTCGCAAAAATGACTTTTCGGAAAATTGACAATTCGTAAAAATGGCGATTCGCAAAAATGACAATTCGCAAAAATGACTTTTCGGAAAATTGACAATTCGTGAAAATGTCGATTCGTAAAAATAACTTTTCGCAAAAATGACTATTCGCAAAAATGACAATTCGTAAAAATGGCGATTCGTAAAAATAGCGATTCGCAAAAGTGACAATTCGCAAAAATGACATTTCTTAAAAATGACAATTCGCAAAAATGGCAATTCGTAAAAATTACTTTTCGCAAAAAGGGCTTTTTGTAAAAATGACATTTCACAAAAATGTCTTTTCGTAAAAATGACAATTCGCAAAAATGAGTTTTCGAAAAATTGACAAATCGTAAAAATGGCGATTCGCAAAAATGACTTTTCGGAAAATTGACAATTCGTAAAAATGGCCATTCGCAAAAATGACAATTCGCAAAAATAGCTTTTCGCAATAGTGACATTTCGCAAAATTGGCTTTTCGCAAAAATGACTATTCGCAAAAGTGCAGTTCGGTAAAATGACATTTCGGAAAAATGACATTTGGGGAATAATCATGCGTCCCTATTACAGGACAAATATACACGGAAAAAAATTAATCTCTAAATTAGAGATTAAATCTGAGATTTAGGCATAAACTATCACTGGAATCGGACGTAAGATGTAAGCAGATCACTAAAACTGAAATTTGGTATTATATCTAATCCGAATATTAGTATTGTGAAGAACACGTATTTCTTATGCCTAAAAATGATATTAGGAATCTCAAATTTTATGACATATGGAACATATGTTCTAAACTATCAACTTACTTGAATAAATTCAAATCTAATATTATATATAATAATCGTCGTGATTCCAGATTTCCGGATCTCTGTCCACACTTGAAGTTAATTATAGTTATTCTTTTGTTTTTTATACGTTTTGATAGAAAATAGAAATATACATATACATATACATACATTATAATAATCGTAAGTTTCCTTTCCGTTAGCAAATTATCTGCATTCATTTGTTTGTTTTGAAAATTTAATTTTGTGGGTTAAGTATTGGCATTTTTTATATATTTTTTAATGTCAAACTTTTTAATGTGGAAAATACTTTACTTATTAAATTGTCTCGACTCTTTGGTAAAAAATCTAAAATTATCAAAAACTCGAAAAAATTCAAAAATCCTAATTTATTAAAATTCAACATTTTTTCCTCTCTTTTATAGAATTTAGCTTCATTATTTTTGTGCTTTTGGAAAATACTTTACTTATTAAATTGTCTCGCCTCTTTGGTAAAAAATGTGAAATTATCGAAAATTATCCAAAATTCAAAAATCCGAATTTCTTAAAATTCAACATTTTTTCCTCTCTTTTATAGAATTTAGCTTCATTATTTTTGTGCTTTTGGAAAATACTTTACTTATTTAATAGTCTCGACTCTTTGGTAAAAAATCTAAAATTATCAAAAATTCGAAAAAATTCAAAGATCCGATTTTATTAAAATTCAACATTTTTTCCTCTCTTTTATGGGAATTAGCTTCATTATTTTTGTGCTTTTGGAAAATACTTTACTTATTAAATTGTCTCGAATCTTTGGTAACAAATCTAAAATTATCGAAAATTCAAAAATCCGAATTTCTTAAAATTCAACATTTTTTCCTCTCTTTTATGGGAATTAGCTTCATTATTTTTGTGCTTTTGGAAAATACTTTACTTATTAAATTGTCTCGACTCTTTGGTAAAAAATATGAAATTATCAAAAATTCAAAAATCCGAATTTCTTAAAATTCAACATTTTTTCCTCTCTTTTATAGGATTTAGCTTCATCATTTTTGTGCTTTTGGAAAATACTTTACTTATTAAATTGTCTCGACTCTTTGGTAAAAAATCTAAAATTATCGGAAATTATCAAAAATTCAAAAATCCGAATTTCTTAAAATTTAACATTCTTTCCTCTCTTTTATGAGATTTAGCTTCATTATTTTTGTGCTTTTAAAAAATACTTTACTTATTAAATTGTCTCGACTCTTTGGTAAAAAATCTAAAATTATCAAAAATTCGAAAATCCGATTTTATTAAAATTCAACATTTTTTCCTCTCTTTTATGGGAATTAGCTTCATTATTTTTGTGCTTTTAAAAAATACTTTACTTATTAAATTGTCTCGACTCTTTGGTAAAAAATGTGAAATTATCGAAAATTATCCAAAATTCAAAAATCCGAATTTTTTAAAATTCAACATTTTTTCCTCTCTTTTATAGAATTTAGCTTCATTATTTTTGTGCTTTTGGAAAATACTTTACTTATTAAATTGTCTCGACTCTTTGGTAAAAAATCTAAAATTATCAAAAATTCGAAAAAATTCAAAAATCCGATTTTATTAAAATTCAACATTTTTTCCTCTCTTTTATGGGAATTAGCTTCATTATTTTTGTGCTTTTGGAAAATACTTTACTTATTAAATTGTCTCGAATCTTTGGTAACAAATCTAAAATTATCGAAAATTATCAAAAATTCAAAAATCCGAATTTCTTAAAATTCAACATTTTTTCCTCTCTTTTATAGAATTTAGCTTTGTTATTTTTGTGCTTTTGGAAAATACTTTACTTATTTAATAGTCTCGAATCTTTGGTAAAAAATCAAAAATTATCAAAAATTCGAAAAAATTCAAAAATCCGATTTTCTTAAAATTCAACATTTTTTCCTCTTTTTTATAGGATTTAGCTTCATTATTTTTGTGCTTTTGGAAAATACTTTACTTATTAAATTGTCTCGACTCTTTGGTAAAAAATGTGAAATTATCAAAAATTCAAAAATCCGAATTTCTTAAAATTCAACATTTTTTCCTCTCTTTTATAGGATTTAGCTTCATTATTTTTGTGCTTTTGGAAAATACTTTACTTATTAAATTGTCTCGACTCTTCGGTAAAAAATCTAAAATTATCGGAAATTATCAAAAATTCAAAAATCCGAATTTCTTAAAATTTAACATTCTTTCCTCTCTTTTATGAGATTTAGCTTCATTATTTTTGTGCTTTTAAAAAATACTTTACTTATTAAATTGTCTCGACTCTTTGGTAAAAAATGTGAAATTATCAAAAATTCAAAAATCCGAATTTCTTAAAATTCAACATTTTTTCCTCTCTTTTATAGGATTTAGCTTCATTATTTTTGTGCTTTTAAAAAATACTTTACTTATTAAATTGTCTCGACTCTTTGGTAAAAAATCTAAAATTATCAAAAATTCGAAAAATTTCAAAAATCCGTTTTTCTTAAAATTCAACATTTTTTCTTCTTTTTTATGGGATTTAGCTTCATTATTTTTGTGCTTTTGGAAAATACTTTACTTATTAAATTGTCTCGACTCTTTGGTAAAAAATCTAAAATTATCAAAAATTCGAAAAATTTCAAAAATCCGTTTTTCTTAAAATTCAACATTTTTTCTTCTTTTTTATGGGATTTAGCTTCATTATTTTTGTGCTTTTGGAAAATACTTTACTTATTAAATTGTCTCGACTCTTTGGTAAAAAATGTGAAATTATCAAAAATTCAAAAATCCGAATTTCTTAAAATTCAACATTTTTTCCTCTCTTTTATAGGATTTAGCTTCATTATTTTTGTGCTTTTGGAAAATACTTTACTTATTAAATTGTCTCGACTCTTCGGTAAAAAATCTAAAATTATCGGAAATTATCAAAAATTCAAAAATCCGAATTTCTTAAAATTTAACATTCTTTCCTCTCTTTTATGAGATTTAGCTTCATTATTTTTGTGCTTTTAAAAAATACTTTACTTATTAAATTGTCTCGACTCTTTGGTAAAAAATGTGAAATTATCAAAAATTCAAAAATCCGAATTTCTTAAAATTCAACATTTTTTCCTCTCTTTTATAGGATTTAGCTTCATTATTTTTGTGCTTTTAAAAAATACTTTACTTATTAAATTGTCTCGACTCTTTGGTAAAAAATCTAAAATTATCAAAAATTCGAAAAATTTCAAAAATCCGTTTTTCTTAAAATTCAACATTTTTTCTTCTTTTTTATGGGATTTAGCTTCATTATTTTTGTGCTTTTGGAAAATACTTTACTTATTAAATTGTCTCGACTCTTTGGTAAAAAATCTAAAATTATCAAAAATTCGAAAAATTTCAAAAATCCGTTTTTCTTAAAATTCAACATTTTTTCTTCTTTTTTATGGGATTTAGCTTCATTATTTTTGTGCTTTTGGAAAATACTTTACTTATTAAATTGTCTCGACTCTTTGGTAAAAAATGTGAAATTATCAAAAATTCAAAAATCCGAATTTCTTAAAATTCAACATTTTTTCCTCTCTTTTATAGGATTTAGCTTCATTATTTTTGTGCTTTTGGAAAATACTTTACTTATTAAATTGTCTCGACTCTTCGGTAAAAAATCTAAAATTATCGGAAATTATCAAAAATTCAAAAATCCGAATTTCTTAAAATTTAACATTCTTTCCTCTCTTTTATGAGATTTAGCTTCATTATTTTTGTGCTTTTAAAAAATACTTTACTTATTAAATTGTCTCGACTCTTTGGTAAAAAATCTAAAATTATCAAAAATTCGAAAAATTTCAAAAATCCGTTTTTCTTAAAATTCAACATTTTTTCTTCTTTTTTATGGGATTTAGCTTCATTATTTTTGTGCTTTTGGAAAATACTTTACTTATTAAATTGTCTCGACTCTTTGGTAAAAAATCTAAAATTATCAAAAATTCGAAAAAATTCAAAAATCCGATTTTCTTAAAATTTAACATTTTTTCTTCTCTTTTATGGGATTTAGCTTCATTATTTTTGTGCTTTTGGAAAATACTTTACTTATTAAATTGTCTCGACTCTTTGGAAAAAAATAAAAAATTATTAAAAATTATCAAAAATCCGAAAAATTGAATTTCTTAAAATTCAACATTTTTTTTCTCTTTTATACCATTTAGCTTTATTATTATTTGAATTTTTATTCAAGAGAAAAAATGGAAAACTGAAAAAATTTAGAATTTTTTAAAAATTACAGGCCTTTTCCATGATTTCCCTGATTTCCAGAAGCCTTTTAAAAATTCCATACCATTTCCATGATTTCCATGATTTTTAGATTCTGTAGGAACCCTGCTTTTGTCTGACTTTCTTCTAAATTATCGAATTCAGTGATTTCTGGGGTGAATTTGGTTAAGTTGTAAAATGATTAATTTCTATTTGAATTCTTTTTTTTGAATGTAGAAAATCTGATGTTAATTTAATTCTTTTTTCGTTATGCACGGCAAAAAATATTTAGCTGGATGAACTACAGATTTCACTTTAGTAGCGAAATTATTTAGTGCTTCAATTAATACTTTCGTTATTCTAGAGAAACTTATCGCTATTTCAAGTAAAACTTTTTTCAGTGTGTAATAATTATTATTTCTTTAAAAAGTATTTAATTTAAAATGGCTTTATAAAATAAGCAATGCAAAAGATGACCCAGATACTAATTGTAATTGTTCTAGCTATAGTTTAAGTCTAGTAATGTAAATTCTATTTAAATTGAGACCATTGAGTGAAATTATTTGAATTTTAGTTAGTTAAATCTCTTTGTTAGGTTATAATAATTATTTCTTTAAAATTTTTAATTTGTTTAAAATAAGCAGCCCCATATAACATTCCCGCGCGCTTGCGCGCGGATAGTTTGGCTAGTATTATTTGAATAAACAATATTAAAAATTTTAGTCGTATATTTATATAATTCTTATTTTTGTAATAACTCGATGTAATAAGAATTTATAATTTATCACAATTTAGAGTGAGAATTATTCACAAAATATTTATATTGTTTTCCCTGTATGAACTATACATTGACAAGTATAAAAAAGTAGTTGGATACTTTTAAAACACAATACGAATTTTATATTTTTATTTCATTTTTTTGTTTTAACGGCGTTGGAAGGTCTGTAAAATTTGTAGGTTACAATTATCGCCCGACAAAATACGACACTGACTGATTTAAATGACGTGAAATAGGTAAATAAACATTTTTCAACCACTTTTTCTCTAAACACAGACACTTTTTACAAAATAGGCCAACATACAACGAGTAGGAATCTTCTTAATTACCTAAATTCAAAAGATGGTTTAAATTCATGCAGAAACGCGGTTGTAAAATGTAAAATTGGAAAGTGATGTAATGCTAAGAATATTACAGCTGGACCATTGTGCTCTCTGCATGCTTCTGCCCTCGCTTCTGGCGACTGGCAGTAATCCGCTTCTTGTTGTCTGTCATTACATTACTTTCCAATCATTTCCAATTTTACATTTTACAACCGCTTGACAACCGCGTTTCTGTATGAATTTAAACAATCTTTTGAATTTAGGTTATTAAGAAGATTCTTACCCATTGTATGTTGGCCTATTTTGTAAGAAGTGTTAGAGAAAAAGTGGTTGAAAAATGTTTATTTACCTCCCAGTAATAAGGGGTGAATTAAAGTGGATTGGCACTTTTATGCCCTTAAATTCCAAACCAATTCCGTTTTTGTCCGCAATCTTAATGAATTCCTTTTCTATTGTTAAATTGATAATTTCTATCCAATTCAATTCTCTGTAACCACGTGACCAGAGTCTGAATTTACTTTAATGCCGTTTAAGGGAATCATTTGTTGTGGAGTTAATGCCTTTTAATTAACATTGAATTCTTTAAAGGGCATTAAAGGGGTTTCAAATTCTGGTCACGTAGTTACAGAGAATTGAATTGGATAGAAATTATGAATTTAACAATAGAAAAGGAATTCATTAAGATTGCGGACAAAAACGGAATTGGTTTGGAATTTAAGAGCATAAAAGTGCCAATCCACTTTAATTCACCCCTTATTACTGGTCTATTTCACGTCATTTAAATCAGTCAGTGCCGTATTTTGTCGGGCGACAACTGTAACCTTAAAATTTCACAGACCTTCCTTCACAGACCTTCGCTTTTATTTGGATATTTGAAAATAAAATTAATACTTAATTAATTAAAATGGTTTAAATCTTTTTTGTCACTGATTAACTTAAAACACAATGTACCTAATTCATATAAAAAAAGTTGTGAAATTAACAAATCTCTAAATCAGAGATGTGAATTTATGGCGTTTTCTGGTATAAAGTTTGACAGAATCAAACACAACTTATCACAGTAATTTTGTGACTATAATGTTTAATTTAGATACACTTATATTTTATTGGACTTCAAATTAATATTATTTCAAGTTTAGAGATTAATTTTTTTCCGTGTAGAGAACTTGCTATGTAATAATGGCCATAGCGTTGTCAAGGAAAAACTAAAAAAATCTTTGAAAAAAAAATGTTTTTTTCTAACTTTTACATTATTTGATCTAATTAGTTAAAAATTAGTATACAAGTGTATTTTTACAGTCTGATCACAAAAAATTTATTTAACCCTCGGAGAACACATGGGGTCATTTTGACCCCACGATTTTTTGCGAAAAGCTTTTTATCTATTGTTTAATATTTTTTATAAGGATTTTAAAGTCCACAGACTTATTTTACAGAGTTTACACTATATTTTAAAAAAATCTTTAGGTTAATCAGATGAACAGTTCAAAATTGGTTGAGCATTGAAAAATGATCTAAAAAAGAGGTGTGTTCTCCGAAGGTTAAAAAAATTTTTGAAAAAAAATAAAAAAAATTTTTTTGTACCGAATGATCTAAATATTAATGTACGGAACCCGCCATTACAGTGCGAGTGCAACTCGCACTTGCCCAGTTTTTTATTATTTTGTATATTATTTGCATATAATTTGTATATTTTGTTTTATATTATTTATATTTTTTTGTATATTATTTTATATTTTTATAGACTCCCTGAAGAGGAAATCATTTAGATTTCGAAATGTTGGAGTAAACTAATTTTTTAAAAACTATTTGTCCGAATGTTTTCGTTTTATTCTCCTTCACTATAATTAATTATTTTAATATCCACATTATTTTAATTGTAACCAAAATATAATTAATCAAAATTTTTGTTTAACAAAATTTTTATTTAGAAAACAAATTTATTTATTTATTTATTCAGGAATTTAATTTAATTTATTATTTTTAAATTAAATTAAAATTTATTTAGAACAGAATTTTTACTGAATAGAATTTTTGAATTTTTATTTCTTTAAATTTTCACCTACTTTTTATTTTAACTAAAATATCATTTATCAGAATTATAGTTTAACAGAATTTTAATTTAATCGAATGTTCTGTTATTTAATAATTCGATTAAATATGAATTCTATTTAATAAAAATCCGTTTTGAAAATGTATTTAATTATACTTATTTTTTATAAAAATATTTTACTAAGAAAATTCTATTTTATAAATTTCGTTAAAATAGAAATTTCATTAAATAAAAATTCATTGCTGTGAAAATTTATTTGTTTTTTATAAAAATTCTCCACAAATGAAATTTTGTTTTATAAATTTCTTAAAAAATGGAAATTAAATAAAAATCTAAATTTAAGTTAATTTAAACAAAAAATTTTAATTCAATTTAATTTAAAATAAAAACTTCAATTTAATTAAAAATTCAGCTTAATTAAAAATTGTAATTTGAATTAAACATTTAGTTAAAAAAAATATTTCCATTTTAATTACAAAAATTTTAAAAAAGATTTTCACAAAAATTTCATAAAGAAAATTTGTTTTAATTTAATAAAAAAAATTCCAAATTAATCAATTCTGTTAAATATGAATTCGATTAATTAAAAAATGTTCTCCTTCGAGAATTTCCTTATTCCATAAATATCAAATAAATAAAAATTCGACCATATGAATTTCGAAACAGTATAGAAATCCAAATTCCTGATTTTTCATGTAATGGTTCTTTAAAGCGATATAAATAAAAAATTCACGACATTTAAATTTATATATGTCCCCTAAATTTTTACCGAATATGTCGAAATTTTTATCAATTTTGACCTGCTTTTATTCTTGTGTTCTTAAATTCAGAAAAAGGAAAAAAAATGTTCTGAATTTCGTGAGGTAACGGGATCTCGTTTATTGGGAGAACTTGATGAGAGAAAGGGGGGTAAAGGAGAAGCAGGTGTGGGCCAGGAAATGAATCCCTGAACGAAAAATATGAAAGTGAAAAGAGCAAAGAAAGTGATGCCATTCTCCGCGGCTTCCTGATCAGAATTATTGTGTTTCAACCTTTGGAACGTCCTTTACAAACGACCTCGAAATAGAGAGACGATTTAACTTTAATTACTTTACTGCCATGCACCTTCTCCTCATGAGGATTAAAATCTCCTCTTAGTCTCAATTTCATTTTATTTTTCAAAACTGGATCCAAAAAGATAGGACAACACTTTTTTTCCTTTTTTTGGTCAATAAAATAAAAAAATGAATATTTTAGAGAAAGTTTTTGATTCCAGATTAAATCAGTTTTTTTTGTTTCAGATTCAATGAATTCTAAATTTCTAATGAGTACTAATAAATTCGAAATGCGGAAATGAAATTAATCCACTAAAATTTGTTATTAATAATTGAAAAGATTGTTCTAGGTAATAATAATTAAATTTTAATAATTGTGTTAGTGTCCAAGAACTTTTGAGTGGTAGCAGATTTACAGGCAGTGGGTTTTCTAATTGTGGGTCGTGCGTTGATAATCGGAGAGAGTGAATACTTTAACGTAGGAGGGCATTACGTTCTCTATATCTATGTAATCCTACTATTACAACTGCATAATTATATACACCTAATTTATATCAGAGGAAGTTCATGCGCCAATCTTACATGAATATGAAATCAATTTATTTAAAAAAGAAGGAAAAAAACATTCTTTACCCAGGGTTCGGAAGTTACGCGTAACTTTGAGTTGTCTACGTAAATTACATATTCTACGTAATTTACGTAGAATACGTAATGTATGTAGACAACTTCAACTGTTACAACGAAATGCAAAGATACTGTCTAAAATCAACAAACGCAGAATTTGTTGACATTTATTATTTGACTTATTTTTATTGCTGTATTATTTAACCAATGTCTTCTAAAAATGAAAATAGCAATTTTAAATAAACATATACAGAAATTTCGTGGCTCGAAATGAAATTTGAAAAAATTAAAACTGTTGAAGATTAGACGGTAGCAAAGTGCTTAATTTGTAAAAAGATTTTAAAAAATACAAGTTACATGCGACTTGTTGGCCACAGATATGTATTAATAAAACTTTAAGTTTTTTAGATAAATAAATATTGTTTTTTATACGAAATTAAAATTTTTGCTTTAATATAAATACGGAAATTTCTGATAAATATAATATGTTTGCCATTTTCATTTCTTGATAAAGTAAAATTTAATTTATCACAAACTTCGTATTTGGGCCTGTCACCAGCACCACTACTACTTTTTGATATTTTAAGTTTTCTTTTAAATTTAATTGAACTGAAAGCCAAATAATAAATATTTTCGTGTTTTCTCTACGCTTGTGAGCATGATCAACATGAACAAAGTGACATTAGAGGTTATGTTGTTAAGGGACGTAAACTACGTAGAGAACTAGACACGTAAATTACCAGGTAATATACGTGTAGACAACTATGTAGACTACATCGAGTAGTTTACGTTCCGAACCTAGCAGGTCAGAATAAATTATCATCAGAAGAACAAAAAACGGTTTAGGTAAACTAAAGTAAATTTCAATTACTAAGATTTTTTTTACTAGTTCAGAATAAATTATCATCAGAAGAACAAAAAACGGTTTAGGTAAACTAAAGTAAATTTCAATTACTAAGATTTTTAGTGTTTTAGTAAATATGAAAATTTAAAGATTACTAAATTACTAAAAAATCACACTAAGTTTTTAGAAGGAATAAAAAACATTTTTGAAAATTTAGAAAAGCGAAAGTTGTAATGAATAATTAGTTTTCTTTTTTAATTTGGTCGATTTTTTCCTGACTTGCAGACAGAATTTTGACTTTATTCTCTGATTATTTTATATAGCGCAAAAACAATTAGTAAAATTGAACTAGCAAATGATATGCGCGCCAGCGCGCGGAACGGGGTATTCCATTTTTTATTATTTTGTAAAATAAAAAATTTTATATTTTCAAGAATAAACATCAATTTTTTAATGATTACAGATTCATAATTTAAAGAATTCACTTATTAAGTACATAATATTAAATATTCTTGTTCATTGTTATTCAAAAATTTTAATAACATTTTTCGCAAGAATTTCATTTTTCTCATATATAATAATATTTTTTAAAACAATTCAATTATTATTTTCAATACAATTTTAATAAAATTTCTCGAAAGAATACAATTATTTTTAAAAACATTAATTAAATTCGATTATTTTCAAGAATTTTAATATAAATTCAATTATTTTTAACAATTTTTATGAAAATTTTTAAAAAAAATTATTGTTTTTAAAATACTTAGTAAAATTCCTTCAAAAAATTATATTATTTTCAAAAATTCAGATAAAATCCTTCGAAACAATTCAATTATTTTCAATACAGTTTTAATAAAATTTCTTGAAAGAATACAATTAGGGTCAGTTGGGGTAAATCCGGACAAAATACCTATTTTTCACAAATGACGTAAGTTTTTTATTATAAAAGGCAATACTTCCGGTTTTCTATTGCATTAATTTCTTCCTTAAGTTCCCTAGATTAATTTTATGGAGCATAAAAAAATTTAGATAAACTTTAATCGCATAAAACTAACTGTCCGGATTTACCCCAAGATTTAGAAAATTTCCTAAAATTTGGGGTAAATCCGGACAGCTTAGTCCGGATTTTTTCGGAGAATTTTTACAAGATTTTTAAAAATAATTGTAATTTTCGAAGAAATCAATTAAAATTGTATTGAAAATAAGTAAAATCCTGATAAGAATTTTATTATTTATTTATGTTAAAGTAGGATTTTAGAAATTTATTTAATTTGTAAATATTAATTTTTAAAAACTTCAACTAACGTGTCCTTCGGACAAAGAAATTGTAAAGGTAGTGGATTCCCCCTCTACTTAGTTATTGATTCAACTAAGAGGTTGAGAACCCTACTCCTTGAATTTAGAGAAGATAGGATAGTTTTAGGAATAATTAAATTATAAGCAAAAATAAGATTAAACAAATAAGATATATTTTACCCAAAGAAATCCCTAATACAAGTAACTCTAAATTGGTGTGAGTAAAGAGTAATTTTATACTTGTGTATGAAAGAATAGTATGTGTGTGTGTAGTGATGAGTAAGATTTCTATACTCACTGTCTGGTAATTCAATCCTTTGAAATGTTATTCCAATGACTTATTCTGTTCTTTTAGTATTACAGAATTTAGGTTGTTTATTTGAAAAAAACGAGAAAATACCTGATCTAGGTTCACTAGATTGATATTTCGTTTTCCAATTTAATATTCCTTGGCTCGCGCAAATTTGAAGACCCAAACCCCGTAAATAAAGACTGTCTTTAAAAGTATTTCAAAAATCAATATTCTTTTTAAGATATGCTTAGTTTATTTCTGCTGATGCTAGATTTTTAAATACACTCTTTTAATTCTTTACGTTTATGCTTTTTTTTAAATTCACTTTATTTCATTAATACTATTTCAATTCTTTCTTTTAATCTTTAGCTCTTTTACAAATTCTTTATTTTATTTCTTTTTCACTTTATTTTCAATATCTTTTAATTCTTTACTTTTTTAATTATTTTTCACTTGTCACTTTATTGTATTCTTTATTTCGATATATTCTTTTAAAAATCAACCTTTGTTTACTCTTTATTTATTTTCTTTTTATTCTCAATTAAATTCACTTTCTTTAAACAAACTTTTTATTCAACCGTTAAACTTTCAATACGATTAACACGGCTAATTGCCGGACTTAGAATTGCCAGGCCTAAACTGCCGGCTACAACTACAGGTAACTACGACCTGGACTAAACTGCGGGCCCAAACTGCCCGAGCTAACTGCCGGCTACAACGGCCTGGCTTAAACTGCCCAGATTTCCCAGTGTCAATCAATTTTATTGAAAGACAATTTAGTGGGGAAATCGTATGTTAAGTTCATTGTACTTGACTGTTGTCAAGTCAATTTCTGCAACCTTGCAGATTTAAGCAGTGGTGTGATCCGAGTTCAGTGACTTGGATGCACCACTCCTTACATTGAGCAATTTAACTTTGATAATTTCTAACTAATTTTCAAAAGGGTCAATAAACTGTTTTTCAAGAAAAAGGAATTCATTAAGAAACACTTTACTATATTGTCAGGTTTTTCACCTCGAAATTGCGAAACCTAAAGGAATGTTAAATTCAATTAAATCTTATATTTATATAGAATTAGAATTTCTATGTCATTAAAAGGCCCTGGATTAAAATATTCAAAAGAGGGAATGTCCTTTTGTGAGATTACATAGGGTTATTTTGTGTAAGCGTTTTATGACGTGTTAACAAAATATTGTGTTGTGTGTAATTTGGTTTTTAAAGTATTATAAATAATCATTTATAATATAAAAGTTACGGAGTTCGGCCGTAACAATTTAAAAATAATTGGATTTTTTTCAGAAGATTTTTATTATTTATAAATTGACTTTTTGCAAAGAATTTTATTACAATTATTAAAAATAATTGAATTCTTCATAAAATTTTCAGTAAAAATTATTTTAAAAAATTCATTATTTTCAGGAATATTGAAATAAATTCTTCAAAACAATTCAATTATTTTAAAGAATTTTGATAAAAATCTTGCCATGAATTAAATTACTTTCAATACAATTTTAATTATATTTTCTAGAAAGAATTCATTTATTTGAAGAAATGTTGACAAAATTCTTGAAATGAATTCAATTATATTCAAATTTTTTTATAAATACTTTACAAGAATTCAATGATCTTCAGTACGTTAATTTTTAAATCTTAAACATTTAAAAAGAAAAATTATTTAAAAAGTTAGGAAACTTAAAAGCAAACAGCAACTAACTCCAACCTGCGAACAGATTACCAGAATACAACGATTATTTATATTAGAAGATTACTACACTGAAAAAAAAAGTATTGAACCAAGAAAATTTTTCTTGGTTGAAGCAAATCGTGGGATTGAATACGGCCAAGACTATTAAAGTATTGATTCAAGAAAACGATTTTCTTGACATAGGATATTTGGGAGAAGAACATATATTCTTGATCCAAGAAAATATGGAATTTGACCAAGAAGTTAGTCTTCTTATACGAAGTATGAAATGTATTAAATGAATAAAATATTTTCTTGTTCTAAGAATATATATAGTTAATTGAATTATTTTATTTGATTCATTCAATTTTTTGTAACGTTCGTTCAAGTAATTCAAGATTTAAATGAAGAAAACATTTATTTTGTGAGAAGAACAGATATTTTTGATCCAAGAAAATATGGAATTCGACCAAGAAGTTAATCGACTTGTACGAAATATAAAATGTATTAAATGAATAAAATATTTTCTTGTTCTAAGAATATATATATATAGATAATTGAATTATTTTATTTGATTCATTCAATTTTTTGTAACATTCGTTCAAGTAATTCAAGATTTAAATGAAGAAAACATTTATTTTGTGAGAGAACGCAGATATTCTTGATCCAAGAAAATATGGAATTCGATCAAGAAATTAAGTAGCATGTAAGAAATGCAGAATATATTAATTCAAAATCATTTATGTATCAAATCAAGAAAGTATGTTCTCTGTCCAAGAAAATATTTTCTTGATTTGAGAAAATTTATAGATTTCAATCAAAAAAATACTTTCTCAATACAAGTAAATTATTTACTTAAATTACCCCCCCCCCCCCTTACCCCCATCCCATCTTTTCTAATACTTAGGTCAAACATTTTTATTATTTAATTAATTAACATTTATATTTTTTATTTAAATAATTAAATAATTGTTATTTTACATATATATTTACATTTAATTATTACTTAACACAAATACAACAAATATACCTTGAAATAAAATTTTCCACGGTCGGAGGAATTGAACTCGGGTTGCACGCACCAGAAGCCGTCACGCTACCACTATGCCATCCTAGCCTCAATGGACAGTTTTCGAAAACTGATATTTAAGTTGCATATACATTTGAAGAAAAATATTTTCTTGGATCAAGAACACCGGCATTGTGTTAAGTGAAAAAAAGTTTCAAAGCAAATAAATAAAATGATTCGATTCAAGAAACATGAATTCTCCACACAATACTTTATTATTTCGCTTAAGAACATGATATTCTAGATTCAATACTTTTTGGTACTTCGGAAAAGTAAAATATTTGGTTGAAATAATTACATATTGAGTTCTGACAAATACTAAATTGTTAATTCAAGAATTCTGTTCAATGCTAATAATTACTTGACACAAGAAAATGAATTTCTTTCTTCAAATAAATATGGGATTAATTGAATGTAATTTTTAATCAACTTGAAACAAATATTTACTTATATTAACCTTCGTATTTTCTTGAATCAGGATTATATGAGCGTTGAATTAAGTAAAAACTTTTTTAAAGGAAACAAAAGAATGATTTAATTCAAGATCTTACACTTAATTGAATTGAATAAATAAAATATTTCATTCCAGAAAATATAATATTCTCGCAAGAAATTAATGATTTTGAAACATGAGAATATAGAAATGCTTCAAGTAAAAGAAATGCTTAGATTAATTAATATTTCTTTGAAACAAAATAATTTTTAATTGAGTTGAAACAATTATTAACTTGTATTAATCTTCCCATTTTCTTGGCTCAAGACTATGGGTGTTGGATGAAATAAATAGTTGCTTTAAAGGAAATAAAAAAATTATTTGACTCAAGATACCAAATGACTCAAGGTAAATTACTTGACGTGAGAACATGATATTCTTGATTCAATACTTTTTCGAGACTTGGCGCATGTAAAACAGTTCGTTTGAAACAGTAAGATATTTACTTATGTCAAACCCATATTTTCTTATTTCAATAACTTTGATCAATGCTCAAAATTACTTGACACAAGAAAATAAATTTCTTCCAATAAGAAAATATGGGTTTGTTTCAAATAAATCAGGTCAAGAAAATGCATTTACTTGATTCAATGAACTTTTTTTTTCAGTGTAGCAAATCATTTTTGAATGATTACAGAATTAAAATGTAAAGAATTCACTTATTAAGTACATAACTAAATATTATTGTTTATTATTTTTCAAAAATGTTAATAAAATTTTTAGCAATAATTTCATTATTCTCATAACAAATAAAATTCTTGAGATCAATTCAATTATTTTCAATTCAATTTTAATAAAATTTCTCGAAATAATACAATTATTTTTAAAAATATTAATTAAATTCCATTATTTTCAAGAATTTTAATATAAATTCAATTATTTTCAACAATTTTGATGAAATTCTTTTTAAAATATCATTATTTTCAAAATTTTTAATAAAATACCTTCAAAAAATTCAATTATTTTCAAAAATTTAGATAAATTTAGATAAATTTTTTTGAAACAATTCAATTATTGTATATTTTTATAAATAAGAATATTCTTCGCAAGAATTAAAATATTTCCATAAATAATAAAATTCTTCAAAGGAATTCAATATTATTTTCAATACAATTTTAATAAAATTTCTCGAAAGAATACAATTATTTTTAAAAATATTATTTAAATTCAATTATTTTCAACAATTCTTTGAAATGAATAATAAACACGATTATTTTCAAAACTTGAAAGAAATTCTTCTGAAAATTCAATTATTTCCAATAAAATAATTTTAATTACATTTTCTCGAAAGAATTCAATTTATTATTGAAAAAAATTTAATAAAATTCTTGAAATGAATTCAATTATTTTCAAAATTTTTATAAATACTTTGCATGAATTGAATGATTTTTAATACATTAATTTTAAAATTAAAAATATGTAAAAAGAAAAATTATTTAAAAAGTTTGGAAACAAAAAAACAAACAACAACTAACTTGAAACTGCGAACAGATTACCGGAATACAACGATTATTAATATAGATTACTACCTAGAACAATCCAATTTCGTAAGTATTTCTATTCATTTAAAATTGTTGTCAACAAAAAACAAATAAATTGGTTGAAAACCTCAAAATTTCTTGTTTTTTTGACACTCATAGAGTTAAATTTTTAAACTATTGAGCAAAAAATAAAAATCTTTCGAAGCATAATTAATAATTGAAATAAAAAAATATAAATACCTTGTTTAGAGATAGGTTCAAGTAGGTTCCGAAGAAGAAATAATTAAAATATAAATACCTTGTCTTTACAGAAATCAGCATTCCAAGGCAATCAGTAAGCAGTCACAGTCTGACATCATCATCGGACGTTATCACCAAAGTACGAAGTAAATTGGCCATAAATGATCAACACGAAGGTCTCACAAGTCTCACGGGAATATGGACCGAACTGATCCTCAGGGACATCTCATCTCCAATTTATTCACAAAATTTAACTGACTGTTGCTCAAATCCTCCAAAGCATCCAGAATGCTACGAGTCACTGGATCAATTTGGATCATGTTCAAATTACTATCGTCAAGCGCCCACAGTGAGTTCTCATATTTGTCGTTTCGAGAAACGAGAACAAATGAATGGTGCCTCTGGCTATTTGGATGGTTCCGATCTCTATGGAAATACAGACGAGAAACTTCACAATCTAAGGACCTACAGTCATGGCAAGGTCGATCCATTTGCTTGTGAACTCTGTGAAAATCGTGAATCAGCATTAGGACAAATTTATCGAGCATTGCTCTCGGAGCACAATAGGATTGCCGAGAAATTGGCATTTGAAAATGAACATTGGGATGAAACAAAATTATACCTTGAAGCTCGTAAGGCGGTTGTTGCTCAAATTCAACACGTTACCTTCAATGAATACGTGCCGAGTATTCTAGGCGAGGCTGTTTATTTGGATTCGAATTTAAGACCTGTGACAAGTGGATATTACGCTGGATACTCGTCGACGAATCGCGGTGGTGCTTTAGATGCCGTTGCTTTCGCTGCTCTTCAGGTTTTAACATCCTTGTCGGCTCACAATAAAGATTCACTCGAAAAGCACTTGAGCACTTCATCGAAGCACGTTAATTTAGACATCAGCAATCAAATTTCCGAATTTCCGGCTTGGGATTCAAGTGCTCTTTTGGTTCAAGCTGCTAGAGATCACGGAGTTCCTGGATATGTCAACTTCATCTCCCACTGTTCTGAAAACAAAATTCAAGTAAGTACAGGATTGTCACAAACATTTTATTTTATTTTTCCCTGACTTGTCCCTGCATTGATTTCCAGACAGAACTTTTGGTTAAACAATATTTTGGTCAAGGGCAAGGAAAAAGTAAAAACACAAAAAAATGTAATGCATTTATTTTTTAATATCTTTAATTAAGTAAAATTATTCGGAACATCAATACATTTTTTAAAATAAATATTTAGTCATTATTATTTTTCCTGAGGAATTAAGATTTTTAAAATATTTCAAATTTCAAATCCTTTGAAATAATAAAATAAATAAAAATATTAAATAATAATTAATAATAAAATAATTAATTAATAATTTAATAATAATAATATTAATATTAAATAAAAATATTAAAATACTTTATAAGAATCGTTGTTATATAAATTTATCCAAAATTATTTTCAAGATTTCAACTCAATTAGTTTCTAGAAATTTTAACTAAAACTCTTCTCTATTTCAATTATTTTCAATATATTTTGCTAAAGTTCCTTAAAATTTCATTGATTTAAAAAATTTCACCTAAAACTAAAATATTTCTAAAATCCACTTGTTTACAAGACAAATTCATGAAATTACAAATCATTGGAAAATTTTTCAACTAAGTATAGAATTGTATTGAAAAACCGCTGCCAAGTTGTATATTTTTTTATAATTTTGGTGCTCATTTCATGAACACTTTGCTTCCTCATAGAGATAATAATTTTAAAATTACTTCTACATTTTTCAACAAAATTTTCAAAAAGTCTTATTTTCCAAAATTTTTTATTTTTAAAAGTTTAATATCTCCGGTCAATATAGAGTATAGACGAAAGAAGTTCAATTAGGGCTCAAAAGATGCGTCCAAAAAAACTCTACAAAATTATGGAAAAACCTTTATAGGTGTCCTAACATTTTTGTAAAGTTATGGACAAAAAACGTTTTTTTGCAAAATTAAAAATCCAAAAAAAAATTAAGTTAAACTTTATTAATCTATCTCAAAATACTCTCATTTTATGTCTCAAACGTCCCAGCCAAAAAAAAAGTCTTGGGATTGGCTTCATATTTTGGGAAATTGTTATTCTATATAAAAGTAATAAATTTGCAAAATATTAGTTCTTTTAAAAAAAATTCTAGAAAGTAGTGGGGGTTGAAGTTTTGACATTTTCAGTAACACTGTGATTTTCAAAAACATATAACTTTTATAATACTTTACCGATTTTAATGTTTCTATAATGCATTTAAAGCACTTTTCATGTACTTTCTAAAAATTTTACAAAAAACTTTTTAAAAAAACTTTTAACCCTCTTTTTTTAAAAAATAAAGTTTATTTTTTAAAATAAAGTTTATTTTTTAATTTTGACCCAAATGGGTATTTTTAAAAAATTTTTTTTTATTTTTATTGGAAAGCTGACATTTTTTCCAAAAAAAACATATATGTTTCATAGTGGGATGGCCATATGTTTAGAAGATACTTAAAAACAAACTAAGCGGCGCGCCCGCTTCACTGTACGTTACGCTGTCGCTGCGCCGTTGAACGACACAAATATTACTGTTTCCTCTTCATCTGCTTCAGTAAAAGCTCTCTGCATTCTACAGGGTTGAGACTGTCATAAAAATAATGCCTGCATTACTGTTACTAAAAAAATTTTTAAATAATTAATTTTGAAAACAGAAGGGTAAAGCTTAAAAAATTTTTGACTGAACAATTTTGAATAAATAATAAAATTATAATTATAAATTTAATTGACGAGATAATAAATCATTTTTTTTATTTTTTACTCGGTTCTTTTTAGAAACTCCTGGAGTAATTCTTTTTACTTTTTTTAAGAAAATTATCAAATTCAAAAATTCCATAGTCTTCAATATTCTCCAAATAATCGAATTTTGACTGCAAAAGTTCTTTTTGACTAGACGCAAAAATATTGTAAAGAAACCCAAACATTATACAGTGGCAAAGACATCTACGTTGAGACAGTAAAAAATATTAAAGAACAAATTTGATAATGCTCAAACTATACAAGGGATTTGATAATTTTCCTAAAAAAGTAAAAAAATTACACCACGAGTTTCTCAACAACAAAAAATTATGTACTATCTCGTCAATTAAATTTAAAAAAAACTCTTTTAACTTTAAACCCAAGTTAACAATAATACTAACGCAGGCTTTTCAAAATTACATATACATATAAATCTTCATTTCGATTGAATCAGAAAAATATTTGATTTTTAAGCATTAAGCTTTCTTTTTCAAAATTAATTTATTTATTAAAAATAATTTTCTCTATAATTATAATTTTATTATTTATTCAAAATTGTTAGGTCAAACATTTTTTAAGCTTTACCCTTCTGTTTTCAAAATTAATTATTTAAAATTTTTTTTAGTAACAGTAATGCAGGCATTATTTTTATGACAGTCTCAACCCTGTAGAATGCAGAGAGCTTTTACTGAAGCAGATGAAGAGGAAACAGTAATATTTGTGTCGTTCAACGGCGCAGCGACAGCGTAACGTAAATATCTTCTAAACTTATGGCCATCCCACTATAAAACATATATGTTTTTTTTGGAAAAAATGTCAGCTTTCCAATAAAAATAAAAAAAAAATTTTTTTAAATACCCATTTGGGTCAAAATTAAAAAATAAACTTTATTTTTTAAAAAAAAGAGGGTTAAAAGTTCTTTTAAAAATTTTTTTGTAAAATTTTTAGAAAGTACATGAAAAATGCTTTAAATGCATTATAGAAACATTGAAATCGGTAAAGTATTATAAAAGTTATATGGTTTTGAAAATCACAGTGTTACTGAAAATGTCAAAACTTCAACCCCTAATACTTTCAAGAATTTTTTTTAAAAGAACTAATATTTTGCAAATTTATTACTTTCATATAGGATAACAATTTCCCAAAATATGAAGCCAATCCCAAGACTTTTTTTTGGGCTGGGACGTTTGAGAAATAATGCCTCACATACGCAGTGACATTTTTTAAAAATGTCATTTTTGAACGCCTGAGGTCAAATAATATAAAGATACATATGTCAAAAAATTGAACTCGAAAAATTTTTGTATTGAATTAAATACAATAAAATACAGTAATAATACAATTATTCTTATATAAAATTTTATTAAAATTTATTAAAAAACATTTAATTCTTTTGAGAAATTTTATTAGAATTGTATTGAAAATAATTGAATCTCGTGCGAAAAATTTTATGAAAATTTTTGAAAATAATTTAATTGTTTTGAAGAATTTTATGGAAATTTTGTGAAAGTAATTAAATTTCTTTAAAAATTTTATTTTAAATAATTGAATTCTTTCAAGAAATTTTATTAATACTGCCGAGTGATCAGTTCAATCAAAATATTAAATTTTATTGAAATTATATTCAAAATAATTGAATTTCTATGAAGAATTTTATTATATGTATGAAATAAATTGAATTCTTGCAAATTTTTTAGTAAAATTTCATTAAAATTATATTGAAAACATTTCAATTCTCATATTGCTTTCAAAGGAAGCAAAGTGATGTCGATTTTTGAATTTCTTAGAATCACCCACATAGCACAATAGTATGAGGTAAGGTTATGTTGAGTACTAATCGTAAGGCTCATAAGGTTACACGATATTGCTGTGGTAGACCTGAGGTGAACTAAAAACTTCCGCCATGGAGGTAAGGTTACATGTTAGGGTGTGGTGACTATATATGATAAGGCCATGGTAACCTTACACGTTAAGGTTGAGGTAACGTTACATGTTAAGGTTGAGGTAAGGTTACATGTTAAGGTTGAGGTAACGTTACATGTTAAGGTTGAGGTAAGGTTACATGTCAAGGCTGAGGTAAGGTAATTATTAAGTTGTAAGGTTGAGGTAAGGTTGTGATAAGTTTACCAGTTATAGAAAATATTGAAAAAATAATTAATAAATAAATATTCAATTAAAATGTTAAGTTTGTTGCTCTTCTCTATTTTGGAAACCTGACATGAAGCAGAAAATTTTGAAAACAAATTTGGGGGGACTGGGATTCGAACCCGGGATCGGCGCGCATAAACCTATCATTCTAACTAACTGAGCTAAGTAGAGAACTGGCAGAAGAAAAATTAATGTTGCCTTTAAGGTGAACCAAGAAGATGATTAACTCCTTAAAGGCAACATTAATTTTCCTTCTGCCAGTTCTCTACTTAGCTCAGTTAGTTAGAATGATAGGTTTATGCGCGCCGATCCCGGGTTCGAATCCCAGTCCCCCCAAATTTGTTTTCAAAATTTTCTGCTTCATGTCAGGTTTCCAAAATAGAGAAGAGCAACAAACTTAACATTTTAATTGAATATTTATTTATTAATTATTTTTTCAATATTTTCTATAACTGGTAAACTTATCACAACCTTACCTCAACCTTACAACTTAATAATTACCTTACCTCAGCCTTGACATGTAACCTTACCTCAACCTTAACATGTAACGTTACCTCAACCTTAACATGTAACCTTACCTCAACCTTAACATGTAACGTTACCTCAACCTTAACGTGTAAGGTTACCATGGCCTTATCATATATAGTCACCACACCCTAACATGTAACCTTACCTCCATGGCGGAAGTTTTTAGTTCACCTCAGGTCTACCACAGCAATATCGTGTAATCTTATGAGCCTTACGATTAGTATTCAACATAACCTTACCTCATACTATTGTGCTATGTGGGCAATTATTTTTTACAAATTTTCAAGTGTAGTATAATATATGGGGCATTCCACGCCAAGTCGGAAATCATTTTGCTTTTGCATCTCAAATTTTTTTTAAACATTTTTTTTCTTTTAGTACTCTTTGAAATGAGCTACCTTGATTTTTTTCAAATTTTTTCATAAAGCGGTTCAGGAGGTACAGATTTTTGAAAAATGACGTTTTTTACGTAAATTTTTTTTTAAATGCTTATAACACGGTCAAAAATTGATCAAATTGGACGTTTTTATAATGAAAAGTTTTGTTTTCACGCGTAGTTTTTAATAAAAATATTTTTAAAAAAATTTTAAATAATTTACGATAAGATTTTAAAATTTTTAAAATAAAATTTCAGTTTTAACAATGTATGTATCGATCAATTTTTTTCAAAATTTTTTGTAAGAAACTAGCACTAAATTAACAATTTTTAAGCATTGTCCGATCGTGGGCAAACGATGAGATCTATTTATTTTAAAATTTTTAATTTTTATATACGCAGTGGTGGCCAAATGACTAACTTGCCATTTGACAAAATAACACAAATTTTTCACAGCAAATGTGTTTTCAGACTGAGTCTCTCCAAACTTAACCTTCTTTCAGTGTAAAATTGTGATTTGGTCAAATGACAAGTTAGGCCTACCGTTTTTATTGTGTATATAAAAATTAAAATTTTTTAAATAAATAGGATCCATCGTTTGCCCACGATCGGACAAGGCTTAAAAATGGTTAATTTAGTGCTACCCAGTAAAAAAAACTAATTCAAATGAATTGAAACGAATTAACATTTTTGGTAGGCTCCAATTCGTATTTGTCACAAAGCGGGATTCACTCAAGCTCTTTGTATATTCAATTGAATTTAATTCAATATGTACCAATTTGTCCAAACGAATTCGCATTCGAAAGAAATGGCCAAGGAATGCATTGAATTCGTGCTAACGAATTGAAAAAAATTAAAGGCTCAAAACTTGTCCAGTGAATTGGTACGGATAGAAGGTTCGGAAGTTCAATACAGTTTCACGAATTCAGGAAAATTGCATCATGGCTCCAATTCGTATTTGTCACAAAGCGGGATTCACGAAAGCTCTTTGTGAATTCTTTTTAATTCATTTCAATTAGTTTTCGTTTACTAGGCAGTTTCTTACAAAAAATTTTGAAAAAAGTGATCAATACATACATTGTTAAAAATGAAATTTTATTTTAAAAATTTTAAAATCTTATCGTAAATTATTTAAAAATATTTTTATTAAAAACTACGCGTGAAAACAAACATATAAAAAAATAAATAAATAAAAAAAAATAATTAAAATTAAAATTAGGTTTTTATAAAACATTATAAAAACGTCCAATTTGATCAATTTTTGACCAAGTTATAAGTATTTAAAAAAAAATTTACGTTAAAAACGTAATTTTTCAAAAATCTGTATCTCCTGAACCGCTTTATGAAAAAATTTGAAAAAAATTAAGGTAGCTCATTTCAAAGAGTACTAAAAGAAAAAAAATGTTTAAAAAAAATTTGAGATGCAA
The DNA here is from genome assembly GCF_015476425.1 of Leptopilina heterotoma. NCBI lineage: Eukaryota > Metazoa > Arthropoda > Insecta > Hymenoptera > Figitidae > Leptopilina > Leptopilina heterotoma. The sequence continues at coordinate 75,563 of NW_025111180.1, read as the reverse complement.
AAGAAAAATGATTTCCGACTTGGCCTGGAATGCCCATAATCATATATTTCGTCGAGAGGAACAAATGTCCGGATATATGTGTGTATTTATGTATATCACTGATTCTTGTGGACAAATTTTCTCTTGCACGTTGTGACGTGTAATTTTGATACAATTTTGTAGGTGTATTACGGTCATGAATACCTAAAATCAGACAGAAGGATTTTCAAAAATATCTAAAAAAAAATTTTTTGTTAGCATTTTCAGGGCGCGAAGCGAAATAAGCCTTTGGAAATACTGACTTTACTGACTTAAGACTAGAAATTACTGACCATTTACTGACCAATCCTCGCATAATCGCAAGCAACAAAATCGCCTTGTAGACGGAATTTTTCTATTGTTTCTATGCATTAGTGGCGCTAATAATATTCATAATAAAAAGAAATTATTTATGCGAATTTTATACATTATTATATGAGAAAGAAAAAACTTAAAATCATCCTCTCTTTAATAAAACTATTAGTTTCAGCAAATAATTGTCCTTAAAAAAGAATATAATTAAATAGGGGAGACTGGGGCTAAATGTTAAACTGTGGAAACAGTTAAAATTTCATCCGAACGGAAATAGTTAGAGCATTGTAATTTTGATTATAGAAGTACTAACTCGGGGTTTTGGACACCTGAAATAACAATTTTCAAATGAATTGCATATGATTTTCAGAAAGCCGTCTGCCATAATAAGACCGCCATTTTAAATTTTAAAAATCTGACAAAATATTCGTATTCAACAACACCGAAAACCCTCAAGAAATTTTTTTTATGAAAATCCATCAATCTTTTACAAAATTTTTCTAGAATAACGAATTTTCACAACATTCGTCCGCCATATTGGATCCGATATTTTTAATTTTGCAAATTGAACTTCAGATTCGTAATCAGCGACCTCGAAAACCCCCAAGTAAAAAGTTAAAGGCAAATGCAATGAATTTTTCAAAATTCGTCCGACATATTGGATCCGTTATTTTGAATTTTGAAAATCTGACTTCAGATTCGTAATCAGCGACCCCGAAAACCCCCGAGTAAAAAGTTTTAAACAAATTCAATGAATTTTTTAAAATTCGTCCGCCATATTGGATCCGCCATTTTGAATTTTGAAAATCTGACTTGAGATTCGTAATCAGCGACCCCAAAAACAGTAAAATATATTTTGACCCAATATTTATGCATCGTTTTTTAAAAGTAATTAATAAATATATTTACTTATTTTCGACTTTAGCCTCTTCTAATTGACGTAGTAAGGACGCCATTTGAATTTTGAATTATGCCACTTTGTAATTGAAAGGAGATGTCATGACGAGTATTTTCATGTGCATAACTTGTATTTTGATTGCATACAATTTTGGGCACAGCTTTGGGCCGTTTGACGTGAAACGTCCCATATTTAATTGAAAATTGGGAAGAAAAAGAAACAGAAGTACCTATGAAATGTCAGAGAATTTGACAGCAAAATGGTCAACGAAAGCGCTAGTAAACATCAAGAGAGTTTTAAAAATTATTTTTTTAAAAATTCTGTTATCAATCTTGATTTTCTTTTTGCAACTTCTTTTTCTACTGTCGAAAAGTAGAATTTACGGACTTTCACATAAAATTACTGACTTTTACGGAAAATACTGACTTACTTTGCGCCCTGCATTTTTTTAATTTTTGAAAAAAATTTATTTTTTGAAATAACTTTTTTCTTTATTAAAATTTTCATTAATTCTTGTCAAAATTGTATTCCTGGCATGAAAACGAATCGATTCATGTATATAAAGTATATATTTCATCAATATTTATAATATTAATCGACATTTTTATTTTTTACAAAAAATTTAAATTTTGTATTTTTTGAAACTTTATTTTAACACTTTAAAATAATTATTCTATAATAAAAAATTAAGCAATTGGTATATATTATACTGAGGATGCTAAATGATCATGAAATGAACAACATGTTTTTCTAATTTTAGTATCTGAAATTATTTAAAAATTGATGTTGATTTTTAAAAATAAAAAATTTTGAAATTTACATAATTACAATAAATTAAATAGCTAGTTTTTCTAGTTATTTATAGAAATTGAAAGCAAATTGAGAGCAACGTTTATAACGTTCAATAATTTTTGGAATTTTTAAATAAAACTATTCGCAAAATTATTTAAAATAAATTCAATTTCAAATCTGTAAAGTTGAATAATTGTTAGAAATAAAAAGAATTTATTAATTAAATTGAATATTTTTTTAAAGGTTGTTGCGTTGGACAACAAAATTCAGAATTTTCATATGAATTCTAGAAATTGAATATTATTCAATACTTTCCTTGCTTTTTCCCTGAATTCTCTGACCTGTTGGCAAGTCTGATTAGTAACTAATTAAGTAACTAATTAAAACAAATTTTTATCTTACTGTTAAAAATCTAAAATGTAAATGTAAATTTGACTTTTTGTAATATTTCCAGATTCAGAATTTCAGCCAATTGGAACAACTGATATCAGCGAAAGATGTGAAAACTCTCGAGGAAATATATTCACGAGTAGAGGACATCGATCTTCTAGTCGGTGGAATTTTGGAAATTCCACGAGAAAGTGCCGCTGTTGGTCCAACATTCCTCTGTCTTTTGAAGCAGCAATTCACGAAAATTCGTAATTCTGATCGCTTCTGGTACGAAAATGACATTCCTCCTTCTGGTCTTTCGCCAAATCAACTTTTGGAGATTCGTAAAGTCTCGCTTGCCGGTATTTTATGCGCAAATACCGACATCACTAAAATTCAACACAAATCCTTCATTCAACAAGATCCCTACCTTAATGTTCGAATTACTTGCAATCAACACGAAGTTCTCGATCTCAGTGCCTGGAATGAGGCACCAATGCCAGCGCCAATCACCGACAATTACATGAGTACAACCGAGGCTTCTGAACTAATTCCCGAAATTGATGCCGAAATGATAGCGGCCGCTTTGAAAAAGGCCGAGGAAGATTTAGTCAAACGTCAACAATTGGAGTATCAATCATGGCTCGAGCAAAGAATCGCTGATCCAAAATCTCCAGCCGGTACAGCGGCAAGTTTCTCAAAAGCCAATAAAGACGCTCTTCTCCTAGCAAATTCGTCAATTATCTTCGAACTCGCCACCAATGAAATCCTCAACGGACCTCAAGGTCTCAAGCGTCGTCGTCGAAAGAGGCAAGCCTTCGACACTCCCGACAATATTCTAGGCTTTCCAAACAACGATTTCTCCGATCTCCTGCAAAATGTCGACGTAGCGGGCCTAATACCAAACAATAAGAAAGCCACAAATCACGAGGAAGTCGAATGTCCAGTCGATGAATCGCCTTGTGATCCGGGCACACCCTACAGAACCCTCTCCGGACACTGCAACAATTTACGTAATCCAAATTTGGGAAAATCACTGACAACTTTCGCTAGACTCCTACCGCCAGCCTATGAAGACGGTATTTCAAAACCTAAAATAACATCCGTCACTGGAACACCGCTACCAAATCCTAGAACAATCTCAACAGTCATTCATCCCGATATTTCAAATCTACACAACCGTTACACATTGATGGTGATGCAGTATGCGCAATTCATTGATCACGATTTGACAATGACACCAATTCATAAAGGATTCGCTGAATCGATTCCCAGTTGTAGATCATGTGATTCAGCGAGAACGGTACATCCGGAATGTAATCCATTCCCAATGCCGGCTGGCGATCACTTTTTCCCGACAGTTAATTCATCGACTGGTGCTAGACTCTGTTTCCCGTCGATGAGGTCTCTACCGGGTCAACAACACTTGGGACCGAGGGAACAAGTTAATCAAAATACGGGATTTTTGGATGCTTCCGTTATTTATGGGGAGAATACTTGTATTTGTAATATTCTCCGTGGATTTAATGGTCGCATGAATATTACCTTACATCCAAATAGGGGAAAGGATCTTTTACCTCAATCGCCAACGCATCCGGAATGCAAGTCACCATCGGGCTTTTGTTTTATTGGAGGTGATGGTCGAGCGTCTGAACAACCTGGATTGACAGTGATGCACACTGTTTGGGTTCGTGAGCACAATCGAATCATGGAAGGTCTCAGGTGAGTTTCTTCTGAAAAATTAGAAAAATTAGAATTAATTTCCGTATAGGCCTTTTTTCGACTTTAATGCGTAACAAAGTTTTTAGTCGATTCAAAGTATTAAAAACAAAGTCGAAAAAATACTTTATTTTATTCATACACTGAGAAACCTTTGGGACTGTAGCGGGACAACGTATGTGACAGCAGCTCCACTATGGTTTTGGTGCGCTGCTGTACAATTTTGGGCGCGTGACAGTCCAAAATGTTGGTGAGCAGCTCACCGAAGTAGTGGGGATGCCGTCTTTGGTTTGCAGCTGAACAACTTTTGGAGTGTCACGCGCCCAAAATTGTACCGCAGCAACCCAAAAGTGTAGTCCTGTAGCGTTCCACCGAAATGGTCAGTAGCAGCCTATCGAAAGTCTGCTGCTGACCCAAAGGTCTCTCAGTGTAGTTGTCGCAAAAATTCAATTTTGTCCTAATTTCCAGGCAAAGTTTTCAACTTTTCATTTGTTATCACTGTAATAACTTTAACAGAGTTACCACAAATATTAAATTTTTTTATTTTTTTTTAATAATCAAATAGAGAATACTTTTAAGATTTTATTTAAATAATAAAAAAGTGGGATTTTCTATCACTTTAGAAAATATAATATTTTTAGTTACAAAAATTTTTGAAAAGTAAAAGAGATTTAAACAAATGAATTCGTGTCGATTTCATGTTTTTACGTATATATGTATTAATTACGTTAATATGTAATTTTTTTGGTTAAAGTTGTCGAGTTTAGTTTATTCATTTGTTTTGCTTCAAATCTCTTTAACTTTTCAAAAATTTTTGTAACTAAAAATATTATATTTCCTAAAATGATAGAGGATCCCACTTTTTTATTGCTCAAATAAAATCTTAAAAGTTTTCTCTATTTGATTATTAAAAAAAAATAAAAAAAAAGATGGAGAACACATTTTTTTAACCCCAAAAATTAAAAAGTTAATTTATATAAACAAATTATATTTTGTAATTAAAGTTTTTATCATTCATCTAAAGTACAATTCCTCAGGTAATCTCTCCTTCAATTTTTATTAAAATCGGTTCATCCGATCGCTAGTAATTAGCTATTTACTAAAACGCTACAAATAACTTTGACTTTGAATAACTTTGGCAATTATTCGAATTTCGGAAAACTATTTACAAGTTTTAATTATACACCATCATAGGCTATCGAAACATATAAGAATGAGAAAAATTCACCGACCCAATAAAAAATAGGGGCCCACTTCAGGAATTCTTTCCTCCCTGATTTACAGACAAAATTTTGACTTCTTCCCTGACCCTAAAGAATATTCTGATTCACTCTAAAAATGATTAGATACTCAAAAAAATGTTCTGTCACATTTATTTACGAATTTCCTTAATTGTAAAATTAATCAAAAACACCAATAACTTCATTTTTTAATAAATATTTTATCATTATAGTTTTACCATGGGAACAAAGATTCTTTTCAATTAACAATTCCCAGTAAAAAAAAACTAATTCAAATGAATTGAAACGAATTAACATTTTTGGTAGGCTCCAATTCGTATTTGTCACAAAGCGGGATTCACTCAAGCTCTTTGTATATTCAATTGAATTTAATTCAATATGTACCAATTTGTCCAAACGAATTCGCATTCGAAAGAAATGGCCAAGGAATGCATTGAATTCGTGCTAACGAATTGAAAAAAATTAAAGGCTCAAAACTTGTCCAGTGAATTGGTACGGATAGAAGGTTCGGAAGTTCAATACAGTTTCACGAATTCAGGAAAATTGCATCATGGCTCCAATTCGTATTTGTCACAAAGCGGGATTCACGAAAGCTCTTTGTGAATTCTTTTTAATTTATTTCAATTAGTTTTCGTTTACTGGGTTGTTAATAAAAAATTATTTATTAATCCTAAACTGTGGCAAGTAATGGAATTTTAAAATTATAAAATTTTATACGTTTAAATGGTTTAAATTAAATTCTTTTCAATTATATTATTTTTTATAGACTGTTAACCACCTATATTGTTGCTAGAATGTTGCTGAACAACATCCTGAAGAATAAAAAATTTTATTGTAACTTTTATGCGCTTTAAAGTAGTAGCAGCCACAGCCGAACACTATAGCAGAAGATTATAATTTTCATAGAAAGGCGTTTAAATTAAAATACAGTTACATTCGCGAAATTAAAAAAAATGATCATTTTTGGATATTTAACAAATTTTAAGATCAAATAGTAGAAAGAAACATTCTGAAATTTACTTATTTCAATAAATTATTACTGTAATTCATCCAAAATCCAATTCCTGTCTATAATTTTTAAACTAAAATTCTTTCCTAATTAATTACAGGGTTTCTACAAATTTCTACTTATAAAATTCCATGAAATTTCCATGATTTCCAGGTGATACAGATAAATGATAAAATTTCCATGACACATTAAAACAAAATTTTTGTCAGTTAAGTCAGGTAAATGTCATGAACAAAATTTTTTGTCAGGAAAATTAAGGCAGTAGTCTCCTTTAGAAGGCGAAAAAAATGCGTTTTTTCAGGAATTTTTTTTAAAGGGAAGGAAATGATTGCGGTAAACGAAATTTTTGGGTGATATTCTACTATATTTGAGCTTCAAAAACCAACTTTTATTTTAAAAAAATATTTAAATTCTTCTTATTAACAACGATTTTTGTGGAGCGCTGCAGCCCAGTAAACGAAAACTAATTGAAATGAATTAAAAAGAATTCACAAAGAGCTTTCGTGAATCCCGCTTTGTGACAAATACGAATTGGAGCCATGATGCAATTTTCCTGAATTCGTGAAACTGTATTGAACTTCCGAACCTTCTATCCGTACCAATTCACTGGACAAGTTTTGAGCCTTTAATTTTTTTCAATTCGTTAGCACGAATTCAATGCATTCCTTGGCCATTTCTTTCGAATGCGAATTCGTTTGGACAAATTGGTACATATTGAATTAAATTCAATTGAATATACAAAGAGCTTGAGTGAATCCCGCTTTGTGACAAATACGAATTGGAGCCTACCAAAAATGTTAATTCGTTTCAATTCATTTGAATTAGTTTTTTTTTACTGGGAGTCTGTATTTTTAAAACGGTGCCAGTGATAGAGGTCGCACGATGCATCTGAAACAGTCAAACCAATTTTTTTTTACTTTTTATAAGTGTCTTTTCTATTTGCACTAAAAAAATACCGAAGAAATTAAAAAATTCCAAATTTTTTCGAAGTTTGAAAAAAAAGTTAACTTTTTAAAAAAAAATCCACTTTAAGGTGCAAAAAAAATAGTTTAAATAATACTTTTGTCCAACTATTTTAGTTCAAATAGAAGATAATTTAATACTGAAGCGAGAACACTTTGATTTTTTTCAATCGGACAAAAATTCTTTTTGCTATCACCGGCACCGTTTTCTATGACGTGTGAAAATGAAAATTCGAGAAAAATCGATTTAAAGTTTTAGGTCCAAAAAATACAATTTTTAGGATACTTACACTAATTAAATTTTAACCTTTAAAGTGCTAAGTGTTGAAAAATCACGCTCAGTGCTAACCCCGGCCTGTCAGACCGCTATTCCCTTTTGACGGTTTTTTAGTCATTTATAATTTTTAAAAGACAACTATTATAAATATTTTTTACTTTTTAACAAAAAAAGTCATTTCTGTATTATGCATTTATTTATTTTATAAATGCAGTCTATGAGAACTGTCAGTAGAACTAGCTGCGCGTCAAGTTGCGCAGACGTCACTCATGGGAATATACTGGAATATACTTTCACTTAAAGCTAACCCCGGTCTCACAGACCGCTATACTTCAAATATTTATTTACATATATTACAAAATTTAACGAATACAAATTTTTGAAAAAGTTGTCTCCTAACAGATTTTCATAAAATATGAAGCTACTAAAAAGTTCAAGTTCTTATTATACTTTGAAAAAAAGTTTCAAGCAAAGAAGATTTTAATAGCGGTCTGTCAGACGGGCATAGCACTTTAAAGGTTAATCAGCTATTCCTTGCCCATATAGTAGTCCTTCCTCTTCTTCGAAGAACTCATTTTGTCGAAGATTTTCTTCTCGTCGAGCTGTCCGAGCCTCCTTGCTCGAAAATGACGAGCGCCGGTTTTCCCTCGTTATGCGCTCCGCATCGATATTATCGGCAAAATTTTTGCATTGCTGCCCGATAACAATATCGAGCAGCTGCCTGCAGCCAAATTTGCCGCTATTTCGACGATTTTAGAGCCGGACTTGACGTGTTTTGGGTTTAGACGCCACACAAGCGAATTAAACGCTTCGTTAGAATTTTGAGTGTGTGTATACACCTTCTCAGGTGTATACAAGGTGATACAAGGTTAGGTAAACAATATAACGCATGTAGGGGCGGTGCGCGCGCGTTGGGGTCTGCCCGAGCATTCACACGTGCTCGACGATTGGTCACAAAATCTGATCTATCTTCGAAAATATGTCAAATTGGCCTCTAAAATTTTAAAGATATATTCTTGGATAGTTTTGGAATAGATTTAAGACAAAATAAAAAAGTCGATTTTTTTAAGCTTATAAAGGAGACTACTGCCTTAAGAAAATTGAAACTTTTTTCGACGTATTTTCAAAAATTGCGACTTTTTAGACTTTTTCTCCAAACATTGCAAAAAAATACCACAATTTTTAGTAAAAAAGTGCAACTTATTTTGATTTTTATAATGCAAAAAATAACTATAAACAAATCTTTCAAAAATTTTTTTTCAATAGTTAAAATTTTGTATAATTTTATTAAAAATAATTAATTTATTTCAAGTATTTTGTTACAATTTTTAAAAATCAACTTTTGAAGAATTTTAATTGCAAATTTTGAAAATAATTGAATTATCAAAAATTTTAATGAAAAATCTTTAAAGGTATACACTTAAAAATGAGAATTAGTTTCTAATTTTACAAAATTCAATATTTTTAATATTTTTAATTACATATTTTCAAAAATATGTACATTTTAGAATTATTTTTAACATTTTGGAGAAAACAATAATGTTAAAAATTTTTAATTAAAATTCATCAAAAAATTCATTAGTTTTTTTTAAATTATACAAAAATTCTTTTAAGAAATTATCTTCAAAAAATCACATTAATAAAATATTTTTAAAAACTATTGTTTTTGTATTAATTGAATGAATGAAATGTTTTGTAATAATTTTTTAAGATTCAAAATTTACTTTTTGGACTTATTAAAAATTTTGAGAAATCATGGTCCTGCGTTTATAATTAAAATTCTTCTAAAGATCATTTTTATTTATATTTTTCAAAAATTTAACTATTTTTAAAAGAATTTACCAAATTTTAATTATTTGGAAATTTTTCAAAATTGGAAAACTAGGGGAGAGTTGTCAGAGTTGGGCAGCTGTTAGAGTTGAGCCACCGCGTTTATTTCGTTTTATCGCACTAGCGCAATCTATCTTTTTACGAAAATTCTTGCTACAATGCTACTAATGTTAGCCATCTTTTCATATGAGTCGCGGTTAAGTATACGAACCTATACTTGACCAGCGTACCAATTTGTGATATATGTAGGCTCAGCAAAAACTTTTTTGTGGTGTCAAAAAAAGAGAACTAAATGTAGAAGAAATGTGTCAAAGACAAAATAAGTTTACAGAAATTGTTCATTAAGATGATATGAGAAAATGTGTAAAATAATTTGGTGTTTGTGTCACGCGTTTTTGTTCTGTGCCCCTATGACGCAAAACGACGCGTGAGTCAGAGTTGGGCCATGAGGGAAATTTTACAAAGAGAGAAAAAAAAATTTTTTGATAACCTTTTTTCATTTTTTCAATTTTGGATTTCGTTCATGAGAAATAAATTATCTAAAGTTATATGAAAATGCATAATATGGGATTTTATTTTAATTTCATGATTCCTTTCCTCATTCCCAAGTGTCATTCTATCATTTGAAGGTCATTTTTAATCATTTACCTAAATATTTCATTGATTTTCTACAGTGGCCCAACTCTGGCGACCATGATCAACTCTGACAACATTTTTTTTTTTAAATTGCTTATTAATCTGAATCTTTTGGTCAAATTTTTTTTACAATGTTCAGCAAAAACATTGCATTTGAGTTGATCTTTCCAACAATATGCGCGAAATCGCGAAATTCGTTCTACAGGGGAAGTTATGAAGAAATGTCAAAACTATGTCCAACTCTAACAACACTCCCCTATTATCGTTCAAAAATTATTTTAAAATATTAAAAAAAAATTAATTGTGAGAATTTCTTTATTATAATTTTTTGAAAATATTATACCTTAATAACTTAAGAAAAAGCTATGGAGAGTCACAATTATTATAAAAAATTGAGTTTATGTATTTAAATAATTGAATTCTAGAAGAACTTTTGGAAAATTATTTAAATTAGTAATTAATTGATTCAGGGATGAAGTTTAGTTGAAAATTGTAAAAAATAATTAAATTCAGGAAAGATTATAATTGTAATTTTTAGAAATTATTAAAATTCATAAATTTTGCTCATTTTCTGTAAACATTAATATTTTCCTCTCTCTAAATCTAAATCAGTAAAATTTGACTGTGTATCAGTGTCAAAATTCACTGATTGGCTAATTAAAAAGTTACTGGAAATTTCTGACTCGGATATTGAAATTTTCAGTTATTTTTTAATTGGCCAATCAGTGAAAGATGACTGAAATTTCAATTATTTGTAACTGATCTTCAGTGAAATTTTACTGATTCAAATCGCGAGAATAGAGTCACTGATTCAGTGTTAGAGAGCTGTAAAAAGAATTTTGTTAGGGAAAGCAATTTTAATGTCAGTATAAATTGTCAGGGAAATTGATAAACTGAAACTTGTGATCACCACAGGGTACTCAGGTGTACTCAGGGTGATAAAGGAGCGCGAATTTCAATTATGCGCACACGGGTTTACTACAAAAACTAAAAAAATTCCATGAGATTTCCATGATTTGATGTAATTTGATTTTCTTTTCGTTAACAGAAAGGAGAATCCTCACTGGGATCATGAGAAACTCTTCCAAGAAACCAGACGTATTATCAGCGCGATGCTTCAACACATCACCTACAACGAATTTTTGCCTCGAATTTTAGGCTGGAATGCAATAAGTTTATACGGCCTGAAACTCCTTCCTCAAGGTTATCACAAAGACTACTCACCCACTTGTAATCCAAGTGTACTAAACGAATTCGCCACCGCAGCCTACAGAATAGGTCATTCACTCCTTCGACCCCATATTCCTCGCATGGATCCAAACTACCAACCAGTCGATCCTCCAATTCTCCTCCGCGACGGCTTCTTCAATGTTGACATGCTCTATCAACAGGGAATGTGTGACGAAATAATTCGCGGTCTCGCCGCCACTCCAATGGAAACTCTCGACCAATTCATCACCGGCGAAGTGACAAATCATCTCTTTGAAAATCATCGTATTCCCCATTCAGGTATTGATCTCATTGCCCTCAACGTTCAACGTGGTCGCGATCACGGCCTTCCATCATACAATCACTATCGTGCCCTATGCAATCTTAAACGTGCATCGACGTTCGATGATCTCTCACGTGAAATGGCTCCGGAAGTAATAGCTCGCATGAAGAAAGTCTACGCATCAGTCGATGATATCGATTTATTCCCCGGTGGAATGAGCGAGAGACCACTTCAAGGTGGACTCGTTGGTCCAACATTTGCCTGCATTATTGCCATTCAATTTAGGCAATCGAGAAAATGCGATCGCTTCTGGTATGAGACGGATGATCCAGTCATTAAATTCTCCGAACAGCAATTGTCTGAAATACGTAAAACAACATTATCGAAAGTTTTATGCGAAAATATGGATCAATCAAATGAAATGCAGAGGGCTTCGTTCGATTTACCGAGTAATTTCCTGAATCCTCGAGTGCCTTGTGGTTCGATGCCGCACATGGACTTCTCTGCCTTTCGGGAAACCCGTCACGGTTGTCAAATCGGTGGCAGGAACGTTGCAATTGGAGAATCTGGCTTTCCAACTCCCTGCAGTAGCTGCATTTGCACAGCCGAAGGAGTGAGTATAATTTTCAATTCTCTCAATTTCACTGGAAACAAAATTTTAATTAAAAATATTTATTTAAAATAGTTACAAACATTTACTTGAAAAATGTAGCTGTGTAAAAATTCCAAAGAAATATCCACTAATTTTTTAAATCAAAGCAAAGGAACTTTTACATATTTTACAAAAAAATAACAACAAAAACAAAAATTCTAAAAATCACGTATATATTTTTCATTTTAGACGCAATGCGCATCCCTACGAGTAACAGACTGTAACCAACTAATTCGAGAAGCATCGCGAGAAGCAATATTACGAGACGATGTCTGCACAGCTCAATGCGGCTTTGTTCTCGCAGCAACCGAACCATCGCAAAGATCACAATTGTCATCGAACAATAATTTTCAGGGTTTCAATCAACAACGAAACAATTTGCGTAGTTCCCATACACCGACCACCTTCAATGGTTTCAAGTTACCCGATCTCTCGCAATTTGTTGGTTAATAAAAAAACCATTGCGAAAACAAACAAAAATTTCAAAGACTCAAAATTATTATCGAGTTCTAAAAGACTCGAACTTTATAAATTTTATATTTTTCGACTATAAATTAAAATGACAAAAAAAAAAAATAAATAGAAAACGGCGCTTGTGAGTGAAAGTGTAACTGCGTAAATGTAAATATAGATGTTAAGATCAAGTTTTGGGTTATTTTTGTTCATAATTTTGTGAGATTTAATTTATATATATATATATATATATATATATATATATATATATATATATATATATATATTATATATATATATGTGAGAGAGAAGTGTGAATTATTGACGTTCAACTTAGAAGGAGAAAAAAATTGTATCTGTTTAAAATAAGAATTATTATTAGTAAAAGAAAAAAATACGATACTGCCAAACATTACACAAAATGGTATAGCAAGTACTGTTTACTTTTTTTTATTTCTAAACAAAGTATTAGCACATTTCATGTCTGTCGTATCTTTTATTTTTTTGAATCACATTTCTACTTAATTTTTGTAATATAATAATACATAAAATAATGTATAAATTTTTAATAAATGAATGTTAATGTTAGTATTTTTTTTAAATAAATTACTTAAATAAATTAAAATAAAACAATTTTATTTTTATTTTAATCAAATGAATTTATTAATTTGATCAAAAGGCTTAAGAGGGGTAAAATAATAATTTTGTTTTAATTTTGATTTAAATATTAAAATTCTTCGCAAGAATTAAATTATTCTTTTATAAATAATAAAATTCTTCTCAAGAATTCAACTATTTTCAATACATTTTTAAAAAAATTCAATAATGAAAGTTTAATTATAATATTATTAACAGATACGATTATTTTTTTATACAGCGTATATAAATTACACAGGCCGACAAAATTTTGGCGAATCTCAGAACCAAGAACCGGACAATACTTTTCCGAAGGTTTTTGACGTGCTGAATCCGAATCTGACCTCAGAATTGCCCCATCACGTCAGGTTTTTGAGATATTCTAACCTAAAAGTGTCAAAATCACATTTTTTGGGCATTTTTGAAGTCCTGAACAATCAAGAGAAAATTTTTTTTCTAAAAGTTATTTACGGAATCTGAAAGTACTATTCTTCCCCTTTAAAAAGCCTTTTGAAACTTGAAAAAATCTTTATTTTTCACTGAGATATCGTCATTTGAAGTTTTTGAATGTGATAAATTGGTCAATATTCGTATACTGATCAGATTCAAAAACTTCAAATGACGATATCTCAGTGAAAAATAAAGATTTTTTCAAGTTTCAAAAGGCTTTTTAAAGGGGAAGAATAGTACTTTCAGATGCCGTAAATAACTTTTAGAAAAAAAAATTTTCTCTTGATTGTAAAGGACTTCAAAAATGCCCAAAAAACGTGATTTTGACACTTTTAGGTTAGAATATCTCAAAAACCTGACGTGATGGGGCAATTCTGAGGTCAGATTCGGATTCAGCACGTCAAAAACCTTCGGAAAAGTACTGTCCGGTTCTTGGTTCTGAGATTCGCCAAAATTTTGTCGGCTTGTGTTATTTTAAAGAATTTTTACTTTCTCTTTTAATTACAGATTTTTTCTGTTAATTATTTATACTTTTCTTTATATTTTTTTTGTAGTCTGCAATTTTTCTAAATTTTAAATCAAAAACTTATGTTAGACCGCGTCTTTTATTTTAAAAGTCTATGATTTTTTCTACATCTAATGAAAACTGCTATAAAAAATAGTAAATTTTACTCTAAAAGTAGTAAAAAGTATTATTAAAGATTGTTATTTTATAAATAACTTTTACTATTTCCGAAGAAAATTTCTTTAAAAAAATTTAGAAAAATTTACTTTGAAAGCAGTAAAATTCACTCAGAAAATAATAATTTTTAATAGTTAATAGTAAAAATAGTAAAAATGAGCCTCCAATAATTCAATAACTCGATTTGCGCTCGGACGACCAGTATAAAGGCTGTCAAAAACTCCAATATATGAAAAAAATTAAAAGTTAAAATAATTAGTATATTTCGTAACGAGTGCGAGCAGTTATGTCAATTGCAGTTGTCATTTTTTTTTTTGTTCAAAAATTAGCAACTGCTCCCACTCGTTACGAAATATACTAATTTAAAAACACAACATCATTTATAGTGCATGAAAATGTGCAATTTTTTTCTCTTGGTAATTTTTTTGTAAGACTAGCTCCTCCGACGGCCGCAAGCGGCCGTCTACGGTGCTAGTTTTTATATGTCCATTGTCCAAGTCCATTATTTCATTAATAATAATATTCAAATTTTTTCAGTTAATAATTTGCTTATTTATATTTGAAATGTTGACGTTTTTTTGACAATGCAAAATAAGATTTATTATGAGTACTTTCTCTTAACAAAAATACAATTTATATATTCGCGCTCTTTTTAAATAACATACGACTGCAGCGCCACCTTCACATGTACAAACAATTTTAAAAACACTCTTCTATTAAGGGGTTGCATACATTTGTATCAGAATGAAAAGAGCATAATGACTATTATGTCGAATTCACAAACGTAGAATCTGTAACTTTACGAATTTATTTTTATCGAATACAAAATTTAAGAAAATTATTTTCACGAATTAAAATTGACATAATTTTTATTTTCACTAAACAATAATTGATATAATTTTAAAATAGTCGATTTCTTATTTAGTCGAAAGTTTAAAAATCCGAAATTTAATTAAACCTAATTTTATTTTGTCGAATGGTGGTTCAATATAATGTATGAATATTAACAAAATTTATTATAGCCAAATTTATAACTAACCTAAATGTAACTGAACCGAAAAGTAATATTACATATTCCTTATTCTATAGAAATTAAAAGTCGAATTATCATTTAATCGAATATTTATTATACTAGTTCCTCCGACGGCCGCAAGCGGCCGTCTACGGTGCTAGTTTTTATATATGTCCATTGTCCAAGTTAATTATTTCATTAATAATAATATTCAAATTTTTTCAGTTAATAATTTGCTTATTTATATTTGAAATGTTGACGTTTTTTTTGACAATGCAAAATAAGATTTATGTTGAGTACTTTCTCTTAACAAAAATAAAATTTATATATTCGCGCTCTTTTTAATTAATATACGACTGCAGCGCCACCTTCACATGTACAATCAATTTTAAAAACACCCTTCTATTAAGATTTTACGTTCTCATTGCCCATTCTTTACTTCGATACTTTTCGATACATTCGACCTTTCCACTCCATGTCTTTTTTAAGAAAGGATGATGTGTGAAATTACAAGTTTCGTGTTATTTTACACCAGATTTTTTTACAGTGTATTATAATCTTAAAGTGGCGGAATAAAGCTATTTGTAAGAATGGTTAAATAGTCGAAACGCCATCTATTCGAATTGTCCAGTAGACGATTCGTAATTTAGTCGAATGGAAAAAACGTCGAATTTTGAAAACATAGAATTGTCAATTCGTCGAATTCTCAAAACATCGAATTGTCAATACGTCGAATGTTTAAAACGTCGAATGATACACTGAGAGAAATGAATGGTTAGAGCAACTACTTTTTTATTAGTAAAGGCAAAATTTATTCTCCCGTCTATTTAGTTAGTAAAATCTAGTAATTTTACCAGTAAGTTTTAATATTTTGCATATCAAACGTAACTATTTAGAATTAGTAAATGTGAAATAGTAAATGCATCCACAAAAATAGTTGGCTTTACCATTTTCGTTAGTAAACGAGAAAAAAAATGTCGGCTTGACATATGACGCATAACATAGTGTTGTCCTCTTAGTGCATTTGTTAAAGTTTTATGTGGTTATTTGTTTCTAACTTTTTGTTATTTTTGTGATAAGAAGAATATCGAGTGTGTGGAAACTGATGAAACTGTCAGAAGAGATATCGAGAGTCGAAGAATGTAAAGGACATGTAATAAGTGCAACTTGTGAATATTTTGTATACTCGAGGAAAAAGTGCAGTGTTATTTTTGTAAGGATAATGATAATTACTTTTCTAATATTATTCGCACATTAAAAAATATGTTTATCATGTCTTTATAGTGTGCGAATAATATTAGATAAATAATTGTTGTTATATATTTATTTATTGTAAAATGAACTAAGCAAATGTACCTATTAGAACTTTTATTAGTGGTCCCTACCAACTAAAATAGTTGCCTTTACTAATAGAAAATGGTTAATCTTTTACTATTTAAAAATGCTATCTTCAACTATCCAATTAGCAGCAGTATAGTTTACTAACCAAAATGGTTTTCGTAAGCATTTTATTGGTTGCGATAACTACTCTGTTCTCTCAGTGTAAAAACGTCGAATGCTAAAAACATCGAATCGTCAAAAGTTCGAAAAAATTTGTTTGATCTAAGTAAACATTAACTTAAAACAAAGAAATCTTTACTTAGATCAAACAAATTTTTTCGAACTTTTGACGATTCGATGTTTTTAGCATTCGACGTTTTTATCATTCGACGTTTTAAACATTCGACGTATTGACAATTCGATGTTTTGAGAATTCGACGAATTGACAATTCTATGTTTTCAAAATTCTATGTTTTCAAAATTCGACGTTTTTTCCATTCGACTAAATTACGAATCGTCTACTGGACAATTCGAATAGATGGCGTTTCGACTATTTAACCATTCTTACAAATAGCTTTTCCGCCACTTTAAGATTATAATAGATGACGTTGCGGCTACTTGCTTTTTGGCTCAAATTAAATTCACCTACAAAAATTTTCTACCAAATTAGCTTTCGGATAATTAGAAATTCGCTTAGTTGTATTTTCCTTAAAAATTAGTTTAGATTAATTTGCATTTCGAGATTTCGAAATATCGATTAAAATTAATTCTATATAATAAATATTCGATTAAATGATAATTCGAACACTTTTAATTTCTATAGAATAAGGAATATGTAATATTACTTTTCGGTTCAGTTACATTTAGGTTAGTTATAAATTCGGCTATAATAAATTTTGTTAATATTCACATTATTTTGAACCACCATTCGACAAAATAAAATTAGGTTTAATTAAATTTCGGATTTTTAAACTTTCGACTAAATAAGAAATCGACTATTTTAAAATTATATCAATTATTGTTTAGTGAAAATAAAAATTATGTCAATGTTAATTCGTGAAAATAATTTTCTTAAATTTTGTATTCGATAAAAATAAATTCGTAAAGTTACAGATTCTACGTTTGTGAATTCGACATAATAGTCATTATGCTCTTTTCATTCTGATACAAATGTGAGACGCATGCATATCCCCTAATCGCCAAGTCGTCGAATGATCAAATAATCGAATGCCAAGTAATCGAATGGACAAAACGTCGAATGCTAAAAACATCGAATCGTCATTTAGTCGAATGATAAAAACATCGAATCGGCATTTAGTCGAATGTTCAAAACGTCGAATGATTAAAACGTCGAATGCTAAAAACGTCGAATCGTCAATACGACGAATGTTCAAAAAGTCGAATTATCAATTCGTCGAATGTTAAAAACATCGAATTGTCAATACGTCGAATGTTCAAAACGTCGAATGATAAAAACGTCGAATGCTAAAAACAACGAATCGTCATGTAGTCGAATGCTAAAAATATCGAATCTTCAGTTAATCGAATGCTAAAAACATCGAATTCTCAATTCGTCGAATGTTCAAAACGTCGAATGTTTAAAACGTCGAATGCTAAAAACGTCGAATGTTCAAAATGTCGAATGCTCAAAACGTCGAATGATAAAAACGTCGAATGCTAAAAACTTCGAATCGTCATTTAGTCGAATGATAAAAACATCGAATCGTCAATACTTCGAATGCTAAAAACATCGAATTGTTAATTCATCGAATGCTTAAATCATCGAATTTTTCATTCGTCGAATGTTCAAAACGTCGAATGATCAAAACGTCGAATGCTAAAAACGTCGAATTCTCAAATCGTCGAATGCTCAAATAATCGAAACGCCATCTGTTCGAAATGTCAAGTAGTAGAATGGTAAAGTAGTCGAATGGTAAAGTAGTCGAAACGCCATCTGTTCGAATTGCCAAGTAGTAGAATGGTAAAGTAGTCGAATGTTCAAAACGTCGAATGATAAAAATGTCGAATGCTCAGAACATCGAACTGTTAATTCGTCGAATGCTCAAAACGTCGAATGATAAAAACGTCGAATGCTAAAAACATCGAATCGTCAAAAGTTCGAAAAAGTTCTTTGTTTTAAGTTAATGTCTACTGAAGACAAAGAACTTTTTCGAACTTTTGACGATTCGATGTTTTTAGCATTCGACGTTTTTATCATTCGACGTTTTGAGCATTCGATGAATTAACAGTTCGATGTTCTGAGCATTCGACATTTTTATCATTCGACGTTTTGAACATTCGACTACTTTACCATTCTACTACTTGGCAATTCGAACAGATGGCGTTTCGACTCCTTTACCATTCGACTACTTTACCATTCTACTACTTGACATTTCGAACAGATGGCGTTTCGATTATTTGAGCATTCGACGATTTGAGAATTCGACGTTTTTAGCATTCGACGTTTTGATCATTCGACGTTTTGAACATTCGACGAATGAAAAATTCGATGATTTAAGCATTCGATGAATTAACAATTCGATGTTTTTAGCATTCGAAGTATTGACGATTCGATGTTTTTATCATTCGACTAAATGACGATTCGAAGTTTTTAGCATTCGACGTTTTTATCATTCGACGTTTTGAGCATTCGACATTTTGAACATTCGACGTTTTTAGCATTCGACGTTTTAAACATTCGACGTTTTGAACATTCGACGAATTGAGAATTCGATGTTTTTAGCATTCGATTAACTGAAGATTCGATATTTTTAGCATTCGACTACATGACGCTTCGATGTTTTTAGCATTCGACGTTTTTATCATTCGACGTTTTGAACATTCGACGTATTGACAATTCGATGTTTTTAACATTCGACGAATTGATAATTCGACGTTTTGAACATTCGTCGTATTGACGATTCGACGTTTTTAGCATTCGACGTTTTAATCATTCGACGTTTTGAACATTCGACTAAATGCCGATTCGATGTTTTTAGCATTCGACGTTTTGTCCATTCGATGTTTTTAGCATTCGACGTTTTGTCCATTCGATTACTTGGCATTCGACTATTTGATCATTCGACGACTTGGTGATTAGGGGATATGCATGCGTCTCACAAATGTATGCAACCCCTATTAAGATTTTAGATTCTCATTGCCCATTCTTTACTTCGATACTTTTCGATACATTCGACCTTTCCACTTCATGTCTTTTTTAAGAAAGGACTCAATTTAATTATTCGTAAAAACTTTAATTAAAATTTTTGAAGCAATTTGTAGATAGATTTATTTATGTTCGAAATAAAAATAAATTTAATTTTGATGAGAAAAAAAACTATGAAAAATTAGGACAAAGCCGGGAATTTTGTTGAACGAAAATAGTAGACACCCTGAATAAATTCTTGAGATAATAATAAAAAATAAAAATAAATAATTTCTAAAGATAATTGCAGAATACAATTTAAATAAACGTTTTTTTTTAACAAGCTTGTGGTTAAAAAAGTATTAACTTATTATTAAGAAAAAACTGTCAAAAAACAATACATGAAAACACCTGACAGGCGTGACCGGAGCAATGTTTTTCTAATTTTTTTTCTTTTTCTTTTGTAATATATTTTCGATAATTTTTCATCAATTTGCACTAAACTTTCCAAAAAACTTGTTTAATACCTAATGAACAAATTTGTCACTGGAAGTTTGTTCAATTCAAAAATTCCGTGCAGTTTTTTCCCGGCTTTGTCCTAATTTTTCCTAGTTTTTTTTTCTCAACAAATTTAAATTTATTTGATTTCGAACATAATTAAATCTATCTACAAATTGCTTCGAAAATTTTTATTAAAGTTTTTACGAATAATTAAATTGAGTAATGAAAATTTTCTTGTTTTTTGTCTCTAGTGTCTACAATATTTACTTTACAAAAAAATTCCCAAGAGAAAAAAGTTGCGCATTTTCATGCACTATAAATGATGTTGTGTTTTTAAAAAATTTTTATTTTAACTTTTAATTTTTTTCATATTTTGGATCTTTTGACAGCCTTCATACTGATCGTCCGAGCGCAGATCGAGTTATTGAATTGGGAGGCTCAATTTACGTTCAAAGAAAATTTTGAAGAACTTTTACATAAAAATTAACTTTGGAAATAGTAAAATTTGCAATTAAAAATCGCTATTTTCAGAAAAAATTTTATAATTCTCGAGGTAAATTTTAATAATTAGTGAAATTTACTTTCAATTGTTTAACATAACTAAAATAATTCTCCAACTTAAATAAAAATGACAATTTTTTCTTTATACGAAAGAAGGGGGAAAAGGGAGAATATTCTTGATTTTAGGTGTTGCAAGAGATTTTATAAATTTAAGGGAATAAAAAAATAGAAAAGAGAAGGAAAAATACAAATAAAAACAGGACTGTGATCCTTGAGATAATAAAAAAAGCAAAAACAAAAAAAGATGAAATAAATTTTGTACTGAAAATTAAATAAAAACAGATTCAATTAAATTTTTCCCGCAGTATATAAAAAATCGGAAATATTTGAAAATCAATGGTTAGAGAAAAAACAAGAATTGCAGTGTTTATCTAAAAGTCTATTATAATATGTACAAAGGATTTCGGCACAAGTAGATTGTACAAAATCTATTCCCTGACTTAGTTATTCTAAAACTTCTTCTCCACTTTTTCTTCTTTTCTTGTGTTCTTGTAAGTATTAATATCATGGAGACAAAAATTGAATCACGCTGTGGAAAATGTCTCTGATAATTATCAGAGGCAAAAGAAAAAAAAAGAATAAATTATCAATTTGACTTAGTTAGCAGGAACCTCGTGTTTATTGTTCATAACAGAACTATTCTCTTGTAAAATTGGTTGTTCGATGCATCGCCACAGACCATAGGTTTTCCCCACAGTTGTTTGCCATAATCTCAATGTTCCGTCTTCAGAGCCGCTCGCGTACAATTCACCGTCCGGCGAAAATCTCACGCAATGCACTGGACCAAAGTGTCCTTTAAATGATTCTGAAAATATAAAAATTATATGAATAGGAATATTTAAAAAAAGCAATATAGAAACAAAAAATACAAAAATATACATATTTAAAAAAACTAGAAATTTAGATTAAATATTTAATAGAGAAATAAGCGGATAATTTTCTAGTAAAATTAAGTACAACAAGAAGTCAATTTTTTTTTATAAATACCAATTTCAGTGCCAGATGTATAATCAAATTTATACATCTTGAGATCTTCACCACCACAAACAAAGATAGTGCAATCCGGATGTAAACTCGCGCTATTCACTTGTGTAGGGACTGTATAATCGCGTATCTTGGTCAGTCTGCAATTTAAAAAGTATAATTTAGTACACAGATAAAAGTATTCAAGGTCAATGAGTCGCGTTTCATTTTAAAAGTAAAAGGAAGGAAAATTATCTCTAAAGGATAAAGCATTTAAACGAATGTCACAGAAGCGGCAGGAAATAAAATAAGTTTCCTTCCTACTAGGCCAGGGTTACCCCCAATAGCCCAATAAAGAATATAATTGTCCCACGTGACTGCAAATAAAGTCAAAATGATATTCAAAATAAAAATGAGAAAACAAGAATATTACAGAACAATATTAAATAAAAATATTAAAAAAGTATATTAAAAAGGAGTAAAAAATACAGAAAGAAAAAACCAGCAGTTATTAAAAATGAAAACGAACGATTGTAACTAGTAATTAAATATGAATCTAAAGAGTTAAAAACAATACGAAAAGCAAGGTAAATCAATCTCCTGCATGATTTTTAATTGCTAATTGTTCCTCTATTCTTCCTTTTTTTTCTTTTTTACACTTTTTTACCTTTCTTTTCTGATCTATTTTACTTTTTTAGTTCTAATTCTAGTTCGAAAAAATATTTTCAATTCCTCCTTGAAATTATAATTTCCTGAGGAACCTTTTTTCTTGAAAAAGAGAATAAAATCGGTCTTACTCTTTGCTATCCCAAAACGAAACAATATTCGCATGAGTAGTAGTGAATATTTTGCCATCTTTGGAAACTTCCATCGAACTGGGTATAGCAGGAAAATCCAAACGTTTAATTTCCTGACCGCTATTCTTGTCCCAGACTCGCAGTGTTTTATCATCCGCACAGGAAACTAGATTCGTATCATTGTTAAAAAAGGTAACGTGTCTAATGCCACTCGTATGACCTGAAAACACCTGCAAAGAGAAAGTCAATAAGTTTCTCAATTAGTTTCGATTATCAAAAACATTTTTTCTTTCTAATAATTATTTTCTTTTTATTCTTTTCATTTTTTATACCTACTTTTTATCTTTTTCTACTTTCTATTTCTTTTATTTTTCCATTATTGTAATTATTATTATTATTACTTTTTGTACTTTTTTTCTTTAGAGAAAAAAGAAGAAACTCACCTGAGGTGCTGCTTCCGGTTTATTAAGATCATAAATGCGAACGAGTTTCTCGTTTGAGGCAGTGCAAAGATAATTCGAGTCGGAACTGAAGTTCACAGACTTTACAATGTGATTATGTTGAAAGGAATGAATCTCTTCACCCTTTATTGCGTCCCAAACTTTTGCATTAAAGTCTGCAGCTCCAGTCGCTGCCCTGGTGGCCTGAGGGTTTAATGCTACACCCCAAACTGCCCCCTTATGACCCTCGAATGTACCGATCCAATCTCCAGTATCGCCCTGTCTCAACATCGGCTTTCCGTCTAGGAAAAAAAATTACAATTCTTCATTTTCAATTTGCAATCATTTGAAAAAGATATTGTTTTGAAAAAGTAATAAACAAAAATTTACCATTTTATGAATAATGGACGTGCCGGAATAAAAATACAGGAAAAAAGAAACAACAACAACAAAATTCTACTTATACGATTTTTTAAAGGAAAATCCGTTAATTGTTTATAAAGAAAAAAAAAATCCTTATAATTGCGAATCAATATCTTTTTAAACACTTCAGTCACACGTTATAATCAAGGTTACTCGAGAATCATTTAAATCCCGGACAGATAGGTAATCATTTTTCTCTCAATGACCTTCGAGTAAAGCCATTTAAAGTCATGTAGTGTTCCTAACAGAATTCCTACAGGATGCTTATCGAAAAATCGCAATGTTAAAAAATTACAAACACATATACACAAACGACAAAGATTCAGCCTCGAATCCCCTTTAGAGCCTTGAAGTCTCTCCGAAAAACTGGGCCAAGGAGATCGAGATCACATGAGTATATGTGAGAGAAAAAGAGCAAAAAATAAAAAAACCACACATCCAGAATTTATAATCAGAAAAAATATTATGTTCTTAACAAAAAAAAAGTGTTCTTTTCTATATAAACAATTTTGACAGCTGATCGCTCTGCGCGTGAAAATAAAGTTAGGTTATGTTTCACGAAAAGATGAAATATTAACAAAAAAAAACAATTAACTCTAGCATCTATTAAATTGATTAAATTTACAAAAAAATTACTTACCTTTACACGCTGAAATAACATAATATCCGGATTCAGTGACGTCGGAAAACGCTAAATGCACAACGGGTCTTGTATGACCACTACAAGTGAGCGGAGTCTGTCTTACATTCGCCATTACTTATTATTACTAAAATACAAATTTTTATATAAAAAAAAATAAAAATCCTAACTAAATTGTAAAGAAGATGAAACTTGACAGGTGAAAACGTCAAGAAATAAATTTCTCGTTGTTGTTGTTAACAGTGTACACGCGATACTGCGCGATACTGAACTTCGTGCTGACGACAGGTGACTAACAAAAGTTTGTTAGATAACTTCAGACAGGAAGAGAGCAGACGATATTCTGTCTTCTTCCTTCATTTAAATAATTGAACTTACCTTCTTTTTCTCTTTCTCTCTCGATGGACGACCGCGCGAAACCTTGAATTCGAACAATCCCTTCTCCTTCGAATTAATAACCTCCAGTTGTAAATACCTTTTTTCTCTTCTTTTTCTTGTATTTTCCTTTTCTTTACTGTATCGTCGTAGTAGTTGCCAGCATCAATTTTCAAATCTAAAAAAAACAAACACAATTTTTTTACTATTTCAATTCAAGGAGAGCATTTATATTTATGGTTTATAATAAAACCGTAAACTTTACGTTTGGTTTATTATTTCAATTTTTTATATATTTATTATTTCTAAAATTTCTGTACTTTTATAATAAAAACGTGAACTTACTTTTGTTTACAATATTTTAATTTTTTATGCTAATAAAATTTATTTTGTATTTATATTTATATTTGCACTTACACCTATAAATTATAATATTTATAATTATTAAATTTTATAGTATTTTAACATTTTAATTACAAAATTAGCCAAAAATTATGTTCATAGTTTTTATTTATGTTTCTGTTTTTTTATAATTGAATTATGCATTAAATTTTTAAAAAACAAATCAACAAATTGTCAGTTTCAAATTACCTACAATGTTTAGAGTTCTACCTTATCGATACAAGCAAAGGAAAAATAGTGACACTTTTCAATTATTTTAAATTTTCTTTGACAAATTTTGAAAATTTTTTTACTTCTGAATCTTTTTCAATGTATTGTTTTTTAATTCTATACAATTAATATTAGGATTATATAGCAATTTTTAATCTTTGTGGGTGCTTATAGAAAATTCTACCATCAGCCGAAATAGCTCAGTTGGGAGAGCGTTAGACTGAAGATCTAAATGTCCCCGGTTCAATCCCGGGTTTCGGCAATCTTTTTTGTAATTTTTTGTTCAATATTGTTTCTATTTGCCATTATTATTATAATCAACAAATATTGTTCTCTTTTTTTCTGATGCTTAAGAAACAGTTAATTTATTGTTACAATTGTAAATTTTTTTGGAATCTTGCTTTATTGTTAATTTTCATTGTAAAATTGTTTTCATATAGTTTTTCTTAAACAAATAAAGATATTCTATTAAATTATTTTCAATACAATTTCAATAACATTTCTCAAAATAATTCAATTATTTTTTTAAATTTTGCACTGAGAAAACTGGAGTATTGGACTAAACATCTGGAGGGACAAATCGTTGATATTTGAGAGTTAGCTATTGGATAAAAATCTAAGGGCCGGTTCCACAACTTCGACTTTAAACCGAGTTTAGTTAAACCGAGTTCATTTTTAACCAAAGTTCTAACCGCGAGTTTACGATGCATGCGTTCCACAACAGATTTTTGAGCGTCGTCTAAACGTATACCTCCTTCGTCATAATTTTATTTTTCTCCTATTTCTATTATATTTGACAATTTCATTGGGCGAAGTAAAAAGCGGAACATTGAGACAAGTTTTGAAAAAGCAAAGCGTTGACAGTTGACACATATAGAATCCAGTCGAATCTTTCTGAATCATTTGTGTTAAAAGTATATTGTATATATATATTGTTTAAAATGCTATAAAAATATCAATGAAATTAAAAAAGGAAATTTAATGTATA
This sequence comes from Leptopilina heterotoma, assembly GCF_015476425.1. Classification (NCBI taxonomy): domain Eukaryota; kingdom Metazoa; phylum Arthropoda; class Insecta; order Hymenoptera; family Figitidae; genus Leptopilina; species Leptopilina heterotoma. Next base: position 49,358 of record NW_025111180.1, on the reverse strand, counting down.
ATAAAAATAATTTTTTTCGATTCTAGGAGGAAATATTTTTATTTATAATAATACTCACACATATGAATTTAATTTTAAAACATTAATAAACAAAAGTTGTAAATTCAGATGTTCATTACATGAACATTTTGTTTCATCTTTACGATCATCAAAAAAATCTATAACAATTTTTATTAAAAAAGTCAATTTTTCACCTTTAATTATGATTAATTCTATTAATTTTAAATACACCCTATATTTTATTAACTACACCAATCTATTCGCTTTGTTGCGAAAAATAAGATTTTATATTTTTCTGCATTTAAATTAAATGAATTTTTAACAAAAATGCGAATTTTTTGGCTTTAATTGCGATTAGTTCTATAAATTCAAATACAAGTTACATACTTTATATGAGGCATTCCATTTCAAAACGACCCCCTTAGTAAACAATTGCCAATGTAAGACAATTTTTAAATGAATATTTCTTCCATTCTGTAGAACCAAATTGCTTTTTATATTAGTGATTTCGAAAGTAGAATTTCTGAACTTTCTGATAATAAAAAAATATATTTTTTTAATAATTTAATTTAAATAGAAAATTGAGTTTAAAAGTTAAACTTTGAAAAATCTCAAAACACGTTACCTCCGATTTTAATAAAATTCATATTAAACGAAAGCTTGAATATTCTTCTTTTTATTTATCAAACGATAATAATGGACATTTCAGTAAATTTTAATTAATTAATTAAATTTTACAGACATTTAGAAGGTTATTATGCATAAATTGAGAAAAACAAATGCCGCCCTATACTTAATAAATGGTTTTCTCAATATAACCTTCGAAATGTTTGTAAAATTAATTATTTTCTCAAAATCCACTGAATTGTCCATTATTATCGTTTGATAAATAAAAAGAAGAATATTCAAGCTTTCGTTTGATATGAATTTTATTAAAATCGGAGATAACGTGTTTTAAGGTTTTTCAAAGTTTAACTTTTAAACTCAATTTTCTATTTAAATTAAATTATTAAAAAAAAATATTTTTTTATTATCAGAAAGTTCAGAAATTCTACTTTCGAAATCACTAATATAAAAAGTAATTTGGTTCTACAGAATGGAAGAAATATTCATTTAAAAATTGTCTTACATTGGCAATTGTTTACGAAGGGGGTCGTTTTGAAATGGAATGCCTCATATACACTCATCGACTCGTGTTGATATAAGGAATAAAAATTTTGATTAATATTATAGTTAAAAAAATTTTATCTGGAATTTTTAAAAATCTTTGGGTTGGTCGATTCTTCTATCTGCATAAAAAATTCTTCAACCGTGAAATTGACATTTTTTATTTTTTATACATAATTTTTAATATTATATACAAGATAACAATATTATCATTTTTTGTTGGAAACTTAACCTCAGCTTCAAACTACTATACATATATGACGTACAAAACTATGGTGGGGAGAGATTTAACCGAGGTTTAAAGAGTTAAACCTCCAACTTTGGCCGGTTAATTTCAACCAGGGTTTAGCCATTTTGACCCGAGTTTAAAAATTTTTGGAACGCATAATTTTCACTAAACCGAGTTTACCGTCTTAAACTCTGGTTAAATAAAGTTTCTCTTGGAGGGAAAATGAGTTTATAACAGAGGGACAAATTAAGGTACTGCCACAGCTCGCTGCTGCCTGCGCAGGCAGCTGAGATACAATGAGAGTAAAGGTACACTCTCACCTCACTGCCTGCCTGCCTGCGCAGGCACGCGCCATAAGAGTGAGAGAGAAAAAACATTTAATTTGAATTTTCTGACTCTCTTACTCTTATGTGTTACCATGTCAACCTGCAGGCAGGCAGGCAGGCAGTAGGAGCTGTGCTAGCGCCTTAAGGGAGTAAGAAAATTCAAATTCATGTTTTTTCTCCCTCACTCTCATTGTATCTCAGCTGCCTGCACAGGCAGCAGCTAGCTGTGGCAGTACCTTTAACCATCTTGAGAAATCCCTTCCTTATCCGGCGCGAAATGAATAAATTTTAATGGCAACCTAACCCCTAAATCAAATACATAAAATGTCAGAAAAATAATTTCGCGCGCATCAGATCGTACACATTTTCTGCGCAACTTTTAACCCTCAGAGCCTCAGATATAATGGGAGAGAATATACAAGTAGATTTCCATTATCAATTCAAAATTTATTTTAGAAGGACTATATTTTAACTCTTTTCATAAGCAAAGGAAACATACACTTTTTGAACCTCTGAATTTGACTCTCCAGTTTTATCAGTGTGATAAAATTCTTCGCAAAAATTCAATTTCTTCTGTAAAATTTTCATTAAATTCTTTGTGAGATTTGAAATATTTTCAGTACAATTTTAATTAAATTTCTCAAAAGAATTCAATTATTTTAAAAATCTGATAAAATTCTTCGCAACAATTCAATTATTTTAAAAAATTTCAATAAAATCCTATGCAAGAATTAAATTATGTAAAATTTAAAATCATAAAAAAAAATTTTAAATCATCATAAAATTTTTCAAAAGAATTCAATTATTTTTAAAAATTTTGATAAAATTCTTCGCAAAATTCAGTTATTTTGTAAATTTTGGATTAAATTCTTTGTATATAAGATTGGAAATGTTTTCAGTAAAATTTTAATTAAATTCATAGAAAAAATTCTATTATTTTTGAAAATTTTAATAAAATTCTCATCAAGATTTCACTTATTTTCATAATTACACTCAAATCTCGCTATAACGACCTTTTCTATAACGAGCGCTCTCTATAACAAGGGCTCTGTCTCTCGGTATAGCGAGAAAAATTTTCTCCCGATTACCCCCACTATTTATAAACAAATGCACATTCAGTTGGTTTAAATTTGGTTAAAATCACTTTTATTTATATGAAATAAAAATAAAAAGTCACTTCTTATTTGAAATTATATCAATGAGTCGAACATCTTCAAAATTTAAGCTTATATAAATTTTCTGTATGTTAAAGTTCAAAGTAAACTAGGTTACGTTTGTAATTTTGACATTATTTAATTTGTAAACACTAAAAAAAATGAATAAAGAATCTTAAAAGTGGGGATTTCTCATTTCTCCTCTTGCGCTCGTAATAGAGGGAGACTTGACTCCCGAACTTCTCGTTATAGCGAGATTCGAGTGTAATAAAATTTCTTGAAAGAATTTAATTATTAAAAAAAATTGTAATAAAATTTCTCAAAAGAATTGAGTTATTAAAAAAAATTGTAATAGAATTTTTCGAAAGAATTGAATTATTTAAAAAACTCTTTATAAGAATTTAAATATTTTTTATATTATTTTAATCAAATTTCTGGTAAGAATTAACGTAGGATTTTTAAATATTTCAATTAAATTTTTTGCAGAAAACTTAATTATTTTGAAAAATTTGGATAAATTTCTTTAATAAGAATTCAATTATTTACAGATTCAAAATTATAAAAGAAAAAATTAAGAAATAATATAAAAGCAATATTTTTAATTGAAAACAGTATGATTTAATTTATTTTTCGTATTTTTTAGCTTCAAAATATTAAATTAGAATTTCATGAATTTAAAAATTCAAAACATTAAAGATTAAAAGAAGAAAAATTATCAAAAAAAATTAGGAAACGAAAAGCAAATAGAAACAACTAACTTCAAACTGCAAACAGATTACCGGAATACAATAAAATTGTTATTAATATAGATTATTATTATTCTTTTTTTAAATAATTTTTATTTTTATTTCACCTACCCCAGTAGCACGTAATATTACAGCAATATTGAGAACACTGCCTTAACATATTATACCAATATTGCCTCAATGTTGTCAATGTTATTGGAACATTACGTGCTACTGGGGTAGAAATATATATATATATATTATAAAAAGATTTCGCCGCCGGATTCAGTGCCCTGAAGTTGGCCACAAATGGTCAAAGGTCATCGCTCTGAAGTTGGCCTCAGGTCACAGACGTAGGTGACGTAGGTCAAGAGGTAAACATAACCTCAAAATCAGGTCAAAAGTTATTGCGGTCACAGACGTAGGTCACGAGGTAAACATAACCTCAAAATCAGGTCAAAAGTTATTGCGGCCACAGACATAGGTGGAGAGGCGAACATAACCTTAAACTTAGGTTAAAAGAGGGCCTATGAAATCGACAAATTTCCTTATATCTTCTGGAGTTAGATCAAAATTTAGATCAAAATTGACCTATTTATTAACTTACACATAAAAAAATCCCTCATTAAGGCCTTCCAAGGGATCAAAATTTAGATAAAATTCAACCTTTTTTTTAACTTAAAGGGGGACATTAAGGAGTCGTTATCGTACGTCACAATTAATGTCAACAGTGTCAAAAATTAAATTACATTTCTACGTACCTTCCATATTATTTAAAATCGACTTTATATTATTACAAATTAAAATAAATTCAAATAAATTTTATTTTCAATTTACAAAAATTTACAAAAATAATATTAATTTTTGTAATATTATTAATTAAATTAATTTTTCTGCTTTATTGTTTATTAAAATTATTTATTTCAACGTTTTTTTTCGAAGATATATTACAGGGAAGAAACGAATTTTTTAACTCAAAATCTAAATAAAAAGAAATTAGTCTTGTCTTATATTTCGGACCTGATTTCAAATACTACAATCTGAATCTATAATTTTGAGATACAAAATTGGTTACTTCCCCGTAGTGTACCTTGAAAACAAATTAAATAATACAAATAATTTCAACAAACACTAATTTTACTGAATTTGGCTAAAAACCAATATTGATAATAAATATTACACGGAGAGAAATTTATAGTAGTGGGTAACATAATTGTGGTTAGGGTGACCATCTTTAATGCTACGTATACAGACAGCTATCTAGATAGTCACCGTTACCATCAATATCATGAGGAGTAACATCTTGGTAGTACGGGGTAGCATAACTATATATTTTTTAGCATCTGTGATGGTTGGCAGTAGCATAATGATAGTATCGTGTAACATCATCTTTTTAACATCAAAATCTGACTATCCATTTCTCTCAGTGTATATTAATTAATTCTTAATTTACAAATTAATTTTAAAATAAAAATAGGGGGTTGGCGCGTGAAGCGCGCAGGGGGGCGGAGCCCCCCTAGTATATTATAAAAAGATTTCGCCGCCGTATTCAGTGCCCTGAAGTTGGCCACAAATGGTCAAAGGTCATCGCTCTGAAGTTGGCCTCAGGTCACAGACGTAGGTCAAGAGGTAAACATAACCTCAAAATTAGGTCAAGGGTCATCGCTCTGAAGTTGGCCTTTAGGTCATAGACGTAGGTCAAGAGGTAAACATAACCTCAAAATCAGGTCAAGGAACATCGCACTGAAGTTGGCCTCAAATAGCTCCCTACTAAAAATAAAATCAGGAATGGTCAGACAAATGGTCAGGCCGCCTGACCACTTTAATCCAATTTTCTTACGATTCTGGATGGATCTCGTAAGAAATCTATCACAACTGATCAGAAGGAAGTTTAAAGTGGTCACAAGTTTGCTACTATCCCCTCCTCTTTGTTGACCCCGCCCATAATTGGTGACTATATTTGAAGGACCCTAAAGTTTTGAACGTTCATTTGAACGAAATTTTTTTTCCTTCATTTAACAATTTTTTCTCAATAATCCTGATTAGAATAGTAAATAAAACAAATATCAATCAAAAAATTCCAAAAATTTTAATATTAAGGGTGAAAAACAACCCTTAATCAAATAACATATATATGCACAATAATAAAGTGCACAATATCACTACTATGCGTTCGGATATTTTTCTAACAACAATTCCAAAAATTCACAAAAAATATACCAATCAATTTCCAAAAGGTTAGAATTCTCGCTCGAACCCCCAAAACCCACCCCTAAATTAAAATACTTAAAAATATTGTGTATTTGTCCAAAATTGAGAGAATGCGTTCGGCTTTTGATCTGAAAATATTTCTAAAAATTCCCTAAAAATATACCAAGCAATTTCCAAAAGGTTAGAATGCGCGCTAGAACCCCCAAAACCCACCCCTAATTTAAAATACTTAAAAATATTGTGTAATTGTCCAAAATTGAGAGAATGCGTTCGTCTTTCTGTCTGAAAATATTTCTAATAATTCCCTAAAAATATACCAAGCAATTTCCAAAAGGTTAGAATGCTCGCTCGAACCCCCAAAACCCACCCCTAATTTAAAATACTTAAAAATAATATATAAAAGTCCAAACTTGATAGAATGTGTTTGTCTTTCTTTCTGAAAATATTTCTCAAAATTCCCTAAAAATATACCAAGCAATTTCCAAAAGGTTAGAATGCTCGCTCGGACCCCCAAAACCCACCCCTAATTTAAAATACTTAAAAATAATATATAAAAGTCCACAATCGAGAGAATGCGTTCGTCTTTCTTTCTGAAAATATTTCTAAAAATTCCCTAAAAATATACCAAGCAATTTCCAAAAGGTTAGAATGCTCGCTCGGACCCCCAAAAACCTCCCCTAATTTAAAGTTCTTAAAAATATTGTGTAATTGTCCAAAATTGAGAGACCCAGGAGGAAAAGTCGGACGAATGTCGGATTATACAACCGTCTGGGATCCGCGCCCGTACGGATCGCCAGCACCGATGGTCTGTACCGATTCGGATCCTAAAATGCAACCGGCGCGGAACAGATTAGGCTCCGACTTTTGGATCCGCCTTTCTACTTTCGTCAGTACTGGCGCGGTACTGGATTTGTTCCGCCTGCAGATTTCATTCTTCTACGCGCGTCGGAAGAATGACGGATGTTAGGTCTGTACTGGCTCGGTGCTGGGGCGGATCCGACTGCGGATCTCGTCATTTATTGTTATAGTTTACATTATCAGTATAATCATAAATTTATTTTATTATTATAATTAATTATTACAATAACTAATTGCATTTATTATAATATTGTTACGTCCCAAAAAAAATAATTTTAAGGTTCGTAATGATACTTTTAGTTAATTTTATTTATTTTAAGCCTAGACTTGCGTCCAATAGCTTGGGAATACTTTCAATAATTATTTCTCTTATTTGATTTAATTAATGAAGAAACGACAAGAATTTTAATATAAACGATTCCATACATTCACATAAGACGTATGGAATTTTGTAAAATAAAGATTTTAATAGAAACTATTCCATACATTCACATAAGACGTATGGAATTTGTAAAAATAAATATATTTTTAAAGAAAGTAGGAAAAGAAAGAACACAGCAAAATTAATTTGTTACTCACTTTTTAATAACACTTTAAAGATGAAATTGGTAGAAACTGGAACTGGAAGCAGAGATGAAGTTGATGTGGGATTCTTCTTTTTATAATTTTAATTTTTAATTTGAAAATAGAATTGAACTTGTAACTTGAAAATATAGAATTTGAAAATAGTATTGGATTTGTAACTTGAAAATATAGAATTTGAAAATAGAATTGAACTTGTAACTTGAAAATAGAATTTGAAAATAGAATTGATTAGGATTTGAATTTGAACTTGGAGAGAACTCTAAGTTGTAATTGATAGTTGTTCGAGAACTCTAGTTTTAGTTGATAGCTTTTTTTCCTTAAGGAACTCGTATATTTATGTCACAGTTCCCACTTCTGATTTTCTCAAGGGAGGAAAATTCGGGGATAAAAATATTGTAGAAAGGGAAAAAGAGGTTGAGTATTTTTAGGATTGGTTTAAGAAAAAGAAAATGGAGAGAAAATGCATTAAGAAATGGGCCTGATAGGCGAATTTTGGGTCCGTCACATTTTTATCAGTTTTAAGCGTAGGAGGATCTTTGAAAAGGGGCTGAGTCTTATCGTTCCTCAATTTCATCTCCCTTCCAACTCCAATTTCTAGAATTTACAGAAATAGCATTTTTCCTTAATTTTAACATATTTCTAAATTTTAAATATTCGACATAATAATAAACGGTTGTTTATAATAATTAATTAAACAATTGCAATTATTATTATTAACAATTATGAAATTATTAATTATTTAGTTAATACAAACAATTCGATGAATTTTACGTTATTTAATAATTATCAAATCAATTTGTTAATTAATACAATGTTTAAATATTGATTGTTAATAATTTGTTTAAACATTCATAATTATTCAAGTTAACAACAATATAATCAATGATTTCAATAATTATTTGTTTATTATAACTAATTCGATAACATTCTGATTATTATTTTATTACTTAATAGTTATAATAATAATTTGTTAATTAACATTTTATTTAACAATAAACTGGATAATTTGTTTAAACATTCTATTAATTAATAAAGCAAATAATCAAAATTGTTATTTAATAATTTCGGACTTTAATATTTTAACTGTTCAACAATTAATTCTAATTGTTGTTAATTGTTTATTGTTAACTATTTGTTTATAATATTCGAAACATCAAAATTAATTAATTAATTTATATCGATTTTATACACGGAGAAACTTTTTCTTCTAATATTAAATATATTTGGTTATCTTTATTCTAAAAGTACGTTAGAATGTGAGGATTTTTCGTGCGTTGTGCTAATAATTTCAACATTAATACGAAAATATGATAAGTTCGTTATATATTAAGCAACCTTCGGTGTACAAAAATTACTATCTGCATTAGAAATAGTCTTATTTTTCTTTAGAAAAGAATAAAATGCTAGTTTTTGTTTGTGAAATAATACGGTAATTCTAACCTTTTTTCCACATATAGATAGAATATATAACAGACATTCTAACGTAACATACCAATTTTGGAAGGACTGCGGGCGGACTTAACCGATTTCGCCCGAGCATCACCGAGTCCATCACCTGACGTCGCGAACTAACCCTAATGTTTTCGAAGTTGAAATTCACACGTGTATGAAAGAAAAAATCCTTTTATTAATAAACGTGAATGTCTCCTCATGCCAAATTAAATTCAAGAACTGTTCCTCAATATAACATAATTTTTTTCACGACTTTTACTTATTTACATAATTTGATTAGTAAGTTATTTTAAAAAATGCTCTCTCTCGAAGGCACATATTTTTCCACTCGTTTAATATATAAGGACGATTCAGCTGTGTACTTCTAACGAATCGTGCGATCTTTCGGTTTCCGTGACCAATCGTCGTGTCTTTACTTGCGTGTGCGTGTGTGCGTTAATAATATAGGTTAGGTTCTTACGTCGTGTTAAATATATTTACCTACAGTTACAGTGACATACACTAATGCCATCTACCATCAGATCCAAGTATCACTATCGTCTCTATGAGTATCTATAGACAATTAATTTGTTGTGTTTCTTTTTAATTCATGGCTTTCCCAACTTTGCAAAAATTATTATTTTCTTTCTAAAACAACATACTAATTTTCGTTAGTTTCCTTATGAAGAACTGTAAATATATATACTGAATGAGTGTTTTTGATAGTCTCAATAGCAATTTCTATAACCTATGTCGTTTTTCCCTTGAATCTAACCTAACATACTAAAATGTCTCACCAGTTTTAAGAATTAGTGGTATTAAAAGTTTCTCCGTGATATAGTTAGAAATATTTTTAATTTGTTAAAAACAAATATTTTGTTAATAATTTTTATTGTTAATTAGTAATAATTAATTAATTTGACATTTTGAATTTTATTAACATTATTTAAATTTAAACAGAATATATTTTAAAAGAATTTAATATTATTTTCATGAAATCATATTTTGATGAAGTTGTGTAAAAAGGGACTGTTGTAAAAAAATAAGGTTCATCTTAAAGGAATTTTATCTTCCTTTTAGCGGTATAGACTAAAAGAAAATAGTTTCAAGAAATCTCTATTTGTGTGTGGAGACGAAGATAGTATACTCTAAGATTAAAACTCAAAATTTTAGAGTGTTGATTTTTGGACTTACAACTATCTTCTCTCAGTTTAGATATTTTCCTGAAAATATGTTTTTGTATAAAATATAGAAATTCGAAATATTTTAAAAGTGACGTCATCGTTACAGGACGTTACAATATTATTATTAGTTAACCAATAAATAAATTAATAGTATTCATGCAAAGGAAGAATATAAGAAACTTAATTTTTTAATTATATATATAAAAATCCAACTTTATTAATGTTCAATTAAATAAATAATTTTTAATAAATAATATATTAATTTGAAAGAAGTAAAATATATTTAACTTGAAAGAAAATGTGATCAATATATTATAATGCCTACAATAAATAACATATTAAATACAATATATAAAAAAGAGATTATTATTAATTAATTTATTATTAATTAATTAATATTTTTTTTTTAATTTAAACAATATATTAAGTAATTATTTATTGACACTTTTCTGCAAATTAAATAATTAAAAAAATGTGTTGTGCATTGAAATTTTATTCAATTTAAAATACTATTACTTATATGTTATAAATTGTTTTGCAGTGAAGTTATGTTCATATTATTCGATATATTATGTAATAAAATATTAAAAAACATAATAATAAAAATATAACATTTTTTTTAAACGAAATATTGAAATATTCATAAATACACATTCAGTAAAGTATTGAAAATATACCGGTATTACATCAGTTCGTATTTCCAAATTGCCTATTGCCGCGTAGTAATTTTACAATTTTTATTTCAGCTAGTGAGACTTGAAAGCATTTAAGGTTTGAGAGTTCCATGCGAGCGTAGCATAGTGGTTAGCGTGCGAGATTTCGGTGCGTAAATATTCGGTTAGGCGTAGGTTCGTACCCCCAAGCGTTAGGATTTTTCAAATGTGAATATAAAAAATACCGTTAAGTGTATAAAAAAATGTGTAAAGTGAACTGTCAATAAATTGTCATCCGTATTTATCTTTTGCAATTAATTATTATTTTTTTATTGATATTTGTTGAAATTATTATTTTGATGCGAGCCGGTTGTCAGGCGGTAGAATGCCAGCATTGCCAGCGCACATCTGGCTAGGAAATGAAAGATCCGCAGTCGGTACAGTGCCGGGTCCCAGCCGGTTGAATTATACACGGAACGGCTCTTCGCGGCCGGTTACCGGGCGGTAGAATGCCAGTTCCGAGACGGATGGCCAGCCAGCTCCTGGCCAAGTCATCTTTTGGTAGAATACCAGTTCTCGGGCGGTAGGCAGGCGGTTCCCAGCCAGTACCACTACTCCGGCGTCGGTACAGGCGAGGATCCGCGCCGGTTGGAAGTTTCCCACTGGGGAATGCGTTCGGCTTTTCATCTGAAAATATTTCTAAAAATTCCCTAAAAATATACCAAGCAATTTCCAAAAGGTTAGAATTGTTATTTTTTAAAGTTTATTCTTGAAATCTAATTTTAAATAAATATTTCAAAATTAATTAAATTTTAAATAATTTGCGTTTACAGTTTTCATAAGTACAGATGATTTTTAAAAGATTTTAATTTGAAATTTTGTAAAATTGCATTTTTGAATGAATTTAATTAGAAATTGTCTTAAAGAACGTGGATTTTTGAGAAATTTTAATTACCTATTCCAACTCTTCTGAAATGAATTAAATTTTTTAATATATATTTTTAATTGATTATTAATAATAATGGATTTATAGAAGAATTTTAATTAAAAACACTGATAGAAATTGAATTTTAAAGTACACTCGACTCTCGGATCTTTTGCACTTATGGGACCAAATCCTCTCATATCTTTTACCAAAACAAATGCCATGGTACACTGAGAAAAATAAACATGACTGGGTACTGTCTAGACAGGAGTGGTTCCTGTCCAAAAAATTTATGTAATTAGACAGTACTCTTTGCTTTCTGGACAGGAACCATTCCTGTCTATAAAGGAATCAGTAATGTCTGGACATTAATCGTTCATGTCCAAACAGCACTGACAGCTGCCAAACTCAATTGTTTTTTTGGACAGGAACCATTCCTGTCTGGACAGCACCCAGTCATGTTTATTTTTCTCAGTGTAATGCAAAACAATACAATATGTATAACCAAATATATAAATTAATGACAGTATTTATGTTTTAGTTTTAATATTTACATTTATAGTAATTAAAATTTTAATGTAATTTTAATCACATAATGAAGGAGCTGCTATAATTCACTTTAGATAACCTAAGTTATCGTGAAATGAATATTTTGACACTCTGATAGTCATTTATTTATTTAATGTAAAGGATAAAAGGTGCGGGAGAAAAATTGCAAAAGAATCGAGAGCGTAAAAGATCTGAATGCAAAAGATCCGAGAGTCGAGTGTAATTGGTATGTATACTCATTAGGGTCTCCTGAAACTGAAAAAGTCTTAAAATTTTGAAAAATTATTCATTGTTTATATTTTTTTATTATAAATGATGACGTGTCAACAATGAAGCTTTGTAACTTTCAACGAGAAAAAGTATGCGGGGAAGTTTTGAGTTCAGCAAAGTTGCAGTGAGAAAGTTGTTCCTCAATATTTAAGGAAGTTTTTTGGAAAATTTCAAATAAATTAGTTAACAAACAAAAAAGTTATGTAATTTTTAAAGAATGCGCGCGCTGCGCGTTGACTTCAACTTAACCTATAGAGACGTGAAATATGTCTATTTTCACAATTTTACCACTCACATATTATGCAGTTCATTTATTTTAATTAATATCAATATAAGAATTAAAATAAAACTTTAAACACATATGTTTAAATATTTATAAAATTAACTAATTAATGTAATCCAAGGTTTATTCTTGTTTTTACAAAATTTCATAAAATTAAAAAATTAAAATTTTTTGAAACATCTCTCAAATATACAAACATTGTACTTAATAAAACAATTTTTTCAAAATATTTATTATTTTTTTCACTGATTAAAAAAAATAAAAATATATTATTATTATTATTTATTTTATATAAATAATTTATGGTTCACAAAAATAAAAGTTTGAAAAAAAAACTTACTCGATTTCTTTGACATTTTTTTTTATTTTGTTTCCAACAAAATTCATTTCTCGTCCTTTTCCTTCCTCTAACAACACTTTCTTATTTTCGAACATTTTTTTACAGTTAAAAATAACTAATAATAGTTATATTATCTAATAGCAAAATTTATAATTATGCAATGTCGAAACTATAAATGTACAGTCGCAGGCGACAACGAACACTAGTTATAATTAAAAGTTTATTGTATGGAAATTTCTTAATTGCTTTGTTTATAAATAATCACAATAGCAAGAAATGTAAATAATCACTTCTACATTTTCATTGAAATTAATATTAGAAATTATAAATAGTATATTTTGAAAGAGTACAAATTTTCTCAGTATATTAAATAATATAAAAAATAATAATAAATAATAATAATAATAATAATAAAAATAAATAATTGTAAAAATAAAAATTGCTGAAAAGTATAAATATATTTAGTTGAACAAAAAAAATTGTCAAATTTTTTAATGTGCTAATTTTTGTAAACAAATAAAATTATTATTATTCAAATAATAAAGCATGGAAATAAATGAACTGCATAATATGTGAGTGGTAACATTGTGAAAATAGACATATTTCACGTCTCTATAGGTTAAGTTGAAGTCAACGCGCAGCGCGCGCATTCTTTAAAAATTACATAACTTTTTTGTTTGTTAACTAATTTATTTGAAATTTTCCAAAAAACTTCCTTAAATATTGAGGAACAACTTTCTCACTGCAACTTTGCTGAACTCAAAACTTCCCCGCATACTTTTTCTCGTTGAAAGTTACAAAGCTTCATTGTTGACACGTCATCATTTATAATAAAAAAAAATATAAACAATGAATAATTTTTCAAAATTTTAAGACTTTTTCAGTTTCAGGAGACCCTAATGAGTATACATACCAAATTGCAATCAAATTCATTTATATTTGTAGTAGATAATGCGATTTATGTTTTAAAATTTCATTAAATTTCAGAATAAAAATTTTTCACTTTTTATTTTTTTTTTGTAAAAAATAATCGTTCTATAAAAAAATGACAATAAGAAAAAAGTTGTGCTTTTTGATTTTCTTTAAGATAGCGTTTTTCAAATATCGAAATTTTGAAATTTTTTTTCCCCCTATGTTTCATGCCATTGACTGGCTTCACAAATTTCAGCCGAGCGAAGATCGAGTTATTTGACTGAACGCCTCAATTACAAATGATTGCAGAAATTCATTTATTTTTAAAAGTAATGAAATTCTTCTGAGAAATTCAATTATTTCCAAAAATTGTATTAAAATTCATGGCAAAATTTTAATTATTTTCAAAAACTTCTATTAATTCAATGATTTTTAACAAATCTACTACTTTAATAAAATTTTCCAAAAGAATTTAATTATTTAGAAAAAATTTTAATAAACATTTAACATTTCATTATTTTCATAAATAATAAAACTCATCGCAGACTTTGAATTATTTTTAATACAATTTTAAGGGGTTACCCCCACTTGCAACTTTGAAAAAATCGATTTTTCTTTTATTGCATTTTTTTGAAGCATAAGTAACTGAAAGTATGTCCTGAAAATTTCAAGTCAATTCCAACAAAATTGACTGAGATATGAGCTTTGAAAGAGACGAAAGAGACTGATATATACTGATTTGTATATACATATATGCATCGATAAAATGAATAACTTTTTTTTAATTACCACCATGACTTTTCAGCCTACTTCTGGAAACCAAACTATTACGTACTCCCACTTACCGGAGTTGATTCTATGTAACTTTACAAAAAAATTATTTTCTTCGTGGAAACTGAAATTGAAACTTTAAACGCGTTTTTCTCGAAATGGCATTTCTGAAGTCGGTGACCAAGATTACTCAAACACTAATGAACCGATCTTCTTGAAATTTTGCAGGCTTATTTAATACATAAAAATGTAGTCTTTAATCGTTCGATTTTCTTTTTCGAAAAAAAATGTCCGTTTTATAGCCAAAAAACGGACGTTTTTTTTCGTTAAAATCGAACTTTTAACTTAGACTGTCAGCCATTTTGTGAAAAATAAATATTTTTTTAAATCCTTCGATTAAAGACTAGTTTATACTCATATTTGACTAAATTTATCCACATTTTTTGATTCCGATGATTCACTTCGCCGCAATGTTGGTCACCGCAAACCGTATAAATAAAAATATTATTTCGTTGACGGCAGTTTGACACTTAACTATGTAATATTTTTTAACAAAAAAATTACTAAAAGTTCTTCAATATGTGTTCTTTAAGATGATATAGTTATAGATTAAAAAGGTTTTGTAGTTTTCTTTAAAAAAATTCATAAAAAAGGCTTATTTTTTTGCGCTACAAGTGGGGGTAACCCCTTAACAGAATTCGTCGAGAAATGAAATTATTCTTAAAAATTTGATTAAAATTCCTCAAAGAAATTCAATTATTTTAAAAACCTTTATGCTACAATTCATTTATTACAATTTAAGTATTTTTTTCTATATAAAGTTTTAATTAAATTGATTCAAAAAATTTAATTATTTTCAAAAATTTTAATTAAATTCTTTGTAATAATTAAATTTTTTTTCAAAATAATTTTAATAAAATTCTTCATAGAAATTTTAATAATTGAAAAAAATTTGTGAAAATTAAATTCTTTTTAATGTCTACTATTTCAATAAAATTTCATAAAAGAATTCAATTATTTGAAAAGACATTTTAATAAAATTCATTTGAAGAATCCAATTATTTTCAAAAATTAATATGATTCTTCGCAGAAATTTATTTTGTGTTCAACAATTTACAAAAATTCTCGTCAAAATCTTTATAAATTTTTCTCCAAAATTTAATTATTTTCTAAAATTTTATTAAAATTCTTTTCAAAATTTCAATTATTTTCGAAAACTCTTATAAAATTCCTTGTGTATTTCACAATGTTTTAAATTTAAATTTTTTATAAAAATTGTTTTCAGCATTTGTATAGTAATCAAATATTTTCAAAATTTTATAAAAACTTAATTAGTTTTTTAAATTCCTAATTTTTTTTAAATGATTATTTTCAAATATTTTAATGAATTTTCTGACAATTATTTAATTTTTTTTAATCATATAATACAGATTTAAAAATTCTTCAATAATTGTTTTAAAATATTTTTAAAAATATAAAAATTTAAGAAGATATAAACATTTTATTAAAGCGAGTTGGTACTGAGACAATTCAGCGACTCTAAAAACGCGAAGCTGAGCCAAGCTGTGCCGAACGTACTCAAGTTATATTGTGTCCTGTTTCGAGTATATTCGTCAAAGCTCGACTTCTGTCGGCTTCAAAGCCTCGACACATTCACATAATATACCGCGAAGTGAAAGGAGAATCGTCAGCGCTTTCAACAATCAACGTGTGCCGCATGGTGGGGGAAGGCTACATTCTCTCGATTCCTTCACGCGGGACTTTCTTGAGCATCGTGCCTCTCGAAGACTCGACAAAATCAAGTCTCCCCACTCCGCTCTGTAACCAGCTGTTCTGGCAGACAGCGGAGGCAAACGGCTCCCACTCTCGCGGTAGAATTTCTCCTTCCAACATGCTTACTGCTTACTCCCACAATCATATGCCAGACTTTCGCTCTTGTCCGTGAGCCTCTTTTTCGCTTTTTATTTCTTTAAGCACTAGCAGAGATGCTATTCGGCGAAGGAAATCGTGCACCGAAAAAAATGCCTAGGACCCGTATACCAGGAATTGACTAGGTTTCCTAGTTACGAGAGGAGCCAACTATAGAATCCTGGTCAAAGTAATAAGATTCAAGCATAGTTAAAGTGACCAGGAAAATTAGTCGATGTAATCAGGAAAAAATAGTCAAATTGACTAGGAGAATAATATTAGATTTACACTGTGTATCATAATTATTTGAAATTGCTAATCAAATTCTTATTATCAAATAAAAGAGAAAAACTAATTAAAAGAAAAAAATTAATTATTGTATTTGAACATATTTATATTTGACTTTGTATTTATATACCTTAGAATTAATTTAAACTTATGAAATAAATATTTGACGCAGGGGGGACGCGAACACCTGAACCTAACGAATACGCACTTTGAAACCCGGAACGATAACCACTACACTAAACACGACTTGGTATTTTAATTTTTTAATAGACACTAGATTTTCGAGTCAAAATACAATACTTAATCAGATGATGTTTTATACATTTCGAGTACACAATTTTATACACTTGTCAAAAACTATTTATTTTTAATTATTTATGACATTCAAATGAAAATAAATTTAAATTCACAAATTATTGCAAAGGTAAATTTTCAAACACACTGCGCGATTAAAATAGTAAAAATGTTGTCACCACGTGCGTAAAAATTTCGACGATTTATATTGAAACCTAACCAAAAAAGTCTGAAAGAATTGACTAATATAATTAAATAGTTTACTTTCCAAAACATGGACTATCTATATTTCCAGAGGTTCCGAGAAACCAGCAATTTTGATGTATGTAAGAACTCCATTTTATGTACAAAAAATAGACGCGAGTAATGATAAAAAATCGTTTTACGAAATCACGATAAATGACGCGAAAGATATAGAGGTAAACATGAGGTAAACATTGTCAGAACAGAAGCAGACGCGTGCGCATTATGGAAATAGGCAAAATTACTAAAATCCTAGTCAATTTGACTAGGATTTGCAGGGTTGTTGTTGCCAGGCTTGAATTTGTTCAATCAACCTAGCGATCCTTATTACTTTTACTGGATTAAGATTAACTATAGAGTCATAGTTAATAATACCATCGAGATTTTTTTCGGTGTGTTTACTTATTCCAAACTTATTTCTTTTTGAAAAAAATAATACTTTGTAATAAACGTTGTAATTGTCTAATATTAATCATGATAGTTTTTTTCATTTCTTTCAATAAAAAATTTAAGTTTTGTTAAAAAGTAGGTATTGTAACAAAAAAATTGAAATTATGAAGATATTTTCATTAAAATTGTGAATTAAAAAATGAGTCGCCGGAAAGTAAAACCACACAAAAAATTTCCACAGACGTTTCAGTTGGCCTCTGATGGTTGAGGTTGACAAATCGATTATCAGAAAAAATAATTTTTGAAATCGCTTCCTTATTGGAAATTGGATTCCACATCATTTTTCTTCCATAAAAAAATTGATAACTTACCATTTAAAAAAAAAATGGATTTTTTCAAAACACATTTTTAATTGAATTTTTGACTTCAACTCGCTGTAAAACATAAAGTTATGAATATTTTCTTTTTATTTTTTCAGGGAGTATAGTTTAAACTATCTTTAAAATAACAAACTTTGGAAGAAAGTAAAATATTTTATTTAAAAAAAGTTATTAATTTTTTTCATACACATTGTCAAAATTATTACTTACAATGTTCGAGAGCTTCGTTTATCTGAAAAATTTTTAGTGGTCGAAAACTTCCAGTGAAGAAAATGTTCATTAAGGTGTAATAAATATTTTTGCCTAGTAGTTTTACTCTAGAATTAACCGTTTTGTAAATATTATTAAAAGACTGTTTTCTGACCAACGCGAGCGGCTATACATAAACAACCTAGACTCCTGACTCGCGCGCGTTTGTCAGAAAATAGATAAGCAGTTTAAACTATACTCCTTATAAATATCAAAAGAAAATATTCATAACTTTATGTTTTAGATCAAGTTGAAGTAAAAAATTCAATTAAAAATGTGTTTTCAAAAAATCCATTTTTTTCATTTTTCTTGAAAATGGTAAGTTATCAATTTCTTTAAAGAGAAAAAATGATGCCGAATACAACTTCCAATAAGGAAGTGATTTCAAAAATTATTTTTTATCATAATCGACTTGTCAACCTTCAGAGACCAACTCAAACGCCTGTGGAAATTTTATATGTGGTTTTACTTTCCGGCAGCTCAAATTAAGCTCAGGAAAACGGAAAATATTCCAATCTCGTGTTTTTCTATTCATAAATAATACAATTAAATTTTTCGTAATTAAATTATAACATTAAAGAGAGAAGAAAAATTTTGTACAATGGATAGTAAAAAATTATTTTGAAAAAAAGAAAAAAGTTTCTGTTATTTGTTCTCTTTAATGAAGAGAAATTATAATAATTTTTTAAAAGTAAAGGAAAAGAAAAAAATTTCATATTAAAAACATTAATTTTAATATTTAATTTAAAAAAGTATACTGTTTTATTAAGATGTAATAGATTTTTTAAAGTTTTTAAAGAAAAATTTTTTTAAACAACATAGACAAAAAAGACTATTGCATTCTAAATCGGCCTTAAATATTTAATGAAATTTATACCTAATATTATTAAAACTTATTTTTTAATTTCTACTACAAATTTTATGTATCACAAATTAATGCATAAATATTTATAAATTGTAAATTTAAATTGATAATTATATGCCCTCTATGAATACAAACTAAGAATTAAAACTAATTTTAATATACTTGTTTATAGGGTGGAGTACAGAGACATAATTTCTTCAAAAGATTTAGAAATACGTTGATTATTGAAAGCGTAGAAGATTTTCTTTTCGTTCTTAACCATAGACATATCAGAATAGACTGCGCAAGAGGATTCAAATTCAGCTTGTGATATAGAAAGAGACATCAATGCGTTCGACCGAGACGGATAGAGCAGAAGAACCGATTGTCAGACTCTTTCTAGCGCACGGCATGCTTTGGAGTGAGGGAGAAAAAAGAGAGTTCTTACGCTCTATCCGTCTCTTTTCATACCACCGGCTTGCTCCTCTCATGGAAATCATGAAACTCGCGCAGTCTATTCTTATATGACTATGTTCTTAACCTTCGTAACTTCTGGGGAGTGTGGCGGGGCTTCAGAGTCGACAACAGTCGAGCGACGCCGAATATTACCGAAGTAGAACCTAGTACAAAATACTATCTCTGTCGACACTCGACGGCCGCCTCCTTTCCTCGTCTCTCATTCTCTGCTATCTCAGTTCAGTTCCCTGCCTCATTTTTAATTCATTATTACAAATTTTATGTATTTTTTGTGTATTACATATACAATTAAACTTACACAAACATAAATGTAAGGAATCAGAAATTCAGGAACGAATTATAATTATTAAAAATTAGTATCTAAAATTCGGTTAAAAATATTTTTTTTTACAGTTACAATTATTCATCCCAAATAATGCCCCGTCGATCTAAGACTTGAGAGCAATAAAAAGCGTTTCATTCATTCCATGCAAGACACCTTTCCTTCAGTGTATATGCGCAAGTGCAGACAGAGAGAGAGACTACAGAGCCGAGCTTTGCCGAAAAAACCCGATGGTTGCTTGTTCTTAACTACAATTTTTGACTTTCCTATCCGCTTTTCTCGACAAAATTCATCTCACATTATAGACTACAAAATCAAAATTTACTGCAATTATTTGACATACACATTTAAATTTTCAAAGATATACAAGTGAAAATATTGATAATATAATAAATTTTAAAAAAATTTCACTGAAAAAAATGACAACGTCAATTTTGACATACAAGTTCATGGTTAGGATGTATAGCTGAAACAGCAATACTGTATTATCCACCAAAAAAATATGTGATTTTAATATAATGAGAAATTTTAGAAAATAGTATATTTTTAAGGAATCTCAATTTTAGACAATTACACAATATTTTTAAGTATTTTAAATTAGGGGTGGATTTTGGGGGTGCCAGCGAGCATTCTAACCTTTTGGAAATTGATTGGTATATTTTTAGGGAATTTTTAGAAATATTTTCAGATCAAAAGCCGAACGCATTCTCTCAATTTTGGACAATTACACAATATTTTTAAGTATTTTAAATTAGGGGTGGGTTTTGGGGGTCCGAGCGAGCATTCTAACCTTTTGGAAATTGCTTGGTATATTTTTAGGGAATTTTTAGAAATATTTTCAGATCAAAAGCCGAACGCATTCTCTCAATTTTGGACAATTACACAATATTTTTATTTTTTTTAAATTAGGGGTGGGTTTTGGGGGTCCGAGCGAGCATTCTAACCTTTTGGAAATTGCTTGGTATATTTTTAGGGAATTTTTGGAAATATTTTCAGAATGAAAGACGACCCAGTAAAAAAAACTAATTCAAATGAATTGAAACGAATTAACATTTTTGGTAGGCTCCAATTCGTATTTGTCACAAAGCGGGATTCACTCAAGCTCTTTGTATATTCAATTGAATTTAATTCAATATGTACCAATTTGTCCAAACGAATTCGCATTCGAAAGAAATGGCCAAGGAATGCATTGAATTCGTGCTAACGAATTGAAAAAAATTAAAGGCTCAAAACTTGTCCAGTGAATTGGTACGGATAGAAGGTTCGGAAGTTCAATACAGTTTCACGAATTCAGGAAAATTGCATCATGGCTCCAATTCGTATTTGTCACAAAGCGGGATTCACGAAAGCTCTTTGTGAATTCTTTTTAATTCATTTCAATTAGTTTTCGTTTACTGGGGAACGCATTCTATCAATTTTGGACTTTTATATATTATTTTTAAGTATTTTAAATTAGGGGTGGGTTTTGGGGGTTCGAGCGAGCATTCTTACCTTTTGGAAATTGCTTGGTATAGTTTTTGGGAATTTTTGGAATTGTTGTTAGAAAAAAATCCGAGCGCATAGTAGTGATATTGTGCACTTTATTATTGTGCATATATGTGTTATTTGATTAAGGGTGGTTTTTCACCCTTAATATTAAAATTTTTGGAATTTTTTGATTGATATTTGTTTTATTTACTATTCTAATGAGGATTATTGAGAAAAATTTGTTACATGAAGAATAAAAAATTTCGTTCAAATGAACGTTCAAAACTTTAGGGTCCTCTATTTGAGACCATTTGTATCTCATTTTTGACCATATTTTTAAGCCACTTCTGTTTTATTTATTTAAACAATATGCAAAAAGTTGCAACAAATTAATTTTAAAAAATATATTTTATTAATTAATATCAGTTTGTTTACATACGGAACAACTTGAAACTAATTCCCGGAATTAAATTAAAATTTGGACCCTACGGGGATCGAACCCCGACGCATGACCTAACCTAGTGCCTAAACTAACTGCCCTAACGACTGCGACTACCGAACCGACTTACATATTTCTGGATTCAACTGTCTATATAAAGAGCAACTGTAAAATAGTAAAATTCAATTACCAATATTATCAAAAAATCAGAATAAACTGTTAAATAATTTTTATTAATTAATTATATTTCAATTTAGTCATAATAGGTTATGTGAATTAATAAAAATTAACATTATTAATTGAATCAATCTCTTATTATATTAAGTTGAAGAACGACCGACCGACCGACCGACCCTAGCCGTATATATATGTATATCTTTTAAAAATAATATTAACACAAATGTATACATATTCACAATGTTACGCATGCGCAGTAGTGTTCTATCACTGTTACGCATGCGCAGTAGTGTTCTGTCAATATTACACATGCGCAGTAGTGTTCTATCACTGTTACGCATGCGCAGTAGTGTTCTGTCAATATTACACATGCGCAGTAGTGTTCTGACAATATTACACATGCGCAGTAGTGTTCTATTAGTGCCACGCATGCGCAGTAGTGTTCTGTCAATATTACACATGCGCAGTAGTGTTCTATCACTGTTACGCATGCGCAGTAGTGTTCTGTCAATATTACACATGCGCAGTAGTGTTCTATCACTGTTACGCATGCGCAGTAGTGTTCTGTCAATATTACACATGAGCAGTAGTGTTCTGACAATATTACACATGCGCAGTAGTGTTCTATTAGTGCCACGCATGCGCAGTAGTGTTCTGTCAATATTAGGCATGCGCAGTAGTGTTCTGTCAATATTACGCATGCGCAGTAGTGTTCTATCACTGTTACGCATGCGCAGTAGTGTTCTGTCAATATTACACATGCGCAGTAGTGTTCTATCACTGTTACGCATGCGCAGTAGTGTTCTATTAGTGCCACGCATGCGCAGTAGTGTTCTGTCAATATTACACATGCGCAGTTGTGTTCTGTCAATATTACGCATGCGCAGTAGTGTTCTTTAAATATCAGGCATGCGCAGTAGTGTTCTATGAATATCAGGCATGCGCAGTAGTGTTCTATCAATGTCAGGCATGCGCACTATTGTTCTATGAATGTCAGGCATGCGCAGTAGTGTTCTATCAATGTCAGGCATGCGCACTATTGTTCTATGAATGTCAGGCATGCGCAGTAGTGTTCTATCAATGTGAGGAATGCGCAGTAGTGTTCTATGAATATCAGGCATGCGCAGTAGTGTTCTATGAATATCAAGCATGCGCGCATAACACCCACACATGTATACTCACACATATACACTAATCACATGTACATGTATACTCACACATGTTCATAAATTACATACACATGTATACTGCTCATATGCAGATATAAACTCCTACATATACACAAATCACATATATGTATAGATTTAATAAACGATTGATAATATAAATTGTTGAATTTTTTAAGGTTCGTTGATGCACGTAGTGTCTGTTGAAATTTTTTTAAATATACGTAAATACCTCACTCGCTAATGCTGCGCTGTCTGTGTTGTAATGGAACTTATTTATTTACTTGTGTATTTACTTATTTATTTCAGGGTTGCCACAAGACATCGATTTTAAAATTCCATGACTTTTCCAGGTTTTCCAGACCATTTCTTAAAAAATTCCAAACCAGAAATAAAATTGTTTTGGTATGTTTTTAGCTAATTACGACAAAAAGTATAAAATCCTTTAAGTAAATTGTTAACAAAATAAGTTATTAATTTTTAATTTCATTATTAACAAAAAATTAAGTTAAAATTTGTAAGGTTATTTGAGATACGCTCCGAAGAAAGATGAGGAGCAAATCTTTTTAAATTTAAAAATTTAGTTAAGTTTAGAATTTTTCACAATTATTAAACCAGTATTTTAAAAAGCATTTTAATAACATTTTATGAAACTGAAGTTACCTACGTTTATTCAATGACAATTTTTTCTTTGCTAATTATTTATTTTAATGTTAGAAGCCTTTTAAAAAATTTTAAAAGATCGAAGTCGGGGAAATTATTAATTTTGATTTTTTACACAGATATTCGAAAAATCCATATATTATTTAAACAAAATTATTATTTCCTCACCTCATAAGCAATTTTTTCTTTTACAAATTATTTATTTTAATGTGACAAGTCATTTAAAAAAATTGTAAGAGGATCTAAGGAAGGCAAGGAAATTAGTGATTTTTAATTATTTTTTCGTAGATTTTCCAAATATCCCGAAATTTTAACTAAATTATTATTTCCTTGCTTCAGAAGCAATTTTTTTCGATTGCAATTTTTTAAAGGGCTTCTTACATTAAAAAACAATTAGCAAAAGAAAAAATTTTCATTGCATAAAAGTTGGTAGCTTCAGTTTCATAACATTTTGGGGTTTCTAAAATGTATTAATTTAAAAATTATTTAAAGGAAGATAGAGACCAAAAGAAACTAAAATTTAGAAATGCCATATTGATTTCAATTGTAAGCACTAAATTTAAAATCAAAAAGTTGTATGTCAACTTGAAAACTTGAAATTTTTACGACTCAAATACAAAAAATTGAGCTTTTAGTATCAGGCTTTATAAAATTCCCTGACAATTCCAGATTTTTCAGGTTTTCCATGACTGAAAAAAAATTCCATGACAATTCCGGGTTTCCCAGGTTTTCCAGGTCCGTGGCAACCCTGTATTTGTTTGGCAGACATCAACAATAATTTTTTAAATGGATAATCAGTGAAAAATGACTTATATTTCTGTAAGTTAGTGTTTCACTTCGATCCGCGAATTTCATTTTTTCGAGCGATTATTTGGTTATCGTCTTTGGTTTTCAAACGATCATCTTGTTTATTCTTTTGTTAATTGTCAAATCGTATCGTCTAATTTTCTAATTGTCATCGACCGAACTTCTCGACTGCTTCTCGACTTTCCCATAACTGACAACTAAAAATAATACAATAATAACCTATTTTTTGAAAAAAATCGATATCCAAAAACATTTAAATTCTTTTTTATTAATTCTATTAAAAACTAAAATTAAATTCATTTTAGTGAATTAAAATTATTATATCAAGTTAAAAATTAATTCAAGGTGTCTAGTGAATTATTATTTTTAAATTCCCGGACCAAAAATAAATATTCCCGGATTGATTTTTTAAAACAGCAATTACTATAAAATTTAAATATTAATACTTTTAATAAAGAAATTTTTAAGAAAATCAATTTTAAAAAGTCAATAGACATCTTTATTTAGAGAAATATATATAATATTACTTGTTATATATTACTTAATAAATCTATAACATTGTAATAGTTGGATCTAAATTTAAAATTAACCTACTTTTTTATTTTTCTATTAGTTGGGCTTTTTTGCGGAGTATTATTATTATTTTTAATTGTGTATTTAAATAATAAAAATTAAAAATAATTATTTTTAATTTTTATTATTAAAAAAAAAAAGTTGTCTGTTCATTGAACAAGACCTACATGTCTTATAGTATTTTGGCCCCCTGAATACGAATATGAAGTCAGAATTGCTCCATCACCCTCTGTTTTCTTTTAAATCGAAAAAAACTACCCTTAAGTCTAAAATTCAAGAATTAAAGTAAAAAAAAATAAAAACACGGCTTTCTTCGGAGTAGAAGAATATATTTATGCGTTTTCTTCTTTCAACAACTCAAATAATGTCAAAATTGCTCCACCACCCCTACTTTTTTTTAAATCGAAGAAAGTACCCTTAAATCTAAAATTCAAGAACTAAAGTGAAAAAAAATGAAATAACCGGTTTTCTTCGGAGTAGAAGAATATATTTATGCGTTTTCTTCTTTCAACAACAATAATGATAAATTAACTCTGATTCTGCTTTTTAGTTATGAGAACAAAAATAAAGGAACGTATGCTTTTGTCTAAAACTAATTGTTTTTATTGTTGTTAGTATACTCTGGGTTCATACTTAAAGGGGTAGTTTTTTCAATATAAATCAATAAGAGGGTGATGAAGCAATGCTGATGCTTTTTTAAAAAGTACATAAATATATTCTTCTACTTTGGAAAAAACCTGTTATATCATTTTTTACTATAATTCTTGAATTTTAGATTTAAGGGCAGGGGGTGATGGAGCAATTTCGTCATTATTTCTAAATTGTTGAAAGAAAAAAACGCATAAATATATTTTTCGACTTCGCAAAAAAACTGGTTATTTCATTCTTTGACTTTAGTTCTTGAATTTTAGATTTAAGGGTAGTTTCTCCCATTTAAAAGAAACAGGGGTGGTGGAGCAATTTTGACATTATTTCTGAGAGGTTAAAGGAAGAAAACGCATAAATATATTCTTCTACTCCTAAGAAAACCGGTTATTTCATATTTTTTTACTTTAGTTCTTGAATTTTAGATTTAAGGGTAGTTTCTCCCATTTAAAAAAACAGGGGTGGTGGAGCAATTTTGACAATATTGCTGAGTGGTTGAAGGAAGAAAACGCATAAATATATTCTTCTACTTCGCAAAAAAGTGGTTATTTCATTCTTTGACTTTAGTTCTTGAATTTTAGATTTAAGGGTAGTTTCTCCTATTTAAAAAAACAGGGGTGGTGGAGCAATTTTGACATTATTTGAGTTGTTGAAAGAAGAAAACGCACAAATATATTCTTCTACTCCGAAGAAAGCCGTGTTTTTATTTTTTTTTACTTTAATTCTTGAATTTTAGACTTAAGGGTAGTTTTTTCGATTTAAAAAAAACAGAGGGTGCTGGAGCAATTCTGACTTCATATTCGTATTCAGGGGGCCAAAATACTATAAGACATGTAGGTCTTGTTCAATGAACAGACAACTTTTTTTTTGTGTGCCTGTGATTGTAATCATGCCTAAATTAAAAAAATTTAACATTTTTAGGTATAAAATAATTTTTTAATAAACATTAATAAAAATTTAGTTTTCTAAACATTATTCAAAAGTAGACGAAAGAACAAAGTTTTGTCCTCTTGATGTAATTTTTCTAAATTCAATAGATTAAGTTATAGATAATTAAAAATAAGTATACTTAGATTTCTTTGAATAATTTTTTAACACAATTAAATTTTTCAAATATGTCTACAATAGAAACCTTTTTGAATAGTTGAAATTGTGCAAAATTTAATTGAAAATAATTAATTTATTTCAAGTATTTTGTTACAATTTTTTGAAGAATTTTAATTGCAAATTTTGAAAATAATTGAATTACCAAAAATTTAAAAAAAATTTTTAAAGGTAAATTAGGATATAAGAATTATTTTAAGAAATTCAATTATTTTCGAAAAATAACATTATAATATTTTTAAAAACTAATATTATTAGAATTTTTTTATAGTAATTTTTTAAGATTTAATTATCTTCGAATAATGTAAATAAACATTTATGAAAATTTACTTCAATAAGACGAGCGAACATGACAGCTTGGTTATCAAAACAAAAAGAAAATCGTTTTTTGTTCGTTTCTCGGATCGTGTTGCTCGAATGAAACACTACTGTAAGTGTAATTTTCAACTGACTTTTAGTAAAATTATTTGTTTGACAGAAATTTACAATATTAATAAATAAATCACAATAAAATAATAATCAGTGAAGAATGACTGATATTTTAGTACTTTTCAACTGATTTTCAGTAAAATTCCACTGATTATGAATCCAAAGTCACTTTTTAAAAATACAAAATGGCGAATCCAGGATAGCGGACGAAAATGAAAGGTTTAGTAAGAGAATACGTAAAAATAACATTTCGTATAATGTACAATGACATTTTTTGTAAATGTCACTTCATAATTTTTGTCTTATTACACAATGATTTTAAATAAAATAATTTATATTTTTATAAATATTAATAATTTTTTACATTTTCTAACCACTATAAGGTTTTAATTTTGTAAATGTTCAAATTCTGGTTTAGAAAGAAAAATTTATATTATTATACAACTATATTGTCTAGACTTGCAAAAACCCAAAGTCTAGACTTTGTTGTAACAATATTGTTACAATATATATTGTAACAATATTGGTGACGGTGACATGCGTAAGAATAGTGCAGTAAAAATTTCAAAAAAACACCCTGATCATTACCTACAGAAAATCCTATTAGTAAGAAAAAAATGGACGTATCTTCGCCCTTTTCTTACTAATTATTCAGAGAATCAGGCTAACATTCAAAATCTAACCTTCTAAGTTTAGTTATTTCAAAAAAATTATTTTATTGATGCAAATAAATATTTATTTTAATTAAAAACTATGCATTATTTAATCAAGTAATTTTTATAATTGATTTAAAGCAATATTTATTAAATTAAATTATTCTATTTAATTGACTTAAGTAATTTGTATTTGGTTCAAATAACTATTTAATAGATACCATAAATTAAAATATTTATGTCCAGTAAATATTTACTTAGTTCAAATAAAAAAAAAAAAATAAGTAAAAACTAATAAGTTTAAATACAACCGAACGAGCGTTAGCGAGTGAGGTATATGTTGCTAGTAATAAATTAAGTCTTAACTTTACAATTTGGAATGTTTCATAAACTATACTACGAATACAGATTAATAATAATTATTATTATATCTGCATTTAAAATGAATTTAGTATTTAATATTAATTTAATTTAACATTATAATTTATAATAATAATGAATTATTAATGCAATATTGAAATTTTTATAAATTTTAAATTTAAATTATTAATAATCATTATAGTAAGAAATTATTCTATTAATGATTAATAATAATTTAAATATAACTGTATTTCAATTATAATGCAAATACTTCTCATAATAAGTACTGACTGGTATAGTAAATTACTAATATTATGAAACAAAATTTATTATTAATTAAATATATTAAATAATTACAAGTAAATATACATATATTAAATTAATATATTATAAATATACATTAAATAAATATATTAAATAATGTTAAAAGAATGGTCCGAATGTTTCGATTTATTCACCTACTTTTGCTGTATAATTAATTCAATAATTATACCAATTTGAAAAATGAGAACTTTTGTTAAGTTAAAAGAACTTGAAGAACTTGAGGTAACCTTACACGTTAAGGTTGAGTTAAGGTTATATGTCAAGGTTGAGGTAAGGTTAAGGTAAGGTTGTGATAAGTTTACCAGTTATGGAAAATATTGACAAAATAATTAATAATATAATAAATAAATATTAAATTAGAAAGTTAAGTTTGTTGCTCTTCTCTATTTTGGAAACCTGACATGAAGCAGAAAATTTTGAAAACAAATTTGGGGGGACTGGGATTCGAACCCGGGATCGACGCGCATAAACCTAACATCCTAACTAACTGAGCTAAGTGGAGAACTGGTAGCAAGAAAATTAATTTTGCCTTTAAGGAGTTAATCATATTCTTGGTTCACCTTAAAGGCAAAATTGATTTTCCTTCTGACAGTTCTGTACTTAGCTCAGTTAGTTAGAATGATTGGTTTATGCGCGTCGATCCCGGGTTCGAATCCCAGTCCCCCCAAATTTGTTTTCAAAATTTTCTGCTTCATCCCTATATTAAAGAACCAGTTGAGACCAGTAGAAATTAAACATGGATCTACTGGTGTCAACTTGCTTTCCAAATTGGAAAACTTTTCCGTGTAGCAATTCTACTGGTTTTAACTTGGAAATCCTATTTATGTAACTGAAACGGATATCCAAGATAAAATTGAAATGGTTCTATCTTGGATTGTCCTCTTCAATTTTTGTTTCGACTTGTTTTAACATGGATTTCCAATCTTATCATTTCTACTTGTATTTCCAAGTTCGCACGTACTACAAGTATCAGCTTGCATTTCCAAATACAAAAATTAAGTTCAAGTATCTACTTGGTTCAATTTGGATTCTCGAATATTACATTTCACTTGTCCTGTCAAATTAAAAATCAACAAGCTTGAGTTTGGAATTTCCAACTCTAAATTTATATGTTACAGTGAAGGATTAATGTCATCTTGGTTTAATTTGAATCGGGGATGCATTCTATTTGGAATTTCAAGTTCAAATTTAAAGAGTTTGATTAATCGCGAATTGGAATTCATTAAATTGTCATTTTCGCCAATTGTTATTTTTGCAAAGAATTATTATTGCAAATTTACATTTTTACAAATATTTATTTTAGTTTACTGTTATTTTGCAAATTTGTTATTTTTGCAAACTTGCATTCTCCGCAATTGAAAGTTTTACAAATTGTTAGATATACTTTTGCTAATTGTTATTTTTTGCGAAACTGCTTTGTTGTGTATCATTATTTCTGCTAATTGTTGTTTTGCTAATTTTATTTTTGCGAATTTGCATTTCTCGAATTGATATTTTTATGAATTTGTTACTGTTGCTATTTGTAATTTTGTGAATTTTGAAATTTTATGAAAATTTGTAGTTCACAACAAAACAATAAAACACTTTTAACCGTTTTTTTGAAATTTTAAATTTTTGTTATATTTTTTGCATCATTTCAAACGAACTGCTTTACATGCGCCAAGTCTCGAAAAAGTATTGAATCAAGAATATCATGTTCTCACGTCAAGTAATTTACCTTGAGTCATTTGGTATCTTGAGTCAAATAATTTTTTTATTTCCTTTAAAGCAACTATTTATTTCATCCAACACCCATAGTCTTGAGACAAAAAAATGGGAAGATTAATACAAGTTAATAATTGTTTCAACTCAATTAAAAATTATTTTGTTTCAAAGAAATATATTAATTAATCTAAGCATTTCTTTTACTTGAAGCATTTCTATATTCTCATGTTTCAAAATCATTAATTTCTTGCGAGAATGTTATATTTTCTGGAATGAAATATTTTATTTATTCAATTCAATTAAGTGTAAGATCTTGAATTGAATCATTCTTTTGTTTCCTTTAAAAAAGTTTTTACTTAATTCAACGCTCATATAATCCTGATTCAAGAAAATACGAAGGTTAATATAAGTAAATATTTGTTTCAAGTTGATTAAAAATTATATTCAATTAATCCCATATTTATTTGAAGAAAGAAATTCATTTTTTTGTGTCAAGTAAATATTAGCATTGAACAGAATTCTTGA
Organism: Leptopilina heterotoma; assembly: GCF_015476425.1. Classification (NCBI taxonomy): domain Eukaryota; kingdom Metazoa; phylum Arthropoda; class Insecta; order Hymenoptera; family Figitidae; genus Leptopilina; species Leptopilina heterotoma. The sequence continues at coordinate 18,354 of NW_025111180.1, read as the reverse complement.
ATTAACAATTTAGTATTTGGCAGAACTCAATATGTAATTATTTCAACCAAATATTTTACTTTTCCGAAGTACCAAAAAGTATTGAATCTAGAATATCATGTTCTTAAGCGAAATAATAAAGTATTGTGTGGAGAATTCATGTTTCTTGAATCGAATCATTTTATTTATTTGCTTTGAAACTTTTTTTTACTTAACACAATGCCAGTGTTCTTGATCCAAGAAAATATTTTTCTTCAAATGTATATGCAACTTAAATATCAGTTTTTGAAAACTGTCCATTGAGGCTAGGATGGCATAGTGGTAGCGTGACGGCTTCTGGTGCGTGCAACCCGAGTTCAATTCCTCCGACCGTGGAAAATTTTATTTTAAGGTATATTTGTTGTATTTGTGTTAAGTAATAATTAAATGTAAATATATATGTAAAATAACAATTATTTAATTATTTAAATAAAAAATATAAATGTTAATTAATTAAATAATAAAAATGTTTGACCTAAGTATTAGAAAAGATGGGATGGGGTAAGGGGGGGGGGGAATTTAAGTAAATAATTTACTTGTATTGAGAAAGTATTTTTTTGATTGAAATCTATAAATTTTCTCAAATCAAGAAAATATTTTCTTGGACAGAGAACATACTTTCTTGATTTGATACATAAATGATTTTGAATTAATATATTCTGCATTTCTTACATGCTACTTAATTTCTTGATCAAATTCCATATTTTCTTGGATCAAGAATATCTGCGTTCTCTCACAAAATAAATGTTTTCTTCATTTAAATCTTGAATTACTTGAACGAACGTTACAAAAAATTGAATGAATCAAATAAAATAATTCAATTAACTATATATATTCTTAGAACAAGAAAATATTTTATTCATTTAATACATTTCATACTTCGTATAAGAAGACTAACTTCTTGGTCGAATTCCATATTTTCTTGGATCAAGAATATATGTTCTTCTCCCAAATATCCTATGTCAAGAAAATCGTTTTCTTGAATCAATACTTTAATAGTCTTGGCCGTATTCAATCCCACGATTTGCTTCAACCAAGAAAAATTTTCTTGGTTCAATACTTTTTTTTTCAGTGTACTGAGTATACTTCCTATGAGTTTCATTGCAACAGGAGCGGTCGAACACATAAATAATTAAAATTGTTTATAAAATTCTTATTAAAAATACGGAATTTTTAAATTTACAATCATGCAAATATTTTCTATTAAAAGAGTGTAAACAATGTTGTGTAAATAGTGTAAGTTTTATTAATTTATTGAAACGGCTTTTGAGTTATTAATTTTTTTTAAATTTTGTAATATTTTGTTAATTTCAGTAAGATATTTACTTATGTCAAACCCATATTTTCTTATTTCAATAACTTTGATCAATGCTCAAAATTACTTGACACAAGAAAATAAATTTCTTCCAATAAGAAAATATGGGTTTGTTTCAAATAAATCAGGTCAAGAAAATGCATTTACTTGATTCAATGAACTTTTTTTTCAGTGTAGTCTCTTCTTGAAACCCCCCAAAAAAAATTTTGGTATTTATAAAAGTTTTAACATTTTAGAAAATCAATGAAATTTTTTTAACACAGTTGAGCTGGTCTGGCATACACTGAAAAAAAAATTATTTAAATCAAATAAAAATTATTTGATTCAAATAAATTATTTATTTGGTTGTAATCCAATAAATGTGTATTTGAACCAAATACATAAATATTTGAACTAAATATTTTATATTATCGCACCAAATAATTGTTTATTTGAATCAAATACAACTAATTCAAATCAAAAAAATAGAATATTTGAATCTAATAAATGATTATTTGAATCAAATTCAAAATATATTCAACTCAAATATATATTTATTTGACCCGAATATTTTATTTAATTGTATCAAATAACTATTTATTTGAATCAAATTCAAATTATTTTAATCAAATAAATCGAATATTTTAATGTAATAAATAATTATTTGAATCGAGTATGAAAATTATTTCATTCAATATTGATAATTTCAACATCAACAAATATTAATAAAAAAAATAACTAATTGCAAAAGATAAATACTGATGACAATTCATTGATAGTTCACTTTCACATTTTTTTATACACTTAAACGCAATTTTTATTACATACACATTTGAAAAATCCTAACGCTTGGGGGTACGAACCCACGCCTAACCGAATATTCACGCACCGAAGTCACGCAGGCTAACCACTATACTACGCTCGCATGGGACTCTCAAATCTTAAATACTCTCAAGTGTCACTAGCTCAAATAAAACTTGTAGAATTACTACAAGGCAGTGAACAATTTTGCCGCTATATTTTCAATACTTTATTCAATGTATATTTACGAATATATTTCAATATTTCTTTAAAAAATCAACTTATTGTAATATTTTTATTTATATATTTTTTAGTAATATTAATTATTATGTCAATAATAATAAATTTATATAGTAATAATATAAATTTATTTGTAATAATTATAAATAAAATAAATTTATTGTGTCAAATAATTTTTATTTGCATCAAATAAACGAAATATTTGGGTAAAATAAATGAATGAATAGTTTCAAGTAACTCATTATTTTCGTTTCAAATAATTATTTAATTGATTGAAATATTTTTTTATTTATCTTGATAAAACGTATATTAGCTTTGAATAATGAATTATTCGGATTAAATATTTCAGTCTATTAGAATCAATAAAATAAATTCACTGAATCAAATAATTCTTACTTGCATCAAATAAATGAAGTATTTGAGTAAAATAAATGAAAGCAGTTTCAAATAATTCATTATTTTCGTTTCAAATAATTATTTAATTGATTGAAATATTTTTTTATTTGTCTTGATAAAATATTATATTAGCTTTGAATAATAAATTATTCGGAGCAAATAATTCCGCTTATTAGAATCAATAAAATAAATTTATTGTGTCAAATAATTTTTATTTGCATCAAATAAACGAAGTATTTGAGTGAAATAAATGAAAGAATAGTTTCAAATAATTCAATATTTGTATTAAATAAATTTATTTATTCAATTCAATTAACTATTTATTTAAATCAAGTACGATTTATTTGGTTCAAATAAGTATGATTCAAATAATTGCAGATATTTAAATCAAATACATATTTTTTTGATCCAACTAAAAAGTATTTAAATCAATTAAATATTTTTCAAATAATTTGAATTATTTGAATCAAATACATTTTTTTTCAGTGTAGTCATTTTGGGAATTTTAATTTTTACGAATTTTCAGTTTTTTATTTCGCTTAATGTTAATTTTTGCAAAAAATTACAAAGCGGTCAAATGACATTTGAGCAAAAATGTATTAAATATTTAATTAATATTTTTTACATAATAGCATATATTTGCAAATCTCTACCTATAAATATTTCAATTTCTGCTTGTATTTTTATAGGTACTTACAAAAATTATAATATTTTACATAAACTTACGTTTTTCAAAGTTGCAGTTTATATAGACAGGTCGAAAAATATTTCTCACGTCGATTTGGTAGCCGCAGTCGTTAAGCGTTTAGATAGATAGGTCATAGGTACGGGGTTCGATTCCCATAGGGTTCAAGTTTTAATTCAATTCTTCCAGTTTAATTAAAATGTTTGTATGTTTGGACCGTGCTAAGAATATAAAGTTATTAATGGTCATAAGAATTTTTTATTATTTTTTCCACAAATATTTTTTTTCAAAACTATCTGTTCAATTGTAACCACCTTGGATTTCGAATTGTGAATCGATCTAGTATATATATATTTTTTTAAAAAAATATCCCATATGTACACGGAAAAAAAAAGTTCACGAATCTCTCGTGAACTAGTATATCACTTTTGGATGGGACACAAAATTCTTGAAAATCAACAAACACAGTTCGTCAAAATTTCATCAACTCCTTCACTAGAAACATAGTACTGTTTCCGAACTTTTCGTCAAAGTTAACGAAAAATTCGTCAACTTTTAAAAAATGCTAAAAACAAGAAAAAATAATTTCCAGACACTACTTTTTTATAGTATTTCACTTTATTTGATAACTTGACGCCTATTACGCATCCAACTACACAGAATACACAATTTTATCGCCATTAAAATTCGTAATTGCTTCACGGGATTCGAACCTAGTACCTATACCCTATAACATAATATTTCTAACAACTAACCGCCACGGCTAAATCTAGATACACTGTCCTTCGACAAACGAAACGATTAGCTTTGTCTGCTGTAAAACTCAGGACCGTGCAAAGTAGAAAAAGTCCCTTATCGTAACTTTTAATTCATTTTATGAATTATTTGTTTCACAAAGGAAATTATCAAACAAAAATATTCACTAAGTAATAAAAAACACTGATTCTAAATAATAACTTTCATCAAAGAATTTTCCCGAATGTAAACACCGATGACACCGACTGAATGATGAATGCTTGATCAGCCATATTTGATGCGCATTACGAACTGCGCATACTACTGACACTCGCGAGTTCACGATTTTTTCGTGAACTTGTACCTCTACTTTTGACGAACTACTCTTCATTAACAGTTCATCAAAAATTCATTAACTTTGTTTCAGTTTTTCGTTGACGTTCGCCATTTCTAATCAAAAGTGAATTAAAATTTTGAAATTTTGTGTCCCATCCAAAAGTGATATACTAGTTCACGAGAGATTCGTGAACTTTTTTTTTCCGTGTATGTGCAAATTCAAAGTATATTTAAAATATGTCAAGAGAATACTTTAAAAAAAATTGAAGTATTAAAGGAAAATTTTTTTTTTTTCATATAGAAACTCATAATATGGAATCTCAAAAAACTTGGGGAAAAATTGTCATGCCTATACGCTGTAACGAGAATTGTTTTTTCAAATGAATTCTTAACGACAAATTACAAATTGGTTAGCCAAAGTCTTTAATTCTCCATTACAAAAATAATAATACAAAATTTACCGGAAGGGCGCCAGTACAGGAATTCCGTCTAGCGCAGCGCTATGATAGCGCTGCGCTATCTTAGCGCAAAAAACATAACACAGTTGTAATCGATCACCAAACACTTCTTTCTATCTTGAGAGACAAATTCATAGATGTCAGTCAAATTAAAGTTTATAATTGAAAGTTTAAATGTTTTTAAGCCGTGAAAGTTCATGCAAATAAGGCATACATGGATTTTAAAAATATTTTTATCGAATATATAGAATTGAAGGTGAATAGAAGAGATTTAGTCACAAATAATAAAATTGATTGCCTTTTCAGGTTATAAGGTTATTTTTCAAATTATCGTAAAACGTAATTTAAAATAGGTAATTAAAGAAATAGTTTAAAATTTTTATTTCCCATAAAAGAATATTTTGAAAGTGTCATAATTCTCGCAGTGATTTAAATATAAAATCCTTAAATGTATTTCTTTATTTTTCATGATTATAGCTGCAGTTTACTATTTCAAATTTCTTATGCTTCTCAAGAAGCTTAAAATAATATTTTAACCTAACGTTCTGCAGCATTTACTGTTTTTTCCATATTCTCAATTCATAAATAAATTTTTGAATAATGTCCGAATATTTTCCGTGTATTTGTTATTATTTTTCTAAAATAATTTTTTTTATGATTTTTTAAATATAAAATTCTGATACTTTTATATGTCGTAATCAGCATTTAAAATATAACTAGAGTAAACTTAGTATTCTTAATGAATAAATGGATGAAATTTTTAGTATTTGAAAAATGATTTTGAAAGGAAAATATAAAAATAATATATTGGTCTTCTCCAATCAATTAATTGTAAAATATACAATTTATTTTGGATAGTTTAGATAACATAATTGTTAGTAATTACATAAAAAAATTAACCTCATTTAAATAAATAAAAGTTTTTAAGAAATAATTTTTTTCTATCGCTTGTAACATTGTTTATCACTTATTTGTGAAATTTTTAGTTCAATTACGATTTCGAGAATTTAAATGATAATAATTAAAATTTGTTAACCTATTTTATTTGTATAAATAACTACAATTTATTAAAATTCAATAAAGTGTCGGATGTTTGGACTATAACATTTAAAATATTATTTAATGTGCTGCCAATTTCTTTTTGCAGTTTTCGTCTCTCTTCGTGCATTTCTTGTAAGGTAACAGTCATTTCATCTTGCTGCTGAAAATCAAAAAATTTAATTTATATATATATATATATATATATATATATATAATTTTTGTCAATGTTTAATAGAAAAGAAACATTATATTTATAATAATTGTTTTTTCAATACTCAAGGCTTTTCCGAAGATGAAATAAAAAAATTGCATTTAATATTTGTATATTGTAAGTTTAATATTATTAAGAAAATGGTTAGAAACTTAAGGAGAGGGGGTGAAGCGGTTTTATTAAATCAGTATTTTACTTTGATGGCTAATGGATTCAACCGATTTTATTTTTTATAAGTTTATTTGTTATGTTCACCAATGTTACATTTATTATTATTTTATTTGTAAGATTAATTGTGTTTAATAAATATGATTGTTATTTGATAAATACGAATACCCTTTTCTTTAATGGAACTACAGTTTCAAAATCATAGTCTTCATCAGAAAAAATATTGATTGGCACGTTATTCAAGAATAGAAATTTGGAATCTTGGACAGGTTGATGTTTTTTACGTTTTGGTTTAGGTTCAGTATAATTAAGTTCAGGCTAAAAAATGTAGATAAAATGAAATAAACATTTATATGTGTATTATGTGTAATTTCTAATAGACTTTAAGACAAAAAATAATTTACTTTATTCCCATCATTTAAAAAAAGTAGAAAAATTATAATATTCAATTCTTAAAAATTTAATGTTTTAGTATTATCTGTATTTGGTTTTACCTATCTTTTCATTTTTTGGATTAAAGAAAGTCAAAAAATAATTATGTTATTTTATTATACTGTTATATTACAAGCGATAATTTTTACCATTACAATAAATGATAATAAATAAATAAATAAATAATTTAATAAATAAATTGATAAGTAAATAATAAATTTTTAAACAATATAAAAAATCGTTTAAAAAATAGGAAACTAATATTTTTGCTTACATCACTTTCTAACCCTATTTCCTTTGTGACCCCATCTCCTTCTACAGATGTCTTTCCTTTGACAGCAAGAAGCCTATCTTCAATCGGTGTTAGGATAAGCAGATTTTTCATCAAGTTCCCTCCTCCGCTTGAATTTCTAATTCGTCTTATTTCAGCGGCCTTGTTTTTTACATTGCTGGTCCAAGAAGCTAGAACCTGTTAAAAGTTTTAATTTAAAGACGCCAATTTTTAATAAAATAACTTTTTTATATAATTTTATATGTAATAATTTCTATTTATTATGTAAACGATTTAAATGCACATTTCCAAGAGTTTCTACTTTTTAAGGCTTTAAAAAATATTATCTTCCGAATCATTTAAAATTATTCTTTTACACTTATTAATAAAATTATACTCACCATCTGCCATTTCATAGATGACCTTGCATTATTAGACATTTTGTTAAGCTGTTTTGCAATTTTCACCCATTCTTGATTAAACAAGAATCTCGAGAAAGCACTAGTAAATTTTTTAGTTAGTAAGATAGGATTGTCCTCTACGCACTCTAATAAATGCAATTGTTGGCTTAATGTGATTTTTCTAATCTTCTTGTTTTTAAATCCTTCCTTCTTCATATTCACTTTAAAAAATTCTATTTATTTGATTGTGTATTTATGTTTCTTTGTAGTTTCTGTAATATAAATAGAATTAAAAGCTTTCGTAATTACTGTTTATAATGTTAAAACGTTTAAGAATTCTAAATTAATCAATTCTAGAGAACTGTCAACAACAAAAAATTTTTCTATCACATAGGTGTTTTGTTTTTTTTATTATTCTATTCTGCAGAAAAAATGGGAAATAAGAAAAACGTACAGTTAGTGAATATTTTTTATTTTGAATAAATGAGGAACAAAAAGAGAGAAATAGTTTGAAATAGTTTTTTATGATAATTTTAATATTAGTGTCTTTTAAAATTTTATACAACACTAAAGCATGTAAACTTGCAGCAAATTGCCAATATTGCTCAAAGTTTAGGTGTAGTGAAGTAACTTTAAAATATAAAATTCTAGAAGTGAATATAAAAAATGCGAATATAGTTAAATTGCTATTAATAAACTATATTTCACTGTTTCTCATTAATAAATAATAAGAATGTGTAAAGTAATTACTTATTTACACATTGAAAATTACTTTAACGCATTGGAATTCACATAATACTCTGCTATCGGTGTGTATAATATCATTTTGCATTTTGCTTTATAAAGAGAAGTATTTCTGCGTTTAAAATAGAAAAAAAATTACTTTAATAATTTTATACAATCGTGGAAATCTAAGTGTTGACCCACTATAAGAAAGAATTTATTGGCAATTCAAATAATTTGTCAAATTATCGCGGTTTAGTAAAAAATGATTTTTCAAATAATTTACTTCGAGTTACATTTCATAGTATCGAGATATTTCATATGTCAGATGTCAATACTGGAAGACAAAAATTTTATTTTGTAAAACGTTTCTTCACTTGATGAATAAATAATTCAAACTTTTAAAAGTTTTATTGTTATTTTAATAATTTTGTGTATTTTTAGTGCTAAGCATTTCTAAAAGTATTTATTATTCATAGAATATCAAAGTTTTTAGAGGAAAAGGTAAATAACCTTTTTATGATTATTTCATTTTTATAAAAATGAAATCATAGTTATATTATTTCACTAAAATAAATATTAATATTGTCTTTAGAGATGTTTCCTGCTCAATTGAGTTTGGCAAATAATTTTTTGCGTGAAGAAAATAGATTACAAGTTGATAAGAAAAGAAGATTTCGCAAGCTCCATATACAACACCTGTCATTGAGAACATCTAGCGATCCATTTTCTCTTCCTGATAATCGGTTTATAGATCTTTTTAGACTAAATAAATTCATTGTTCAGTATCTCATAATGGAATTAAAACCATTAATGAAAATGTCATCACGGTTTAATGCGATTCCTCCGGAACTTAAAATTTTCGCCTCTTTGATATTTTATGGTACAGGAACGTACCAAAGAGTAACTGGACAATGTTACATGACTTGCATGAGTCAACCAATGATATGCAGATCAATTCACGAAGTGACTTCTTTGATCGATTTGAACCTCGCAAAGGAATTCGTAAAATTCCCTATTAGCCGAAGTAGAAGACAAGAAATTTCAAACAAATTTGAAAGAATCGTTGGTTTTCCCGGCATTATTGGTGCTGTCGACTGTACTTTTGTGATAATGATAAGTCCATCTGAAGAGGAGCACAATCACGTTAATCGTCATAATCAACACGCCAAAAATGTTCAAATTGCAAGTTCAGAATAAAAATTACAAATTATTTTTTATTAGAGGTGTACAAAAATCTCAAAGCTCGATCGAGTATTTTCGAACTTCTCATTTTTCAAGACGAGTCGAGCTGTACAGAAAGTTCGAATATTTTCGAGCTCTCGAGTAAATTCGAGTTTTAGAGTATATTTTTTAATTTAAAAAATAAATTTTTCAATTCATTCATTATTAGGTATATTATAATATAATTTGGCAAATTTTTATATTTCTAATATTTTAAATTTTTCTAATATTTTCAAGGTATGTGATAATGAATTGGTGATTTTGAATGTCAATGCTGCCCATGCAGGTAGTAGTCACGATAGTTTTATTTGGAAAAATTCTGCTGCAAGGGAGGAATTAAATCGAAGTCATGTTGAAGGACAATCATGGAAAGTCTTAGCAGATTCAGGTTATCCACTTGAACCGTGGACAATGACTCCAATATTGGGCGCAAGAGTTAATTCTCCAGAATGGAAATATACGAAAGCACATATGCAAAGGGACGAAATTGCATTGAAAGATTGAACGGAGTACTCAAGAGCAGATTCAGAAGTTTAAAGGAAGAAAGAGTTTTGCGTTACAATCCCGTATTTGTCGGTGAACTGGTAAATGTCTGCAGTACGTTACACAACATGTGTAAAAGTGCTGGCATGCCTGATTTTCCTATTGAAAACAGGGGTCCGAGACGTCCGAGATGTATTAATCACCAACCATTGCAGAGAAATAGACTCTTCATTGAAGGCAATCGAATTAGAGAGCAGATTATATACACCTATTTTTGATAAAATTAAGGCATTAAATTGTATTCTCGTTATCGATTATTATTATATTATTTCAGTTACATTAATCTAAATAAATAATAATATTCTAAATAAAAATAAAATTTTTAGTCTATTAAAGAAATATAAAAAAGAAATCATAAATATTGGCACTTTCTATTTCCATTAGTCGGTAAATATTCACCACAATTATCTACCATAAACTGTGAATTAATTCAAATATATAATAAATAATTCAAATTAATACAATTAAAAAAAATGTTAAAAACTTGCTTAAGGGGACGGTCCGGTAAAATTACAACTCTTCAATATTTACGTTGTTTTAAATATTTACGATTGATTGTTCAGAATCTTAAAAAACCATAAAAAATTATTATTAAAATTTTCGCCATTAAAAAATAAAAAGTGTCTTTTTCCTCTGTATAAAAATTCTACAAAAAAGTTTCGTTTTAGGCATTTACTGTGGTGTAACCCCTTAATTAAAATTGAGAGATATTACAATTATTTTTAAGGATTTAAATAGCAATATTATTATTGAACATTAATAAAAATCGTTTATTAAATTATGTTTTGATCATTAAGGATACAAAGAGTAATTTGTAATATAAAGTAAATTATAACTCAAAGAAATTGGGGCATACTAGATAACTGCGTATAAACAAATTTCCTAGGAAAATTATTAAATTTGATTTAAAAAACTGTATTATAAATTTGCTTACGATTAAAAATTAAAAACTTGAATAATAATAATAATAATAATAATAATAATAATAATAATAATAATAATAATAATAATAATAATAATAATAATAATAATAATAATAATAATAATAATTTTTTTTTTTTTTTTGCGTGGGAAGTGGAAAATCTGCTATAACCTTGGAGGCCTACTTCCAAGTCAGATACCTGGAGCCCGTACTCCTAGGTTATGTGGGGATGACCGCTCTTGTTCTGGCCGACCCACTAAAAACCACTCCCTTTTGAGACATATCTCCCCTGGCGGAACTGCTGTCAAGCTTACATCGCCAGTGGAGGTCTCCTTACCTACTTCCAGATCCAAGTCCTTAACAAGGCGCCAGCTGAAGAGGGAGGAGTTCCAATTAAGGTCTCCTCCGTCCTCCGCGAGCGCCCCGCCGAGCAGCAGGAATTCTCCAGGGTAATCTCGCCCTTCTGTCGTTCTCCTTCCTCCTCATGACTTCGATGACAAAAGTCTCGACTTCTCGCCATGAGTCCGCGCTCTGCAACATAATTGAAACCATATTCTCGACCGTGACTTCAGTGCCCACGGCCGAAAACATGGCTTCCCTAAGTTCACGCCAGTGCCCGCAGGAAAAAAGCGTGTGCTCCGCGTCGTCAGTGTGCTCTGCTTCGTCGTCACCCGAACCGTTACAGTACACACATTTCGCGTCTGCTTCTATTTTAAACCGATAGAAGTACTGTCCGAAACAACCATGACCAGACATCGCTTGTGTAAGGTAGTAGCCTACTTCACCGTGTTGTCTTTCCAACCATGTGGCGAGGTGGGGAATTAGGCGATGAGTCCATCTACCTTTCAATTCCCCATCCCATCTCTCCTGCCAACTCAGAACGAGTCTTTTTCTTGACTCTAAGCGGATTAGAGCTTTGAGTCTTTCTCTACGCTCCGGGTTGCCTACTAGATCTTTGGAGAGCTGGAAATTCTCCTGCCTTTCCATCGCCAACAAATCCATTGGCGGTAATCTAGCAAGCACCCGAAGAGCGCAATCAGACACCGTTCTGAAGGCTGACGTTATTCTCCTTGCTGGCTCTCTCTGGGCCGAGAGAAGTCTGTCAGAGATGCTGTGGATCTTAAGGGCTGAAGCCCATACAGGGGCAGCATAAAGCTGCTTTGATTGAACCACAGTCGCCACCAGTCTTCGTTTATTTTCCCTGGGGCCACCGATATTGGGCATCATCCTCGAGAGGTTTCCCATGCATTCGGTGGCTTTGAGTGTTGAGATGTTAATATGTTGGCCAAAACTTAAACGTTTGTCCAACCACACTCCCAGGTACTTAAGCTTATTTCCCCATGCGACTTCAGTTCCTCCCATTTCAATCTTCGGGGCTTCATAAACTCTCCTGTCTGTGACGAGTAGAGCTTCGGTCTTCTCGAGAGCCATTTTCAGACCATGCCGATATAACCAAAATTCAGCTCGCCGCAGACTATCTTCAAGTTTTATTTTTAGCAGTCTTAAATTCTCGTCGTAACATATTAAAAGCACGTCGTCCGCGAACCCGGATATAGACGTATCTTCGGGTAAGTCCAACCTCAGAAAACCGTCATACATAACGTTCCAGATGGTTGGCCCCACCTTTGATCCTTGGGGAGCTCCACATGTCATTTTCTCTTTGATATGACATGCATCGCTCTCGTAGACAACCCATCTGTCGCTAAGATAGTTGTCTATCATTCGCAACAGATACGTTGGTACCCCTTTACATCTCATTGCTTTCATACAAATATCCCATTTCGCGGAATTGAACGCGTTACGGATATCAATTGAAACGAGCGCGCAAAAACCCTTCTTCCGTCCCTCTTTGACCTTTTTCGCCTTTTCGAGAACTGCTAAGATCGCGTCTACTGTCGACCGGCCTTTCCTAAAACCGAATTGATTCTCTGATAAGCTATTTTCGCCTACCAGGATTCCCTGAAGTCGCTCTAGAATCATTCCCTCTAGAAGTTTACCCATCGTGTCCAATAAACAAATTGGTCTAAACGATGAGACTTTATCTAGAGGTTTATCCCCTTTTCTCAGGAGGACCAACCTCTGTGTTTTCCAGTCACTGAAAAACTCTCCACTCTCGAGACATGTATTAAAGACGTCGAGGAGTAACTCTGGATACACAGCGATTACCTCTTTGAGGATCTCGTTGGGTATTCCGTCGCTGCCTGGCGCTTTGCCGTTCCTCAACGTCCTTGCCACCTTTTTAAGCTCCTCCAGCGTGAAGAGCTGGACGCCCTGTCCCTTTTTGAGAACCAGAAGGAGATCATTCCTTTTGGTCCTCCGAATCGACAATATCTCCGTCCCCGTATCCTCAGGCCTAACCGCCGCCTTCATTTTACTAATTATGTTCGGATCTTTTGCGGATATCACAATTGCATCCGTCGATTTTTCTTTCTTTTTACGTGAGGGTCGATCGGTCTCATTGCTCGACTCCCCCGTCATTTCTATCAACTTTTCTTCATCCCTTTTCTTTTTTTTCTTTTTCTTCTTTTTTTTGACCTCTTTCCAGGTTTCATTTTCCTGGAGAGAGTTCAATTTCTCCTTTTCTTCGGCAGCAGGCTTGCTGTCCCTTGGGTCCAGCTCGCCTGTTTTGCCCTTCTTTTTCTCAACTTTCTCTGGTGGTGTCCCAGAGGCATCTCTCTTTCTTCCTTTTCTTTCAGAGTTCGGAGTCGCCAAGGGTATTGTCCCCTGGCGGCCTCGAGCTCTCTTCTGGCTGAGGGAATCCACTATCTCTAAATTATGAGAAAAGCAGGCCCCCTCCTCCATCATATCCTTTAAGATGCCTCTGAGGCTATCACTATGGTGATATGCCTCTCTGGCACTGATTTTCACCTCCCTGGAGTTGTTCTTGAGCATCCCTTCCTTCACTATTTCTAGTGATTTGAAGAGTTGCTCAACCACCACAGACTGCTTCTCCATAAGTCCAAGAATGACTTGCCATTCTTCGACGATCGGTGAAGCAGTCCGCGATACCAGGGTCTCCTTTTCCTTTTCGATGATGGACTCAGAGGAAACTACGCTCTCCGTCTCCATCATCACTTTTCCGTCACCGTTATGGTCAGAAGGACCAGTGTGCTGTTGGCCCCCTCCAAAATCCGTGGGCCTTGCGTCGACCATCGGGGCTTTAACCCAATCGGAATCGACGGCAGGATTAGCCTCTGTCGAGGTACCTGCTTGGAGGATAACGTTCGTTACATCACACATTTCATTAAAAAACGTAGTTCGGTATTTGATATGGGTGTGATGCTTAACAGTGTAAGTGTATATGTGTCGTGTTATGTAAGTGAATAATAATAATAATAATAATAATAATAATAATAATAATAATAATAATAATAATAATAATAATAATAATAATAATAATAATAATAATAATAATAATAATAATAATAATAATAATAATAATAATAATAATAATAATAATAATAATAATAATAATAATAATAATAATAATCCCCGCCGATGGTTGTCCACTACCGAACATCATCGATGTCTTTGATGTGCTGGGAGAAGTGGATGCTTATCCACTGCCAGACATGATTGACATCATGGATATGTTCGGTAGACCTTGCCGTGGTGGCGGGGCTTTTCACTAAAGGGCAACCAACAGGGTGGTTCCCTGATTCTAAAACCAAAAAAAAATGAATGAAATGGATAAAGATTCAAATAAATTACTCCAAACGGGTACCTCAAATGAGGGTAATCCCGTCACCGATTCTGATCGGGTTCAAGCCCCGGTAGTCGGTGCAGACGGCTCCAAGGATTTTGGAGGGAGCCAAATAAAAAATTCTGAGGATGTGGGACTTAGCAGATTCGAAGAAAATGTTTTAGAACAGGTCGATCTGATCCCAATAATACTGGATAGTATGTGGCGTGCTTGCAAAAAGCAAAAAAACATTAGCAAGGATGTTAAGGATGGAATGGTGGCAATGGAGAAGGTGCACGAGGTGCTTTGCAGAAACCTGCGATTTATACCTAAGCCCTTCATTAGCCCAAGCAAACCAAGGTCGAATCCTGAAACTCCTAGATCGATGTCGCACGCCACATCCAGCGAGAGCAAGTCCATCGACCCAAGGAAGCGCCCTAGAGAGTTTGAAGGTCCGGAGACTGATTCTTCTGTGACCACTCCCAAGGGTAAGAGGGTTAAGAGCAAGGAGACCAAGGCAAACCCTACTGTTATGGAGACGGAGGTGAGTAAGGCTGCTTCGGCCAGGGTTGCTTCTTATTCGGAGGCAACTGTGGCAAATAAGCCTGAAAACGAAAAAGACTTTGAAACTGTCTCCAATAGGAAACGGGAGGCCCGTAAGAAAAAGGCCTTGAAGAAAGCGGAGGAGAGGGAGCGACTTCAGAAGCGCCCCCCCAAAATTAGAACAACGGAGGCAATAAAAATTGTGGCCCGGAATCCAGAGACCTACCATGATCTCATAAAACTGGCAACAACTTCGGTAAAGCCAGAGGAAACTGGAACAGAGATTGTGAAAATTAGGAGAACTCTTAAAAAAGAGGTTCTTGTTGTTGTGAAAAAGGGGGGTGAAACTTCAAAGTTCGCTCAGAATCTTACCTCCGTTCTTCTGGACAAGGCCGAGGTTACGGCTCTTGTCAGTAAAAAGACCCTCGAAATTCGGGATCTTGTCGAAACAACTTTAGAGGAGGACGTTTTAACCGTCTTAAAGCAGAAGTTGCAAAAGCCCGAATTAGAGGTGACTTGCCGACTTCTGACACGTTTTGGTGGTACGAAAGTGGCACTAGTACGCTTGAATGAAACGGACAGCGAGAGTCTGCTTAAGCTGGGCAAAGTGCGTATTGTCTGGATAAATGCATCCATCCGAACGCACTTAGAAGTGACAAGATGTCAAAAGTGCCTAGCCTATGGACACGTGACCCGAATTTGCAAGGGCCCCGACAGAACAAAAAACTGTCGGAGATGCGGCGAAGCGGGACACTTCTCCAAAAAGTATACTAATGACAAGCCAAAGTGCATAACGTGTACAGATTTGGGAAAAACGGAAGTCAACCATATCCCTGGAAGAATTTCCTGCCCGGTTTACAAGGAGGAACTGGAGAAACTTAAAAGGGGCAAATCCTTAAAGCTCCTTCAAGTCAACCTGCATACAAGTAAGGATGCACAGGTGCTCCTGATGCAAACAGCTAGGGAAAATGAGGTGGATATCCTGTTCTGCAGTGAGCAGTATCAAGGAAGCGACCTCGCACCTTGGTATCAGGATAAGGCGAAGAGAGCCGCCATCAAGCTGTGCAACCCAGAATTGCGGGTTGACAAGTTCTTGGAGACAAGCAGCGGGTTTGTGTGGATAGAGGTGGCTAACATACGTATGTATAGCTGCTACTTCTCACCCAACGACCCGCTGACCACCTTCGAAGCCAATATAGAAGACCTAGAATCGAGCCTCATAGAATCCAAGCTGGATGTCATCATCACTGGCGATTTTAATGCAAAGTCGCCAGAGTGGGGTGAGACGAGGCTCGACAAGAGAGGAATTCTGATTGGAGAAATGATCTCCAAGAACGATTTATTAGTTGTAAACCGGGGAAAAACATGGACGTTTAGACGAGGTGCGATCGGATCGATAATAGATCTAACGATAGCATCGTCTAATATATTTAGCCGCATAAGCGACTGGCGGGTCTCTGAGGAATATACAGCAAGTGACCACCAGTACATTGAGTTCTCAGTCTCAATGGGAGACACACGAGGAGGAAAGAGACAGGAAGCTCCTAGTCGCAAAACCTTCTCGTGGAACATTAAGAAACTCGACAAGGAGAAGTTCAGCCGGTCCCTAAAAGAATCTATCTTAATTGAGGATTCTGGTTGGGTGAGGAGGCCGAAAAGTCTAAATGGAGAGGTGCGAGCGGTGCGAAATATAATCGTCACCGCTTGCAATGCGTCGATGCCACGTCGCAAAGGCGCCTTTCCAAGGAAAAAATCCTTGCACTGGTGGTCAGAAAAACTGTCCTCCTTGAGAAAGGAATGCCTCAAAGCAAGAAGGACATATACCCGTTCTAAGGGAGATCCCTTGCTGAAAGAGGCTTTCAAGGAGGCGAAAAAGGACCTCAAGAAAGAGATCCGCAAGTCGCGACGCCGTAGCTGGAAGGACCTAATCGAGGAGGTCGATAAGGACCCATGGGGTCTGGCTTTTAAAATCGTAACTAAGAAATAGTGACGAGGCAAAAGACCCCCGGCCTGGACAATCCCGATTGGGTCAGAAAGATAATAAGTTCTTTGTTTCCTCCTGCAGAACCATACCTTAGAAGGGACTGGAGTTTTTGCAAAGTCGAAGAGGAAGAACTCTTCACACTTAGTGAACTGAAAAAAGCAGGCAAAAAGATTAAAAACAGGCAAGGCGCCTGGAATCGATGGGATAAGTAACGAGATCCTAAAGTTGGTAATCGACACTTCACCCCAGATTCTGCTTCGATGCTTCAATCTTTGCCTTGAGAGAGGAGAGTTCTTCCGCGACTGGAAGCGACAGAGGTTAGTCCTCCTAAGGAAAGGTGGAAAAACCTCTAGATAAGGTTTCATCGTACAGGCCTATATGCCTGCTAGATACGATGGGTAAACTTCTAGAGGATATGGTTCTCCAGAGAATGCAGGGCCACTTGACCGAAGAGAATCGTCTATCCGATTACCAATTTGGTTTCCGTAAAGGCAAGTCCACAGTTGATGCCCATCCAGGCAGTTGTGGACATAGCCAAAGCAGGAAAAAACAAATTGGGACCTGGGAAAAAGAAGAGCTTCTGCGCGTTGGTAGCAATTGACATACGCAACGCGTTTAATTCCGCAAGATGGAAAGATCTCATCGAGTCGATGGAAAAGAAAACATTGCCGCCCTACTTGTTGCGGATAATGGATAATTATCTTAGCGACAGGTGGGTTATATATGAGGGAGACACCTGCACTCTCAGGGAAGAGATGCAGCGTGGGGCTCCTCAAGGCTCGAGGGGGGGTCCATTTGTATGGAATGTATCTTACGATGATTTTCTGCGAATGGATCTGCCCGAAGGTGCGATGATCATCGGCTTTGCGGACGACGCGTTTGTTCGTGTGCACTGCCGAGAGTGAGGAGGCTCTTGGGACATTGGTGAACGAATGTCTGCGACTAGCAAAAAGCTGGCTGGATACCCAGAGGTCTTGAAATGGCCCTGGAAAAGACCGAGGCACTGCCTAGTCACAGACAGACGTGGTTATGAGCTCCCACGAATCGTGATAGACGGATTCGAGGTCAAGTGGAGTAAACAAATTAAATACCTTGGTGTGGAGTTGATGGAAGGTTAAACTTCCACCACACATGGCTACGGCGTCGAATAAGGCGATCGAGTGTGCGGCTATCTTTCACGGTTAATGCCAAATGTTGGCGGACCCCGTGAACAAAAAAGAATGACTGGTGGCGAGTGTCGCCACCT